>NC_136815.1:55796142-56171142 GCF_951394365.1 Tetrao urogallus | reverse complement strand
CACAGAGACAAATTTTCTAGAGAAACCAGTTCTGCCCTAATAAACTAATCACGGACTCTCAAGAAGGTGCCCAGGGTTATAATAAACCCCGAGCACTAAGAAATAAGGAAAGTAAGATTAATTGTCCTGAAGTGCTTAAAAATCTAGATGGGTTCTGCTTCTGCTAAACCCAGTGACAGAATTCCCAGGGATTACAATGCAAACAGGACAAAATTCAATGGAAAACAGCATAAAGTTAAGGGTTTATTATTATTATTATTAAAAATAATAATAATAAATCAGTAAATAATATATAAAAAAAAAACCAAAGGTGAAATAACGGGTTGATACACTACACTGCATCCCCTGAGATCCTGGCATTCTAATGAACTGAACATTCTAATAAACCAAAGAAACTATGTTATGGTGACACATTTGAAAAGAGGAAAATGGACACGCACAAAAAAAAAACAGAAGTTCCAGCAGCACTCAACTCTTTTAGATTGAATTTGGTTAAAATTGAAGGCATTCTAACAGCTTACAATTACATGATATGAAGCATACACCTGAGAGTTTTTGATTCTCTTCCTGAACCCTATAGTTCTAGTGAAGTGGTACTCATGGATAAAGATTAGGTTCAGTTATTTATCATATAAATTTTAAATAAAGTCACTTAAAGCAGCAGGGAAAAGTCACCGTCAAATGAAGAGTTTGATACAAATCTATTTGTTTTAATCATTTATATGCAACAAATCTAAACCTTCTGAATTGTGGATATAAATCCAAACAATGCAACTTGTGCATACCAACAAAACAACATAACCAGTGTCTTAAGCAATGAAACCTTTTCCCCTCTCTGTACCAAACACCCATAGTGACAAACTGATGTCTCCATTCATCTCACAGTAACCAAATCCAAGCTAATTTTCTTTCTGCCATCTGCTTCTGCCAGTAGAAGGATATTTTTAATAGTATCTTTCTCAATGCTTGTGGCAGTTCTTCCAAATCGTGGGTTATAATACAGAAGTCCCTTTCAGTAGGTACACTGGATTTTAGCATTTATGCCCCATTTGCCATTAGTTTGCCATTAGTTACGACTCCTGTCTGCTTGGAACAGGACTCAAGCCCTTCCTGCATGGGCACAGATGGCACTGTCTCTCAAAAGGTATGTGCAGAGTGGGATGCTTCCCCATGGCGAGCATTCACACTGCTGGACCCCTGAACAGCTGGGAGCAGCACTGCTGGCTGGGCTGGCTCTGAAGCCATGCTGGGTCATGACCAGCCACAGGCTTCATTCATCCCTTTCCTGGGATGGATCAGCCCCAGGGACCACAAAGCCCTGACACAACTAATGGTATAGAGCTGTGCCCGAGGTCAGATTGGGTATCTGGTAAAGGTTGTTCACCAGAGGATGGTCAAGCACTGGCACAGGCTCCCCAGGGCAGTGGGCACGGCCCCAGGCTATCAGAGTTCAAGGAATGTTTGCACAGCATTTGCACACAGCGTTTGAATTTTGGGTGTTCTTGTGTAGAGCTAGGAGTTGGACTCAATGATCCTTGCAGGTCCTTTCCAACTCAGTATGTTATATGGTTCTATGACCCACAAGCATGCACTCGCTTCACCTTTTTAGTGGCCTAGGGGGAAAACACGTTTTTCACTTTGAAGCTGTTGAGAATTCCAAGTCTTCAGGAACGAGTTGTTTTAATTAGAGGAAAACTAAGAGCGTTCCTGAAACACGCAATGTTTTAAATTGCCACAGCCTCTCAAGACGCGAAGGCTTTGCTTTTTAAGATGTCTACCGTCTAACAGAAACGCACGCATCCTGAACATTAGAACAATCTACAATAAAAAATTAAAAATGCATGTCCATAAAAGCACCAGTTACACATACAGCGTATATCACAGTCACACCACTATGCATCTTGATAATTACCATTTGGAAGTGCACTAGAATTAGATTACACGCAGTGGATATTAGTCTGAATCACTAGCAGTATCTCTAATTCAAATACAAATATATACTCTCACAAGTGTGTCCCATACATACCTTTTCTCTTCAGCAAGTATAAGTAAATCATTATTAGAATCTAATTCAGCACGCAAATGGCCACAAACACGTTTTATTAAGTCAGAAAGCTGGCCATGACTGTGCAGTACCATCTGCAGTACCAGGCTCCAACAGAAGGGTCTCTGCCCAGGCCCCACTAGAGCCTCCCATTTGTTGCCTTGG
Organism: Tetrao urogallus; assembly: GCF_951394365.1. Classification (NCBI taxonomy): domain Eukaryota; kingdom Metazoa; phylum Chordata; class Aves; order Galliformes; family Phasianidae; genus Tetrao; species Tetrao urogallus. The sequence continues at coordinate 56,168,933 of NC_136815.1, read as the reverse complement.
CCTCCACCAGCTAGTGGGCAGCCGACCTCCAGGCCATGTCTCACACAACACAGCGTGGTGTCTGTGCCAGCTGTGGAAGGATGCTGGGAGCTTTTCTGAATAAAAATAAATTGCTTCAATTTCAAGCAGTTTTCTTAAAAACTAGAAAGAGAGTACGTGCTGAAGGTCAAGTTTGCAAATCTAATAAAATGATAGATAACCGAACAAAAATTGGCAAGATAATGTAACACATATGCTGTTTCACTCCACAAGCTTCTCTAATATTTTCTTGTTAATTTGTTTAAATGCGCATGTGGGTTTGGAAAGCTGTTACATAGGCTGAACTCATCTTCTTTACTAAAGAGTAAACCAACACAAGTGTTCAATTGGAGTATATGAGAAAAAGCAGAGAAAGAAACCCTCAGTACCTGGGTCTGGAGCAGTCATTTCACACACACTAATCTTTAATCTGAACAGCTGAACCAAATACATATGATTTGTTTGGGCACATCTGTAGGTATGATGTGTGTAATTAATTGTTCATTCAAAAATGTAATTTCATGATGCATTTGATGATTTATTTATACAACAGTTTCAGTTTTCAGAGCCTACTAAAAATAGTGATTTTAATTTATCCCTGCTGCCTACAATTATCCACAACCATGTATTTTTAAATATTTCCAGCCTATAAAAATTACTAATTTTTGCCACTTGTGTTTATCTGCATTTAGACTTTGATTTGGATAAATTAAGCTCTCAAGTGTTCCTTGCTTTATGAAACTCTGCATGTTGTACACTTCAACACAAATAAATGACTTCTACCATTAGAGGTTTAAATAATGTAATGTATTTCATGCTCAGCCTGAAGCTGGATTCCAATGAAGTTGCTAATGCACGTAATGATTAAGTGTAACTCAAATACTAACTGTGTTGTTGAAAACATGACAGGCAATAATTTGGTCTATTATATTCTGCCATTTAATTGCCTAGTACAGACATTCTCTGACACGTTATGAAGCAATGATTTACAATTATTCAAGCTGCAAAGGTCAGAAAGTGACATTATAATCATCTACACAGAGATCCCTTCTAATGCACAAAAACTAGGTAATACCACACAAAAATAGTTTTACTAGAGTAGCAACTTTCTATTTAAGATTTCCCAAACTGCGTGAGTATAAATAATTAATTTACATTACAGTACATTAAGGCATCCTTGAAAATATAATGTTTCTCCTGCTCCTACCAATAAATTTATGAATAAGTCTTTTTTGCTTGCTGAAAGCAATCTTAAGAGTGGGCTTTCACTCCAAGTAGCCTGACACTAACAGGCAGAAAATCTAGAAGACTTTAAAAAAACGTAACATAGGAGTACAGCCAACTGTTAGATGCAGCTGGTCAAAACACATCCTTACCTCTAAAGCAGGAATATCTGTTAGCCACTATACCTATGTAATATACAGGTAAGTATTTTCCTTTAGATGTCCTCCAAGCAACTAGTGTCATTAAAATACTAAGCGGTATACAGATTAAGATCTCCAAACTCATCTTTGCATTAATAGCAAAAGTGAAGTTATTTCCATGCTTGAGATGCTGTAAATCTCCTGAAAGCTTGTTTGTACAAGGTTTTTTAAAAACCAAAAAAGGTATTTATTTAGCAGAACACCTTATAACATCTCTGGAATTAATTAGAAAAAGGAGTTTAAAAGCAAAATGAGACTGAGAAGCAAAGAGCTAAAAAGATCAATATTTCTAACCACCAAAACAACTCAAAAGTAACAGACAAAAAAAAAAAAAAAGGAAAGAAATCAGGGAGGGAAAAAAAACAAAACAACAACCAAAAAAAAAACCAACAACCATACATTTCCATTTCCACCTTCTCCAGTTTTCCTCATGCATACACAAGTGTTCCTTAAATGACTTGGCTACTATATGTTGAATAAACTTAATTAAGATGCTACTACAAATGTCTTCCCAGTTTTTAGGAAGGTCGTAAGAAATGTTTTGTGTGCTTTAAATACTGACAATTTTCTTCAGTAGATTTTTTAGTCACAAAGGAAAGGGGGGAAAAAACTGAAAGAAGCAGTCATTCTTTATGAAACATGCAACTACAACCCCAAAATTCTGTTTCTGAAAGCAAAGGTGAGAAAAAGAAAAGGCAATGGAATAGTAGATGCATTTTTAAATCAAACATCACCTATAAATTCTGTTCAAAACCTCAGGTGCCGAACAATGCATTTTTTTATGTTCCTCCTGAGGCATAAGATTTGAAAAGTGCAAGATAAGCCTGCTCACTGCATTCCACCAGGCAAATGAAACAGAAATTTTAAATGCTGTTCAACCAAAATTTGTTCATCTGCTCAGGGTGGCTGCCAAATTCAGAACAAGACTTACAAAAAATTAAATTCAAACGTGCAGCAGTTTGCTACACACAGAAGGCAACAGATACTACCTCTGAAATAAGGGGATATATTTTACAGCCATGGGTATGGAAAAGAAAATTAACGCACATCTGCGATAAGGCAAATGAGTAGCAGACGTTTTTTTCCAAATGTTAAAACATTACTGGTGTCCAATTTCTGTATCACGTAGTTTCTGCTCTGCAGATGAAGAAAAACAAACCCTGAACTTCAATTAAAAAAAAAAAAAAAAACACCAAAATTACAGTGTTTTTCAGGAACTGAGTGAAATGTACTTTGTATGTACTTCTGTGTACTTCGTATCATGCAAATATAAGGAGCATTTGGAAAATTTAGACAGAATCTTCCCCCAACCAGATTTTTTTTTTAGGCAAAAATTATCTTGGAATTTTTGAAGAAGTCCTGTACTGAGACCTGTGAAACCACAGTGTTGCACTGACATTTCACCTTTAAAAAGTGTGCAGGAAGATTCAAAAGCTTTTGAAACACAATTTATCCTCGCAACCAGCACAAGGGCTTATTACTATGAATCTAAAAGTCAGAGGATAGAATATTAACTACTGCAGAAAAGAAAACATAGTGCAGGACCTTCTGTTTGTGACAAAATTACAGAGTTAATGTTCCTGAAAGATCACTTCACCTTTTAAAGCATGATTTTTAAAAAGGTAAAATTTATAGCAATTAAAGCTAATGAAGAAATGCAGCATGAGCTGCTTATGTTCAGGAACTAATAGGTCCACTGAGCATTTCTAAGATTATTTAGCCATCAATGATAATGAATTGACATTGTCAGTGGTGTTAATGTACCAATGCTCTATAGTGCCACTAATCCAATAGCCAATCCTAGCTTTTTTTTTTTTTTTTTTAATTAATGTTGCCACTTTATGTTTTTTAAACTACACACTGCCTGATCCTCTCAATTAAAACAGCAGAAACACAGCACAGGCTGTTACACTCTTTTCTTTCACATTTAAGGATAGCATGGTCATCATTTGGACTACAAGTTAAAACTGTCCTGCTCATTCCTACTTCCTCAAATCCTGCTGAATTCTTCAGGACTGTTAGCTACAGTATAAAAATGTCTTTTCCAAGTAAATCAATGTTAACGTATAATTCTTAAAATACATTTGTTGTGCACATTAAGTGAAATGAGATTATTATTTGAACAAGTATATGAATCAGATTTTTGTCAGCACAGGATATTGTAATGCATGTCTCCTTAGCCCATTGTTTTGTCATATCTAGCACAGATGTTGTTGTCCATGTTGTTGTTGTAAATTGATCATACAACAACATACAGGAATGGAAAATAAGTACCTGTTTGGCTACCAGATATGACATATCAGCAACATACAGTAAGCAATCAGGTTACCAAAGTCACTAACATTCAAGTCTGCTGTTCAAACCATTTGTGTCAGGAACTACAACCAAGCTGTGCATTTTCTGAGACAAGATTCTAAGAACACTTCAACCCCGAAGGGAAGGAACGAATTTTTGAAAAGTGAGAATCTGTATCCAAGCTCAGCCCGCTTATTTCTTTTTCTTTTCTTTTTTTTCTTTTTTAATATAAGATTCAGTAGTAACTATTTCAAGACTTTTGATTTTGTATGGATTATTACATAGTTATATAACGTGATTTTTCATTAGACGTTAAAAAGGAATTGAAGAAAGAACCACTGTCAAATTTGTTGACAATTTCTAAAGAAAAGAGCTTAGCCCCACATAAACAGTGAATTTGCAACTGTTAATCATCTTCCATGCCAAATTCTCAGCAATCTATCTAGCAGAGACAGCAGATAAGATTTTTCAAACAACATAAAATAGGCTACTACACATGAAGTTCATTATAAGCATGCTGCAAAATAAAGAGTAGCACAAGTTATTCTACTGTTGATATTCAGTGGACTTAAGAATTAGGCTCATACATTTTAATTTCGTGTTACAAGAAGTCAGCAATTAATTTTTGTAAGTGAGTAAAAACATCCAAAGTATCTCATAATGCAGCATGCAAAATTATTTGAAAAACAGAGAGATGAATCAGTGAAAACCACTCAGCTGCATCTTCAGCTGAAGATTCACTTGTCCTTTAAAATGTGTAACTCACTTTGTCCTGCAGTAGATCAGTATACTAAGACTAAAAAAAAAAATCCTTCCTGCTTAATATTATCCCTAACATCACACCACACCACTCATGTGTGCACTGCATCATTTAATTGAACCTGTGCCGTTCTACACATTAGCCATAAGACTGCTATAGCAGGTTACATAGGTTTGAGTAAAGTGTTTTTATATGATGCATATATTAGTTAATTTCTCTAGCATAATAACATTAAAATATATTTTTAATCAGAAGTAGGGTATTAAAATCCAACTTTGAATGTCCTATGATGTACCATGTATGCCATGGCATTTTAAAACCTTTTAAACATTTCTGCTAAATTAATTAGTTTTGCATTAAGGAGTCTCAATGCCTCCTATTAAATGCAACACATTTGAAGGACAATTAAACATTATGAACGATCCTTCTGAGGAAATAACGATTAAATAAAAAAGAAAACCAAGATTTTTTTGGTAGCAAACAAGAACACAAGCATACATAAAAGACTTCAATTTATTTGTAAAGTCTTATGTCTGCAATATTTTAGACGCATTTGTTTGAAAAACCAGCCTTCTGTTTTGTTTTCGTAAAGAATGAGAACCCTAATGGAGTCCAGAAATCTGTTAATGTTACTAAAATTATAACAGGATAGCAAAAGAAAAAACCCCACACACTAAAGTCTATATTATGTATTTTTTATGTCTTTAAATGGAATTTACAGTTCTCCCTGGCAATGTGAATGAACATCCTATAATTTAGTCAATTTACAGATTACAGGTTCAAATTGACCTTGTAGCCCATAAAATTGCTCATCTTCAGTGCAGGATTAGAAGTGGGAAAAGAATGTCATAACTGTATTTAAGGAATTTACCATAACAATGGAAAGGAGGATATGCATGCATAATTTTAGCCACTCTTGCTCACATCACAGTTTTCAGTTCTGAAACAATGCATATTCTGCACTCTTCTCCTGGTTAACCATGGTGGAAACCGTTTCAATTTACTCACCCACAGACATGACACTTGTATTCCCTCATCCCAAGGTGCCTCTTGACATGGTTTCTGGCATCTCCGAGCTGAGCTGTTGCAAAGTGGCATATCTTGCACTTGAATGGCTTTGATCCTAAGTAAAATTTAGCATAAGATATGAGTTGAATTAGAATAATATATCACCCACGGTTAAAGAAATAAAAATTCCTGGGAAAAAATAACCTTTAAAAAAGCCTATCCCACATTTAACCTGTTTCAGATTATTGCCTAACAAAAAAAGCATCTTGCACATAAATTTATAACTCCCAGGACACAGATGGTATATACTATACAGTACTCATTAGTTTCTTTAGATTCAGGACTAAGGAAACTACTCTGTTAACTATTGAAAATCATTCACTCTTTTTTTTTTTTTTAAACCAAAAATATTAAAATGAAGGAGATAGCCCTTCAGCAAGATGACAAAAGTCATTTTATGCTATTTCCAAATGCCGAAACTCACGTAATGGTCTAAAAGTGCTTTGATATTGGTGTAAACTGAAAATGTAATTTTTTTTAAGCAAGTATATTTAAAGTAAAGTAATTTTGCAAGTCTTCCGACACCGAATAGATTTTACATTAGCATTGGTATTTCAGATTTGTTCTGTCACACACAGAAAATGATTCATCACCTAGCCATTGTAATGACATGCAATGTATGAATATACAGTGGATAAAATATTATGCCTTTATGACTGTTTTATGGTCAAGAATTTATGATTATTCTGCAAACCAGAAGTATTGACATTTTGGCTATTATTTATTTCAAGAACAAACTTTAATATTAAATGTCTACTGCAGAACTCTAGAATTATTTCTCCAAGGAAAAAGTACCAGCCTATTTCTCGTATCACTGCAGTGCAGCAAAAAAGTAAAATTGTTTGTCCGTCTTAATTAACAGGGATCCTCTCTGGACTACTGATTTTTTTATTTTTTTTTTTTTAATTGAAATAGCTGAATTGGGCACTTGTCAGTCTCTGTGTTACAAAGCAGTTACACTACTCCCAAGAATGTGTGCATATACTAAAGTATGCCATTGCACTTTCCAATTTTCTGACCACTAAATCCTTAAACCAATAAATTAAAATCACAGAACTGCCATTAAAAGTAAGTACAATATGGTCAGAGATTCTCCATATTACATTTAGTATATGTTTTGTGAAGTACTTCTTCCAATACAGTTAAGCATAATATGAAATATGTGTTCTTTAATAAATATACATAAAGAGCTCTGATAAGAAAAATGTTACACTATATCATACTTGATCAATGAACCTTTTTGCTTTGCCCTTGAAACAGAATCTCCTCAAAGAATCCATTGGTGAAATCGAGGATCTTAGTAAAAAATTTTAGAGTCTTAAATTTCAATTTAATTCCCAAAAGCTGACGAAAAATGAAGCATTTAATTTTAATCTTCTAACTGAAATAAAAAAGTCAACAGTACTAAGCACGGGCAGACAAGGTTGAATATTTCACAGTTCAATGACAATGAAGCCAGATCTCTTAATACTTCCATTTCTACTGTTGGAAGTAGATGTAAAATATATTTAGCACCTGAATGGTTATATCTAGTCAGCTTTATATGTTTAAATGTCAAAAGCAGGTTGAGGCTGGAGCTAACAGCAATCACATTCTATCAATCACACCGAAAAACCCCAGTTTATTTAAATGATCCTGATAAAACTAAATTAATCATTAATTTGGTGACATTTCAAATCAACACTGTGTTCTATAAAGAGGCCCATGCAAATAAAAAAGCCTATCATTGCATTAAATAGAAGAGTATTAAAAGTTGATGTTTTAACTTATGATCTCAACTGATTTCACAATTAATAATTTCAAGACCACAGTCAGAGAGGATTTTTTTTAATCTATAGGTGTTTATATTGCTGTTTTCTATCATGGAATTCAAATACCAAGTGGATTCAATCCTGTGTTCCTTTAGTTTCTCTCCTACTGATTAAATTGTAAATTCGTTCCTCATTCTGTTACTGCAGGTGTCCCACAGGGCTTCCATACAAGACCTTTGCTGTTTTCCATTTACATGACTCCTTTGTGAAAAACTGTAGTTCAGGCCAATCGTAGCTCTAGTGTGCTGACAATACATAAATGTATTATTCTGTTGACTGCTCTCACCCAAAAATCACTGAGGCCTTGAGGTTTTATTTATTTATTTCCTATATCCAGCGCTGAATATCTGTTAACATCTCCATTTAAACTCCTTGAAAAGCCACTTGCTGACAGGCTACGGTCAGTACTTATCTGCTGAAACAAAAGCAGTGCATCTCCCTCTCAAGTGAAAGGGAGATGTCTTCCCTGATGCCAAATTCTTTCCAATGTTTTTGGATAGAAAAAAAATATACTTACAATGAAGGTATTAGACTAAACGTTAAACAAATGGTGCAAAAAATCTGTATCTAGTCTGAACCTATCAGAAACAATACTGAAGCAATTAACCATTTCTTAACCATATTTACCACAAACTTCAGTGGTTCTCATCTACTGTGTTAACGTGACATCAGCTTCACATTTGGCTTTTAGTTCACTGAGACAAATACTTTTGACGTAGCATCTTTCCAACCAATTGACTCGAGTAAACAAATAAATAAATGAAAAACCACAGAATTAATCTACCCACAAGTTACAGCATGGAAACAGTGTAAATTTTCCATGGGTAGCACTGACATGCCTCTGAACTAAAGAACTGGGGGAAGAAAGTTGAAAATAGACTAAATTTCTTAAATCATGCAGTTGTTTTACAGAGATGACTGTAGTTAATAATCCTAATCTTACATTAACACAAAAGATACTCAAAACAAAAAAATCTGCCCGTTCTAAGCCAACATCATCTCTGTCTGGAGGCACAACTGTGCCTTTACCTCAGGCTCAATGCAAAGTAAGCGGAGCCACAGGAAACACCGTTATACCATTTCATACTTTATTTAGGGTAGGGGTAGTAAGATACCACATTTACTTTGGGCAAATCTTCCATTAATTGAGAAACGTGATGAGAAACAAAACAAAGATGATATGGTTGCAGGTGATTTTTCCTCACATGTTGACTGTTAATTAAGTTTATGGGACCTGCATCAATTGAAAACTAAAAAGTCTTCCACCTCTGCTACTCCCTGTATTTGTCTTTACACTTCCTCATTTTCACTTGTCAACACGTGATGGACTTGCTTGTTATCTCCTCTCCAGCAAAGCTTTCTTTTCATTTGCAATGTGAAAATCTCTTAGATTATTTAACAGTATTTTGAAACGATATTTTTCTATTAATGGAAATCATTAGTTTTGTCTGTCTACAACTTTCCTTCTTCCTTACTCCCCTAACTATCACCAATTACTCAAATTAAAATTGAGCTAGATAAAGTTAGACACACATACATGTATCTACATATCAATCCATATATGCAGAAAAATATGTGCACATCTGCTTACAGAAGAAATATTTAGAAAAAGCACACAATCGGAACAATAGATGGGAAAATAACTGTAGCTTTCCCCTTGTTATGCACCTGATGTTACCTTGCAACAGATGAGAGGGGCCAGAAATAATGCACTTTGCCTCACTAACGGTATAAGCCAGTGGCTATGCAATTGGTAGCGTGGCTCATTTCCCTCAGCCACCGTTCCCAATAACCCCAAAATGTTTATTCAGCTTCAACTGTCATGATACAGACTGGAAGCAAAGGTTCTGTGAAACACAAGATCACAAATATGATAACGGGGATTGAAAGAGAATTCCTTCTTCCCGTTAGATATTAACAAAAGTCTCTGCATTACTATTTATGTGAAATAAGCATAGCATCAGAAAAGCAATTCATTTAAAGGTGCTGTGAGAAAGAGCCTAGATTAAACTCTTATCTGAAACCCTTCTACAACATCTCCACAAGCACCTCGAAAAATGACTTGCAAAACAAAACGTATTCTTCTACTGCCTTGCATATTTAAGGCCATTCAAAAGCACAATGAAAATATACTTCATGATAAGACCTACAGACCAGATGGTAAAAAGTACACTAACTTTTACTAAATGTTACAATCAATGATGTAACTTATGTAAGTAGGGTTGCTTTGTCATATATTGATAGTTACCTCACTTTCACATCCACATTAACTTGATTTTAAATGCAATTAATACATATAGTCAAGGAAGACTAATGGACTACATTCTGCACTTAACCTGGTGGACATTTTCAAATGGCACAAGTGACCAGTGCAAACCTATTTTGCATTGTAAACGACTAAATAAATCTTAATGGATTAAGAATGATCAGCTATCAACACACAAGGGAAATTAAGTGCTGAAATGCCTACATTGATTATTTTAAATTATTAGCCTTACTCTGTTCTTGAATTTGTATGCTTTTAGTGAGCTTTAACACATTTACAAGACTTATTGACTATAATTACAAGAGAATTCAAGTAATGGACACATCAATTATAAGCAACATGTCTTGACCAGACAGTTGCATAAAGAATTCTAAAGAGAGCTCCATTAGCATCTTCTCCTTTAGTTTTATTCCGTTTTATCTGCCGTAAGAGGGCATATTAAGGGCTTATAAAGCTGCTCTGACCATGTGAGCATGACTGTCCCTCTGAAGACTTAACGCTGCATTCAAAGTTGGATTGGGTGAAACAAAACAGATAACTACGTTATTGACAGGACAGAAGTAATGCTGGAAGTATTAAGTATGTGAGTTACTGGCATACATGAATGCTGCAGTTAAAGTAAAATACTTTGAAAGGTTTGAAATACAACGTCCATGTTCCCCAAGATTAATTTTCAACTTTATTGTCCAGTCATGCCCTCATTTAAAAAAAAAAAAAAAAAACTTACAAAACTATTTTAGGATTATGCCAGGAATTACCATACTTCTATGTTTCTTTTTTCTTACCTTTTTGCTCTCTTCCTTGTAACCATGCACTAAGTTTCAAATACTGCATGAATTTAAACTATAGCTTCCATAATAAGCCATTATTTAAAAGTACAGTAAAATAAACCTTACAGTTTTAATGAAAATATGTTCATTGAAATGTGAATTTATTATTCAAATCCACTCATAAATTCAACCATGGAGACACCACTTGTCTAAGCAGAGCTCAGTGATTTAGAAAAGCTGTCTATTTAAAATAAAGAATGTATGGCAGGTTTATAGAAACATCACAGTGAATTTTTACATAAATTTAGAACTGCGGCTTATGCATTTTTCTACAAAAATGTTTTTAAATTTTCCACTTAAAATTAAACATAAAAATGAATTGAAAGTGCGATCAGCACAGAAACTAAATCAGGTATTACACTGCTGTGCATCACATCGACATTACACACTACGTTCCCAAAAGGCTGACCTATTCCAATTCCCGTAACTTATTTCTACAAAAAACTCTTGATGCTCATTATTGGTATTTATTAAGGAATGATGTATTCACAAATTACTATCACAAAGCATAATCTAATGCTGAAAGTGTAACTGAATTGAAATGAAGTAAACAATGTAGATATTTAACAACTGCAAGGAAGAGAAAGTTAGAACAGCTAACTGTTCTCTTAAAACACCACTGCTGCATTATATAAATTTAAGAACTGATTAATGATTACAATTTAGATTAAAGGGAAGGAAATCTCTCTATATGAAACAAAAAGCAGAAGGGTGACTGCGTTTAAAATGTTCTTACATTTTCTGCTCTTTGATCACTGTATTTTCATCCCCCTAAAGGTAATTTTGAATTTCATCAGTGGCTCATCAAGCAATACGAATACCAGTTCATAAGAAATGTTAATGTTAAAGAGATTAAAAACCAGAAAACGGCCAGTGGTAATAATTCACTCTGTCTGAAAGAGACCGGTTGCAAAGAGAGCATTTCCATACCTGTATGGGTACGAATGTGAGCTAGGAAGGCCATGGAATTGCTACTTCTACACATCTTCCCACAGTACTTGCAGACGTTGCCTTGGTTCTCTTCCCTCTCTCTGTTTATCTGTTCAGTGTCCTCCACAATGTACTTATTCACTTCCCGCAGAAGTTCTTCATGCTGCTCTTTGATATGGAGAAACAAGTTCTGCTCTGAATCAAAGGGCTCCGTGCACTTCACACATTTGAAGGTTGCACCTCCTTCAGGCAGCTCCTCCACACTTGCCTGCTCATTGCGCATGTGCCCAGCACTGGCCAAGTGCTGATGAAGGTTGCTCTCTGTGTAAAATGACTTTCCACAGAGTAAACAATGAAAATGTTTTTCTTTTGAAGGATGTTTCATGGCTATGTGAACATTTAGTCCGCTCAAACCATCTGCTAGAAAGCCACAGTCATCGCAGCGAATACGTGTCAATTCCCCAAGGGAAACGCCTTCTGACTTCTTCTTTTTCCCACTACTTGGTGAAGCATCTGCTTTCACTGCAAACTCACCAGTTCTCACTCCACCTGGCACCTGTCCTTCACCTGAATGGTCAATGGGCTCCCCATCTTGATTGCTTTTTAATCTTACTATAGAAGAATCAAACTTGCCAAAATTTTGCATTGCCTTTCGTTTATCATCAGTACTGGTGACTGTTCCTAAAGCCTCATTACTACTTTCTTGCATGCCCTCAGCTGTTGAGCCATCTGCCTCCCAAATACTGTTATTTATAGTTACTTCTGCTTCATGTTGTGCTTCCATAAGGGCTTCTTCCTCCTCCCCAGTAGGATTCTTTTTGAAACTTCTGTCACCCTCTAAACTATGCATATTTTGCACCATCTCTCCAATGTTCCCAGCAAAATTTGATTGCCATGCTGCACTTTTTGTTTCTGGAAGACTTAGCATAAGTGGGTTATTTTCTTTCAGTGATATTTCTTCAATAACGTTTGTGTTTCTACCGTCCGCTTCAGGTTTTTCTCTATTTGCTTCCAAGTTCTCCTTGCCTTTTCCTGACTTCAAGTTTGTGCCACCTGATCTATTTTCATTTTCTGCTTGGCAATCCCCTGAGTTAAGCAGCTCCTGACCACGTCCACTTGTCTGCAATTCATAACTACCTGCCTCTTTAATTGGTATCTCTTCATCAGGCTTACCAGCATTATCTTTCTGAGGAGCTCCCTGGAATCCTTCGCATAAAATATTTTCTCCTCCATTTTTAGTTTCCTCTTCAACTGCGCTTTCCACTGTATTTTGGGAACTGCCTTCTTTAGGCATTTCTGGAAATGCATTTTCATCTAAGGCAATACACTCTGTTAAGCGTTTACACGTATGATCACTTTCTGCTGCATCACTGGCACATTTCATTTCACTTAAAACAGTTTTCAGTTCTCCTGCACTGTGATGGTGCTCCTCTTGGGACAGAGCTGAGCCTTCTTTAGCAATATGTGTTGTGTTTTCTTCCTCCACAGACAAACAAACATGAGATTCTCTTCTAATTTTATGTTTCTCTGTTGCCGCATGCCTAATCATCTCTCTGCGAGTTACAGCATAGTAGTCACAGGCCATGCAGTAGTATTCAAATTGTTTTGTATGCTTTCGTTTTACATGCAACTCTAATGAAGAGGAAGAATGAGCAGTGAAGTCACAGTGTATGCACTTGTTGTCATTTGCACCCACCATTCTCCTCTGGAAGCAGGGGTCACCATCCTGGGTATCCTTTGCTGATTCAAGAAATGTGTGCTTTATATTTAACGAATTCCTAGCATGCTCCAAATCTGGCAACCTACTAGCATTTTCAACATTTACCTCGGCGTTTCCTTGCTCAATTTCTTGCTGATCTACGATAGAATTTCCCAAATCTAAAGTCTGGCTACTGTCCTCAACATGTTCACACAACGCAGGCATGGGGCTGTTAACCTTCTTGCTTGTAGATTCAAAATTTCCTCCTTCAGGGCTAACAATGATCTCTGAGTTCTGTTTTCCATGTCCTTCTATTTCCACACGACTTTTATGTTTTTTGGTTGCACAATGACGTTCCATATCTCCTTTGGTTACAGTGTAGTAATTGCAAACCTTACACAAATAGCTGTACTGATGGCTGTGCTTTCGCCTGATATGAACAGTCAAATTTGTAACACTGGAGGCCAAAAGACCACAATGGGTACACGTTCTAGAAATAGTGCCTTTGGGTCTCCCTCTTTTTGGTGCATTAGCTAAAACCAATTCATTTTCACCAATTCTTTGATCAACTGGAACAAATTCCTTATTTCTCAATATGTTTTCTACAGTAGAGGATGGAACATGTACAATTTCTTTATCAAACTCTGTATTCTCATTCCCAGAAATAGAAGGATCCATCACTGTTTTAATGCCACCAACCCCAACGCAAACCTTTTCAATGCATTCCTCAAAACGCAGTCCAATATTATTTTTCCTAGCATTTTCAAGGTGCTTGCTTCTTTTGATATGCTTCTCCATTCCTTCCTTACTCAGTGAGTAAAGATTACATGCTTTGCAGAGAAAGTGATATTCCTGTGCATGTCGGAGTTTTATGTGCCTTGTAAGAACTGTGGAAGATCTTGTCTTATAAAAACACTTTTTACAGTGAAACTGGGTTTTACTCAGAACAGAATGTTTTAGTTCATTTTTATGATTTACAATGGAAGAGTCTGGAGGTTTTGTTTTCATTGATACTTTAATTTCCTTTGCAAGTTTTTGGCTACTGCTTGATACTGAGTCAGCAGAACTTACCATTTGCAAGGTCAGACCAGTGTTACTCAATGGAGTAGCTTGCTGAAGTAATGAACTATCATGTTTCTCATCTTTTTGATGATTTATCAGCTCTTCTTGTGTTTGAAAAAAAAGAACACAAGTTGGACAACTATGGGACATATTATGCACTTCACTCATATGGCTCTGAAAGTTTATCACATTCAAGCTGGTAAATGAACAAAGTCGACAATTAAAGCTACAACTTCCCATCTGGTGTTTAGTATTCTGACAGTGTTGCTGCAAGTCTTCCTTGACTCCACAGGAATAACTACATGTCTGACAATGAAACTGAATACTTTTTGTATGAAAATTTACAACATGAATTTCCAAACTTTCTTTGTTCTGAAAGACATGACCACAGTCAATGCAAGTGTGATGAACACTAGGATTTGCAATAAGTTCAACTTCAGAATTTTTAGTATTTGTAGTGCTAGAAGAAACAGTATTTGGCTTCACTTGAGTAAGATCTTGAATTTCTGAAGCAGTATTACAAAGACTCTTATCATTTGTTTCTAGTTCTGTATGTGATGTAGGGCTTGAATCACTAGGTTTAAGCTGTGTGCTGGAGATATGTTTCATGTATGCTCTTCGAGTTTCAGACTTGTTTTTCTTACCCAACAAATTGTACCTTCTTTTAACTTGCCTTTTTAATCTAAAAGACCTATTTCCTACAAAAGGAGCCCTTAGCAATACAATATTTCTTTTATGTTCCAGTCTATCAGATCTCTTTGTCACATTTAAACTGCTAACTAGCCTTCTGGTAATTGGAGGGAATTCTGAATTCTGCAAGAAATCTGAGGGTCCAGGTATTTCTAGTTTTCCAGTATGACCTTCATTATCTCCTTCCACACTGGAAGAAAGCAGCTTTCCTATCATACTATCTGTTTTTTCAGCAGGAACATTTGTAGATGTTATCATTTCGCCAAGAAGTTCAGTGCCATCATTTTGTTTAGACAAGCTTACATTTGAGTCTTCCAACACACTGCAAACATTTAATTCTTTTGCATCAGCAGTCCTTGCATTTAATTTACTGCTTCCAGGTCTTGCTCTCACATTCTTCTCTCTGGTTACAGTAGACTGCCGTTTTTTAAAGGATTTTTTGGTCAGTATTTGTACAAATCCTCCCCGTGCAGCAAGATTTTGGCGTCGAAGGTGTGTCTTGCCAAGGAAATGAGAATTTAGGAGATTTTCCTCAGCACTCTGAAAACCACAAAGATCGCAACAAAATACCTTGGAATTCTCATGATCTTGCTTAGCATGTGTAGGTAATGTTGGATTACATTTAGTTGTGCAACTACACTGAGGGCATGGTTGCTCTTTGGATTGTTGAGAGTGGCTTTCTTGTATATGCTTTTCTAAATCAGAGCAGGATGATAGAAACTGATCATGTGTTTTGCCTTTAAGATCTTTGTCCATGTTTTCAACTCCACAGTCAACACTGATTTCTTCTGAAGAAGGTAACTTTTCAGGAACAGCAGCTGAATCCTCTCGAAAATGTTTAGTTTCCTTGTGAGTTTTCAGTATGGCACCATCAGCACACTTGAAATCACAATGTGGGCACATGAAATGTGAATTATATACATTATCATCATGACAGCCAGTGACTCCTTCAATTTTTACAACTCCAGCTTCTACGCTACCTTCTTCTTCAGCTAGAACTTTGTGCAACTTCCTGTCACTGTCTTTCTCATTGGCAGAAGACATCAGCTTTCTCTTTCTGGAGGTATTTTCAGGTCCCTCTGCTTCAACAGTGTCCAAGTTTGGTGATCCTGACCATGCCCTTTTGTTTGTGCCATTCTCTTTTCTTTTCTTCTCAAGGTTCCTGAAAACTTCATCTGATATTAACCTTGTTCCCTGCTGAGACAAAGAGTCACATTCAGTGTTGTCTCCTAATGCAATTCTCAGGGAGTCCTTTCTCAACTTATTTTGTAAAATCTCATCAGCATCATCTCTCCTCTGATTATCCTCCTCATCCATTTTTAACATGGGTATTGTCAACTGTAGATCATTTGGCTTAGTACCTATAACAGAAAAGAATTTTTATTAGCTTCTTATGCACAACCAATATTTATAAAACTCAAGAAAACAAGCAATATAGCAAATTAAAATTGTGGCAGGAAGATAGACACAATAAAAGACAAGGCTGTAATTTCAGTATAGTGTCAAACCTTATGGCACTAGAGATCAAACCAGCTTTTTGGCACTCAGTTACAGAGCTCCTACTACAATGACTACCATTTGAGCAAGCACTGGCTTCAAAAATTTTCTGCAATCAAGTAATTTACAAATAGCATTGCTGAGACTCACATGCTTAGCAACCCTAAAACTATGTTAATTTGATTTAATGTTTAAACTTTTACATGCTTAAACTTAGGCAGATAAGCCTAATTTTTGTTTCTAAGCACATTTTTAGGATATTCTACATACTAATAGATTTCAGCGAATCAGTCATAGAAAATTCAGTTTCTCCAGGTCAAGAAATCCAAGATTACTGATTTAAAAGCTCCCAGGAGGAAATGGCCACAATTGCAACAACAAGCAAAACAAAACCAACACAAACTTCAAGTATTATGAGAATGACATTTTCTTTCCCTCCCATTTAGATTATTCACTAAAGAGCAACAAGAAAAATGCTAATAGAGCCATGTTATAAAAAATTACGTAATTACATCACTAGTCTAAGCATAGTTCTCCACCATTCCTAAAACACCTTTTATCCTTTTGAGCTTCATTTGCCAACAAAACAAAAAAGAAGGGGGTGGGAGTGGGAGAAGGGAGGGAAAGCATCTTTGAAGCCCAGCACAAACTCCAGCTATCCAAATCCAATTACCAAAACCTTTCTCTTAGCTGCCTAGTGTGACCTTCCTGCTCCCAAAAAGATGCCACCACCATAAACCTGATGCTACCAACTCAATTTATAGGAAGAATAAGGGTGAGAAACAAAATACTGACATTTATTCCCTTTTCATTTTGATACGATGTGATTGAGAATTGGAAGTGCATTTCCTTTTAACAAATGATTAAATACTAAATGTTTATCTGTGCTTTATGCTAGGATGTAAACATCACAGCTTTGCTACAGATCCAAGTATCCAGATTTTTTTGTTCAATTACCCATTTATTGAATGAGGCCATGACCACACATGTAAGTACTTCCTGCCGAGACTAACTGTAATGTGGGTACAGACAATGCTGAATACAAAAAAGTATGTAAATTCATTTCAAAAGCAAACATTTTTGAGGACAAACTCACAAATCGTTGAACTGGGGAAAGGTACCCCAAACAGCTGGACTTACTGTCTATGGAAGTAAAAACAAAATTGCCTTCCTGCTTAATCATGAGTTAAGGAAGGTCTATGAGCAACTGAGTACATAGAGGTCAGTCACATATAGTGAACAGATCTGTTTTCCAACAAGAGCTCTCACTGAGGTAAGGCACTGGCTGAACTTCTGTCCTGTTAGTTATACTTAGCCTTTTAAATGAGAAAATAGAACCTCCAGATAGCAGTAGTCCTTCTGAAGGATACAGATACTGCTTCTTTGTGTTTTTCTGATTCTTATATTGTATTATATTCTCTTGTTCACTAAAGTATGATATAAACTATCACTTTGATAGAAGTAAAGCAATCAAGTCTATATTTTTAGCTAGTGGAAGCCAGTATCCTGTCAGTATACTCAAAAACACTACAGCAGTTATTAGCAGAAGAGAATGAAGTATTTCAAATGCAAGCAGACTCTGAAAAGGTATGTGAGCACTATTTGTGATATGGAAAAGGGATCAGATGAAAATTGTGTTAACTGGAGTACAATTAAGAAATATCAAGACATTATTTCAGTGATGAGCACCACAAGTCCATCCTTAGATGTCTGCAAGCAGCAACCACAGGCTCTTTTTCTCACTGTGCTTCCACAGCCCACTACTGAGACCTCAACATTCTTCTCTTATATGACCTGAGGGGAAAAACAGTTTTTCCTTGCTATACAAGACAATTTGCAATCTCAGAACAATTCTCCATCTTCTTTATAGGATTCTTTCCTCTCAGACCATTTGATTTATCAGAGAACCTGTCCAGCAGTGAACTTCTACTTGCACTGGAAATTTCCACTATCAAAGGCTTAGATGGATAATTAGTGGCATCTCCATTGACAAAAATTCACACATTTGAGCTATATTAATGAGTAGAGGATTCGTGGCTCTCCACCATACTCTCTTCTGACATGCTTCGTGCCCATTCAAAGTCATCCTCTAATTTGATTTAAACCTTAAAGCGCTGTCACACTTAGATCAATCTCTGACAGAAATCACAAACCACTTTCAGCCAGAGATGCAGTAATCACCTAAGGTGGATGCTTCCCAGCTGTCACAGAAAGGCATCAACGAGTCTCAGAACAAGCCTTTCCTGCCATACCTGCTCAGCTCATTTCCAGTAGCCACCTGCAAACCTCAGAAAAGATGGCTGGTTATTTGCATGCCATACCTGCAGACTGAGCCTCACTTCTCATCATTTGTTCACTAACTCTTCAATAGAAGTTCATCCTTCTCTGTGCTCTAGCAAAAATCCCAGATTGCAATCCCAGTTCTGGCAACCTTGTCTAGTTGGATTCAAGTCAGCTGTAATGCATCAATTAAGGACTACTTCACACACTCAGAAAAATTATACTCTTATTTTATTTTTATAAAGTGTAGTCGCAAATGGGTAATAGTCACAAATAAAAAATGCAAAATTCAAATCCCACTGGTGCTGTCAATAATTTCAGTGTGAAATTAAAATAGTCACATACACAATACATGCAAAGATATATGTCCCAGCCTTGTTACAAAATCCCTACAGCTCTCCAGGATGCACTCTACCTCACCTACTTCTCATGAAGCCAACAACCCCACATCCATCTCCTCAACTCCCAACAGGTATCACCAAGGTGGTAACTCCTTGACTACACAGAACAAGTGAGGTATAGGAATAACTACATGCTTTTACACTCTTCTTCAACCCACACGAGTATGAAACAGATTTGTCTCTGCCCCACTGCTATGCAAACTGTGTCAAAAAAGCACCACATGGCCATGAGTTTCCACCTGCTTGAAACCATGATCCATGAAGAACTCTTTAAATAAATGAAACAGTGAGATGATTAAAATTATATCAATCTAAGTAATTAAATTTCCTTAAGTTGCCTTTAGGAAAGGAGCGCTTCTTCTGAGGTAGATAGCAATGGCTGTGGTCAATACTTTTTGCTTGGGAGAACAATCAGAGATCTGCTGAAATGGGGTCAGTTTTCCACATCCTAGGCAAGACCTGAACCCCAGCACAGAACCATGTCTCAGTTTCTCCCTGCTCTGAACTTTACTCAGACAACAGCTGTGTCTCCAACACAATTTTCATAGCATATGCCTTCATTTTCTTGATAGGATAGTGGTGCCTCACACCAAAAGGAAGCTTTGGGCAGACTTCTTTTCATATTCCTGCATGGATTTATTGTGCAATTTATTACTATTACTTGAACGCACATTCAACGCTCCACAAGCTTCCTCTATGCAGAAGCTATCTTGGCATTATGCTGCTTTGGCTTCCTATGCTTCTTCCTGTACTGAAAGCTTCTCTCCTGAAGTGCCTTCTCAGCACTGCCAAACAAGAAGGCAATAGTAAAGCAACAAGCTCTTCACAAATCTGAATGGTTCCAAACCTCAGCCTGCATAAGCCAATTCACCTCACTCTCATCAGAGCTACTACAGTAATGACAGGCTAGCCTACAGTAAGTATTAATACGGGAAACAATGCATGAAAGAAGGCATCAAAAGCACTCTAAGCTTCATAGTCCCAGTGACCATATCTAAAATGTGATCCAATCGGCTAAATGTTTGGATTTTGGTTTTTTTTTGTTTGTTTGTT
Source organism: Tetrao urogallus (assembly GCF_951394365.1). NCBI lineage: Eukaryota > Metazoa > Chordata > Aves > Galliformes > Phasianidae > Tetrao > Tetrao urogallus. The sequence continues at coordinate 56,148,849 of NC_136815.1, read as the reverse complement.
TCATTTTTTTGTTTTTAAATAGATCATGGATCAAACCTCAGGCTTGAACAGGGATTGCCATTAAAAGCAAAGATTCTGCATCGGAGATTAAGTCAACTGGCAACCAAGAAACACATTCTTGATGTAACTAGTATCCCCCTGCAGCCTCAGCAACTTCAGCACATGCTTATATCCAAATCCTACCTACTTCCAGTGTGACTGAAAAAGGAGATCAGCCTGATGCTGGCAAGCTCATATACTAGTAGAAGTAGAGAAGGACAGTTCTTGAAGTTTTAACTACCTTATTAATGGATCAACAAGCCTAAGAAAAATGCAAGATGCAAGCTTTCATGCTTTTCAGTTTATCTTCACTTTTTAAGGACTCCTGTTAAGTTTTTACAAGTAACAATTATCTAAGCACAATAATGGATAACCACCTAATGTATACTGCACAAATAAATCAGATGGGATTTATGCAGACCCTGAGCCTGCACCAATAAAATGGACAGGTACAACACAGCAGACCTTTGGGAGCACAAAATTTCACCAGTTTAAAACTCAGTTCTGTCAAACAGCTCCCTCTGAACATCACCCTCGGTGTTCAAAATGAAGCTGCTCTAACTCAAAACTGAGTTGACTTTTGGTAACATAAATCTTTTGTTAATGTTCATATAAATTAAGTATAGCTGAACAGATTCTTAAAGGATATGACCAAAAATTAATTTGGCACATTAGCTTCAGGTTAACAAATTCTTCTGCTTGGAGACAGTCATATATTACCTAATGCATTTTAAGGTTCTTTGCGGCACATTGCTGTTCATAAGTTTTCAAAAGAAACCTGTTGTGGTCCTAACATTTGTGATAAGCTCAATAATTCTACTGGAAATATTAGCTGTATTAAGCACAATGCTTTTCTTCAATCATTACTCAAGTGTTCACAAGAAGTTAAACATACTTTTAAGATCTTCAGAATGTTGTGTGTGCTACGTCCGCATAGGAAAAATACCAAAATCTTCACCATGTATAAGAAGCGACACACATTTTTGAATTACAAGTCCATAACACAGAATATTTTGGCTATGTCACAGAATCCAATACAGCTAAAGATTCTCTTCTATCTCATTCAAGAGATACAGTCCACTGTCACAATTCAGCACATTCTCACTATCTACAAAGAAAAAACAAATACCAAAAAGTATGAAAAATATATTTTCTTAAGGTATTATCACCATTCAATCTTAGACTTTGTTTTTATTCTTTGAACAATGTTTTTAGTATATTGATACAATATTTGCTACAATTCTTTATAAAAGTATCAGTCATCTGAGGACAGACTGAATCATAGAATGGCCAGGGTTGGAAGGGACCTCAAGGATCATGAATCTCCAACCCCCCTGCCACAGGCAGGGCCACCAACCTCCCCATTTAATACCAGACCAGGCTGCCCAGGGCCCCATCCAGTCTGGCCTTTAACATCTCCAAGGACGGAGCATCCACAACCTCTCTGAGCAGCCTGTTCTAGTGCCTCACCACTCTCTCTGTAAAGAATTTCCTCCTGACATCCAACCTAAATCTTCCCTCCCTCACTTAAAACTGTTTCCCCTTGTCCTGCAGTTATCTACTCTTTCAAAGAGTTGATTCCCCTCCTATTTACAGGCTCCCTTTAGGTACTGAAAGGCTGCAATGAGGTTGCCCTGCAGCCTTCTCTTCTCCAGGCTGAACAAGCCCAGCTCCCTCAGCCTGTCCTCATAGGGGAGGCGCTTCAGCCCCCTGATCATCTTTGTGGCCCTCTTCTGGACCCTCTCCAACAGCTCCCTGTCTTTCTTGTACTGGGGGCTCCAGACCTAGACACAATACTCCAAATGGGGACTTAGGAGGGCAGAGTAGAGAGGAACAATCATCTTCTCCCTGCTGGCCACCCCTCTTCTGATGGAGCCCAGGATACCATTTGCTTTCTGAGCTGCAAGAGCACACTGCTGGCTCACATTAAGTTTTTCATCCATCAGGACTCCCAGGTCGTTCTCTGCTGCTCTCAAGGACTGCTCTTCAAAGCCTGTATAAACGTCTGGGATTCCTTCAGACCAAGTGCAAACCTCGCACTTTGCTGTGTTGAACCTCATTATATTCACCCAGGCCCACCTTTCAAATCTGTTGATCTTCTCTTTGATAAAAGTAGAAAACATTTCAGTGGAGATATGTTGGCATATATTCCTCCATGGCAATAGGTAAAGACAGTGCAGTTGAGACTTTCAGTGTGAGATCTGCATTTCCCTAATCACCAGATGAAATTTAGAAAGATGTAATCTTAAAGTCTAAAGGACAAGCAATTCAGAAATGACCCATAAACCTGTAATGAACTGTAAGGTCTCCTAACCTGATGGTCAATACATCTTTATTTACTCCTCTTTTTGGTCATAAGCCAGCTCTTTAACGGAAGGAGTATGGACACGCACAGAAGAACCCAAAGAAAATATATTTACAGTTATCAAATCACACTTTTTTCTGGACACGGAAACAAAGGAAAGAAATCTGCTCACACTCCCAAAGCCTCAGGTACGCAGGGACCTCCAGCAAGATGCCCCTCCCCCTCCAACCCTTAAATGAGGTCTGGGAAGGGGTGGATCCTGAGTGATTCCAGTCACTCAGCTGCATTGCATACAGCTGAGCTCCCCTGAGTTGGCCTAGCCTTCCCACCAGGTGCTCTATCACTGCTTCATGCCATGACACAGCATTTCTACTATAACAGAAAACAAATTTCTCTTCATTAAAATTTCCCTTTTCAGACATTTAATTCTTTTGGTGAAATCATAGATACAATGAAGCAAGCCTGTTTTAAGGAGCTTCTTAAATAGCCAGAACAAAACAATGTGAACTCAACATAAAATCTTTGTGCCAAATAAACATTTTCTCATTTGCAAAGGCATAACATCCTCCTTCATCAACTTAAAGGCATTTCTTAGAGTCTGACAAAGTTAATTCTCTTCTTTCAGAGAGATATTTAAGAGAATAGTCTCTCAGTAATGGAACGGGAAAGATAGTAGGATTGTCGGTTCAAAAAGAACAAAAGATCAACTTTACTTTGAAAAGTATTTGTTGCTTGTAAGTGTTCCTTGTAGCTCAAGAATACTGGAAGTTCAAGCTGTGCACTGTAACCTTTTCTTTATGGAAAGCAATTCATTTTGTTAGGGCACCAGAGCTTCCAGAAGAGCCTTCCAAACAAGCTATAGGCTTTTGAAGGCTAAGAATGTTGAAACTTCCACATTGCTGTATCTTCAGTAGTTAAAATTAGAAAACAAAGAGCCCACTGATCACTGTCTGCAGTTGTTAACATCATTTTCTCATGGGCATCAGAAGGAATCATAAGGGCACCACTGGAAAATGCAACTTGCAGTATCACTTACATCCTTCTTTTTTCTGCCTCTCTACCACTGAAAGTCCTTCAGATGGGGAAAATGCCAAAAAAAAAAAAAAAAAAAAAAAAAGGAAATCTTTATGAACTCTTGACATAAAATACAGACATATATTAACTTATACCCCCAAAAATATGGGTGAAGGAAGAGCTTCTTCATCATCCACTCACTTTAGATAGGACCAAATGCTGCTCAGTACCGTAGTGATCACTCATTAGATTAGCTTTGAGAGTCCACACACACACACAAAGAGGCCTGGATACACACTTTCAAGTGCTATCAGAAACAATTGCATGCCCAAGGCATGAAGTAAGAGAACTGCACTAATAGTTCCCAAAAAGCATTCAATAACGCCAAGATCTTCAACTTTTGAAATTTAAAGAGATTTCTGTGTTGTGAATTGTAAACTCAAAGAATTCTGACTATTTCCAGAGAGAGACACAGATATAGCAATAAAAATATACATCAAACTTCTGATCAAAGACATATCATATTTCTGTAGCACTGTGATATTTATGGATGAAAAGCCCCGCTTAAATATTTCAGTAACAGTTTAGTCATCAGGTCCGTTTCTCGAAAGGAAACATCCAGGAAAAAAGTAATCACTTCTTTATACAGAGTAATGAGTCTCTTGGTTTGTGAGAAATCCCAAAGTTACATGGCTTCATGAAAGATGCAATTTTGACCAACTTTGCCAATTAAAATGAGACAGAAAGAAAAAGTAAATGCAATTTGAATCTCCTCTCTATCGTAGGCTGTGCTACCCTCTTCCATGTGGTGGACCGCACTGAAATGCATCAGAGGAAGCACAAATGCTTCTCATGCTGCCACCTTCAGAAAGACATTACAAGTTTTAACTTTTCACTGCACTTTTGCAGAAAAAAATCAAAGTGTTATTTCTTCCAAACTGGCTCTTAGAATTTTCACCCCAGAAACCCTGATTCCGTTCTCCTTTAAAACTCATGGGGTACAATTTTCCTAGACAGACTTTCTGATATCTAATACTCACCAAGGTTTACTGAATTTTCATCAACTTTCTCCCAAAAACAAAAAGAAGACAGGAAATGGCTTTGTTGGCTCTTTGTTTTGAACTACTGTGAGACAGAAGCAGCCAGAGGCCTCGGCCATCACCACCCAGGCCACACGTCTGCTAGCACTAGGAGGAGCAGCAGCACAGTTGGAAAGCCCAGTGCAAGCACCCAGCTGTGGGCTGGCAGCCAGGAGCCCATTTTCTATGTAGAACCCAGATGCAGAATAGAGATAAGAACTAGAAGAAACTACAAAGAAGAAGGAGAAGAAAAAAAAAAAAAAAAGGAGATATATTTTTCAAATTGAAACATTCTCTTCATTTCATGTATGACAACAATAGGGAAAAAAAAAAACACAATTAAAAAGAAGATGTGGAGCATTTTCCAGTCACTGCCCAAGTTCTGACTGAGCAACACCTGATAGTATATAAAAAAAAGAATCTAACCAAAACCGCTTCTAATTAAAGTCAGAAAGAAAATAGTTTGGATGCATTTAATCCACAATAAATGCAAGTACGTGAAATTAAATTAATTAAATAGATATCACAATCAATGTGAAATTCAGATGCCAAAAGTGTATAAAAGTCATCAAGAGGAGGGTGAACGGTGGAAGGTAGGAAGGGAAATCCAACATGCTTTAAATACTGGTATTTTCTGAATGATCATTTTAATTGCCTTGCCTTTAATGACTCTAACTTCTGCTAAGATCAAATGCACCCGCGTGGTTTAGTTTAATGTACTTATCCCCATCTTTTAAATGACAGCAGCAAAGAATGCATGCACTAATTGGTTGGTATACACACGTACTCAGTGCTACTGTGCTTCCAGCTGCGATGCTTCAATAGGCCACTAAGGTGAAAAAGCCTGCACACGTGTTTCACTGAACAAGTAAGGTAAGAAGATAGGGCTGTTCGTGCAGTAGGTTAAGAAAAGTTTCCAGGGAAGGACACGAAGTGTACACATACTTCCAATGAACAGGAGAAATTAATAAAAATAAAAGCATTCTTCTGACACCTGGTGGCCACTTCACACAAGGAAGTAATTGCATTTCAACCAGGAAAAGCAGTTCAAACGAAAATGCCCTACACATCTCTTTGGTAGACATATCTACAGAAATGACAGCTAATATTATTGTTAACTAAAATATACGCTCATTAGGATATACATGTTTACATATATGCATGTATCAAATGAAGGTAGTTTCAGTATTAATACGCAGCAACATGTCCAATTTTATCTATTAGCTTATTACATAGAGACAAAACCTCTTTCTCTGTACAAAGAAATAGAAGTGAGCACACCAAGTCTTTCAACTCAATCCTGTAAGACATATGAAATCCTGACTTTCTTTTCAGTTCTCATTTTCCAGTTAAGTTCCTTAAATGAGGCAGAGAGGGAGGAGGGGAAGAATGGGCAAAGTGGGGGCTGCTTCTCATTTCAGAAGGGCTCTGTGCTGTAGATGCTGCCCCTAATCCCTGTCACAGTATGTTAGCTCTCCGGTACACTTAGCAGAGCATAAGCAGCAGCTTCATTTCTTTGTATGACTGTTATCTCTAACAAAGACAAAGTAATATCCATCATTAGAAATTAGTTCAAAAAGATGACAGCTGTACACAGTTCTCAGCACATAGGTGATAAACCTTTAACACTCGGTGGAAAGGCTGCGTGTCAAATTATGCCTTTTCCCCTCAACAATTTCTTACAATACACGAAGCAATCACAATATTACTGCCATCTCCTCTGCAGCAGGGAGGGTGATTTTCTCCCCGATAACCTCAGATGATTGTCACCAAGACTTAAACCAAGCAAAGCAGTGCAAAACCTGGCTTCCTCCATAATAACTGTTACTTGTTTTCAATTGCATGAACTCATGCTTCAGCTGAAGTCACTGAACACCCTTTAAATCTCCATACTTCTGCACGCTGAAAGGTTCAAGAGTTTACCATTGAATTTTACTCTAATTTCTATCACTGACTGTGACAACAGATGGAAGAAAATAAAAGACAGCAATGGGAGGCATCCAGATGTTATGGTGGCACACAATATGAGATGAGACAAAAACTGTTGCTGCCTTCTGCAGTGTCTGTAATGAGCTACTTTGATAGCACAACATGGAGCTTCTTCCCTTCGCAGTCCCCACACTCTTTGCCCGTGCTGAGCCATAGAGCTACAAAAGGTGCCATTGCTCCAGCCATGGAGAGAAGAGAAGCAGAAAGCTGAGAGCAAGAGCAGCACCCGCTTCACACTGCAGCCTGTGCAGAGCAGGCAGATCTTCCCAAGCAAGGTCCAAACCAGGGAGATTGGAAGGAACCGGAGAGGATAAGGGACACCACCATCACCTGCAAACCCTAACTAACCTCATGTACACAGAATTCACAACGCTGATACTTCGAAACAAACAGCAGGAAGGTTTCAAATGCCACTGCTGATCAATAGTGTCCAGTTCTCCCACATATGTCTGTGTCAATGCAACAAATATTGTGCCTACCTAAGGCCCTGAAACTTCATTACCTTCCAGAATTAGCAAGATACTTGAGCACAGGCTCAAGTTTCAGAATGATTCCGACTAGCTCTGAAGCCAGGCACAAATGTTCAGGTGCGTTCCCAAACAAGGATTCAACTAGCAGTGAGAATTTTCATTCCTCCTTGAGGAACAGTGGATGCAGTGCAGTTGCACTGGGTACCACGTTTACTATCTACACCTTAGTATCTACAAAAATTAGGCAGCTTCATTCTGTTCTATCTAAAAGCTACATCTTGCTTATTAGTTTTCTATTACCTGGATATCTGGTACAAAATCTTTTTGTTATTTTGAGGTATATCATGCAACCACAGTGCATTTTCTTCAGTTTATCAGAAAACCATACCTTCAGTCAGGACCCCAAACCATCAAAGACCTCACTGAAAAATATCAGAAACAGGGGCCAGGATAAGTCTTCCCTCCCAGCAGCAGCGCCTAAAGCTGAAGTGCTCAGGGTTTACATCAGTAGCAGGGTGGAAAAACAGGTGCCAGAAAATCCAGTGATCCCCATCACTGCTTCCTCCTCCCCAGATCCCTTTTGGACAAGCAGCTCAAGCGAGTGCAGCAGTCCCATGGATCCTTTCCAGACAAGCTCCCTGCACCTCACACCAGCAGGGCTGCCTGATTTGTCCCCATAGATGGGTACCTTGGGGAGTGGAGCTTGTGTATGTTGCCTCTGCTCCCCTATATATCACAGTGCATTGGGAACACATTAGGAGAGTGTTATTACTAAAAATACTACTAATTCCCTGAAAAGCACTGAGTTAAAAATCAATCTTACAAACTTTCTCGAGATCAATAGGTTTTAATGAACAAAGAAAACATATTCTGCGGTGACAATGGGCAAGCTCACAGAGACCAAGCTAGAGTAAGAAATTACTGCTGTCCCAATATTTCCTTAGAGAAAAAAATTGACATACCACTAAGTAGGCTATCACTCAGTTCAGGCTCCACAAGGGTCTGGAGGACCACAAGCTTACCAGCTTACCTGCATGATGATTTATAAGAGAGGGCAGCCAGGATACAAAGCCACTTCTCACCACCACAGACAGGGCAGCACTTTGGCTCCTGAGCCTCAGCTCACTGAGCAATTGAGCCACACCAGCCCAAACTACAGGCTGAATTTCTCTGATGGAGGAATACAGACACAAAGTGCGCTGCACACCAGACAGGCTGCCTGCTTCCTCTACCAAAGGGTACAGGCACAGTCTGTTTTACTCTCAGGTGGTAAAAAGAATATTTAATCCCATGTTTCACTCACCAGTAGCCATTTTCCTGGTATTCATTCTATGAAATTAAAAAGTTCCACTGGATTTCTTGTTCTAGCTGTAATCATAAGTGGAAAAAAAGAATCTAAAACAAAGCTTACAAAAAACAAGGGCGAAAATGTCTTTATCTTTTCTGAAGTAGAAGATAACGTTAAGCGCGCTGTTTCATTGCATCTTCCAAAACACTCAACTACTACATCCTACTTTTCCAAAGCTGTTTTTTCTGTTTTCCAGTCAATTCCATAAATATTTGATAATCAAATCCAAGTTCTGTTTTGTCAGCTCTGCAGCCTTCCCCTGTAGATCCTTTCACTTTTTACATGAAACAGGAAAGGAATTCGTTTCTAACAGTTCCCTGTAATTCTATTTTGTGATTAAAAAACATCATTTCCGAGCACACACCATTTTTCAAGACTGTAATATATGATACATTTTCTATAAAGTAAACAATACAGGAGATTTTCTTTGTTAAACCTCTGTAACAGCACAAGTCACGGCAATATAAATACGCAAAGGTTCCTATTAAAACAACCATTATACCTTTCTCATCAAACTCATTCTGCATTATCATGCTTAGGTGATCTAAGTATTCTTAGAGGCACATACAGGAAAATAAATAAATATCCCTTTAGCAGCAAATTCCTCACCAAATCCCCTCCCAGAGAAGTCTACACTTGGGCTCTCAGCTACTTTAGAAGACAGCCTACTACCATTAGTGTTATAAATAAAAAGAATGCACACAAAACTTCTACATTCAACTCAAGTCACTGCAAAGAGGGCATTTGAAAGTCAAGATATTTCTTTAAATGCTTAAAAAGAACTCAGAAAGTAATGTCAGATAGCCAGCTTTTATTATTTTATTTCCTAGAACTGTTATTCACAATTGAAAACAGTGACACAAAAATAAGTTTTTGTTACCAAAATTAGTTCTTATTTAGAAAACTCAATTAAGAATGAAAAATTAAGTGACATTAGCCTATTTTTAATAACTTGCAGATTTTTAAAGTGCCCAATTATAGAAGAAAAAGGGACTACAGAATAAAGATAGCAAATACACAAATTCAAGGCTATTAAAAGGCAGACACATGAGCTCCCATGTATCTTGTGCCATTGGTAAAAAGGTTGTTTTATTATCAGTGTAACTAATCACAATGAAGCCATCTCTTACAACTAAAGTCATTATAATGAATTTTCTTTACAGCTACAGAGAAATGGGATTTGCTGTTCCATATCAAACTAGAACAGGCTGTATAAATTTTTCTTCATATTTACTGTTAAATGTAATTTTTATCTATAAAATCAGCCATGAAATATTAAAAACTGAAACAACAGAATTTATATCCTTTACTTAATTTAGTTTAAACGGTCTATTCACTAAAGAGAGGGAAAGAAGGTTACATATGTATTATAGCACGCCCTCCCCTCTCCTCTCTAAGCATTTCCATTATAAACCCCTTAGTTTTTGGGATTTACAACCGGGCTGTAAAAACTCACTGCACACTTAGAGTTGGTACACTTTTCCTCTTACAAATTCAAAAACTAAATAAATAAAGACATTCCAGGAGCAAGATGAGAAAGCAACGGAGAGAAGAAGAAAAGCAATCGGAGTCGGAACTTTCAGGCTCAGGCGCCGATATCGGGCGAGGAAAGGCCGTGCAGCCCCCAGTTGCTCTGCCTACCACCTTTACACAAAAGTGTCCTGGAGGGAAGGACAGAAGAGGGGCCTTAGCAGGTTGAGGAGCCAGCGCTCACCCCAGGGAGATGAAGCACAGCCCCTAGGTGCACCCTGCCCACTGTGCTCAGCCAGGGCTCCAGACTTCAGGCAGCCCCTAACTAACCGTATTCATCAGCAAAGGCTCACTCCTAGCCATTCCTTGACTAACCTGTTAGGGCAGTACAAGTGGCGTGCTGCCTGAACGGTGAACAGTATGTTTAGAAAGTCATTGGTCCTCTGCAGTTTGGGGGTGGTCATGGTCCAAAACATAGCCTTTGGTAAGGGAAGGTTCAGACAGCTGCCTTAAGGACAATGCTTTCTTGCTATTTTTTTTGTTTGAACTCATTCTAACTCTATAGCGAATTGCTGTTTCGAACTGTAGGATTTGATTCTTCTCGCCTCATGCAAAACTACTAATAACATTAAGGCCAAAAAGTTAGCAAAATACGGACAAGGTCTGTACATGTTTAGCAACATCTGCTTTATCCACAGGTAAGAGGAGAGTCAGTAAAAGATGAGGGAGAAGCAGAGACCTTTCCCTCTCTTTGCATTCACCAAGAAGGTGTCTTCTGCCTCCTGCGTCACCTGTTTCCCCAAAGGACTGGAAATAAAAATTGCTGACCCAGATTAACTTCTGCATCTTACAACCGTGTCCATCTGAACAAAGGAAGAGACGAGAACTCATGGCGTAAGAAAAACGGGGTCAGAGTATTCTTTCACACAAAAGGAAACAATATTCCTAAGAAAAAACAGTAGGGGTGATTTGGTACATTTCAAAAACGTTTGGAAAGAGCAGATGCTCTGCTAATTTCAGATTACGGGCACGCAGACAGTGGAAGATATTTCTGAAATATTTATACATAAAAACGTGGTAGGAAGGTTTTATCTCCACACTCTTCTGCCATACACTCAAAAGTTATACGCGAGCAAAAAGAACTGCAAGGTAAGAATGTTAAGGATCTAATACTGATATCACATGGCAGAGCTCCTTCAGGTGGAGGAGAAAGACGGTCAGCACAGTACTGAACTCAAGAAAGCAGAGCTCTTGTATGAGGTAACCTGGGCAAAAGGAAGAGCTAACGCTGACTGCTACCAGCACGCTCTTTACCACTCTCAAATGCGGACAGCCCTGGTCCTGCACCCTGACATGCCAGCTGATGAAAGCGTTCTGCTATCCAGAAGCAGGCACTTAGCAAAGCCAAAGGGAGCTGCTCGATAAAGTTATGTCCAAGCGTGCACATCTCATGTACAGATTAGTAAGTTTCCATGATGATGCACTAAAAATCCACATTTCCTCTAAGAGTATTATTATTTTTCATGTCAAAAAGCACAGGCACTAAGGGTATTTATGTTAGAATTTATTGTATATATTTATTCTCCAAATGAATAGGAAATAAGTATTCATTTCAAAAAGGTATTGACGAAATATGAGCAAACACAAAGTACTTGCTCTACCCTTCAGCATTTCTTAGTAGCAAGACGCTGAAAGTGCATTAGGAGCACTCTGTAGAGCTATTCAAACAAATACTTACATAAAAGAAAAACCTCAACAATATGTCATTTAATTCTAAAGCACACTCTACAAAGTACTGGAATTTGGGGGAGTATTAGTCTTGAAAATGTCTTTAAATTTTCCTTATTTGGAATTAGTGGCATAGCTGCATTCCATACACACTGTTGCATTGTTTTAGTCAGCCAACCTGCTAAATAATTAAAAACAAGCAGGGTCGAGCTTCAGGCTGACCTGCAGTGACTCCTGCATGTATTCTCAACACTACCACAAGCACTGAATGCCATTGATCTTCAGCTTCTAATAACTGATTAAAGAATACTGCCCTGTAACAGACTATGAGCTAAAATCATAGTGCTGAAGTGTGCATTTTCAAAAAAGTGGCTTATAGTTCGAGATTTAAAATGCAAAGTTTCCATTTTACTTAATAATTAAAATGCATGCTGTGTTATGGTTACATTTGGTGACTGGATTAGTAGTACCCCAACTGAGTTAAACAATGCTTTTTTCCTATTAGAGCTCATATTACCATATCATCTATTTGTTTAAGAAAAGGAAGAAAAAAAGCACAGCGAGAAAGAAGGAATAAAAAGGAAATATGAATATCAAACATACTGAAAGACAGCGAGGACCAAGGTAGCAAGAAGACCTGGCATCAGCAAAATATACACCAGCTGAAAGTGGAGAAGCTGAAATATCTAGGTACTTAAAGTATGAAAACTTCCTTATGAAAAACAATATTCTCCATTTGTCAATGAGGTTCAAAGCAAATGCTTTAAATCTTACTCTGTTTTCCTGGATTCAGTCATTACAAATTTAAGGAACACAGACATCACTGCCAAAGAGCGGACTCTCTCAGGCTGTCAACTTCTTAATCAGGGTCTCTGACTTCACTGGGAAGTGTGAAATTATGTAATTATTTATGCTTGGCAATTCTGATGGTTTAGACAATTCCAGCACTCTGAACATCTTCTTTTATCAAGCAAAATTCCTACTGCAATGTTATTTCAGGGAATATAGCACTTTTTCTTTCTGTGCTCCCTAGGTGTTTTCTTCAAACAAAATCTAAGTATCTATGTGAAGTATTTCACCTGTTCCAATACAGAGACCATTGAGTTTTGAAACATAATTTACAATGAAAAATAACTAATTAAAAAAAAAAATCCTAACGAAACCATGGCTACAGTGACATCAACTGCAGTTTTCTTAGCACTCTCAGTTAGATCAGATGCTATCCCAAGCTCTGCCATTACAAACCTATAGACTGCTGTGTACTTACAACAAACAAATCCTACTTGACCTTGTAAATAGTCATATTCCCTACATATCTGTACTTCCGTACAACATCTATATAAAATTTCAGAGATATCGATTTTAATTATCTTTGTATCAGTAGCGGACTAGAAGAAAGGTCTGAATGCTTGCCCACCTCCTTGTAGTACCTTGTAGTAGTGCCTAATGTATTTCTTCTACTCACATGCCTTCTCCTCCTCCTCCTCCTCAGAAATCTGCCCTGAGCAGGATACCCCTTGTGAAAGGTATTTACCCTTAGCATGCAAAATACAAACATAGCCATTTTCTTTGGCCAAAAAAAGTCAATGCAGTTTAGTCAACGCTCTACCTCAGAATATACTGCATTGATAACAGTAACACCAAAAACCATAATGATGATAACAAGGAAGAAAAGTAGGTATTCCTTCAAGTCAGCCTCCACCTGCAAAGCTGAGGATGTTTTTCACATGGAAATGAAACCAGGCAGCCTGAACACAGATGCCAGATAGCATTCTGAGGTGTTTTCTTTTCCTCTCCCAACAACTGTCTATCATGCCTAACAATCTTGTGCCCCATGGGGGCTCCTGGGCTCCAAGAGAAGTTGCTCCTTTTGTCCTACCAGACACAGGCTCTGGAGCAGCAGAAAGGAAACCTCCGAACTCCTTTTCCTCCCTTTCTCTTCAGCCCCTTCCTCTCCTTGCTTCCTCATTTCACCATCCCTACTGCACTTCCTCTGGGTGACACAAAATCAAACAGGAAGCAAATCAATTAGGCCTCCTGCACCTGTCAGCAGAGGCACACACAAAGAAGGCCATGAAAATACTTCTCAAGAGGTTTCAAGCTACCCAGATTTAGAATAGCTGCCAAATTCACAAATCTGTAGCTCTGAGAATGGAAGTCTAATCACAAGCAATAATAATAGATGCTTTTTCTCATAGCTACAAAGTTCCCAGTACCAGCACAAAAGAACGCATTACAACACCTCTGCTCTAAAACCGAGCTCAGAGGTTTCTTGGGTCAAAAAAGTCCAATTTTATTTCTTTGTTTTTCTATACGCAAACTGTGAGATGGAGAGCTTGTGTCAGGTCCTGATTTTCATCATTTTGACGCAAATTGAAAAAATTCTGTTAAACTGAATGGAGATACTCCGATTTATATTCAAGTAAATGACATAAAATTCTAGTCCCAGGTTTTCTTTCCTTCCTGATTAAATTACATTAATGTACACTCAAAACAACTACTGCTAGTCATACTATATTTTTGAGCAGAAAAGCTTAACTGCTAACAAAACATCACACGCACACATACATGAAGTCTCCGGGTGTCTTTCATACTTCTGAAGCCTTGCAACAGTAACCAACACTGCTGTATGTGAGCAAGAACATATCGTCCTAAATGTGGGGCACAAATGAATCTGCTACCCATCAGGAAAAGTCCTATATGCTGCTGTCTTTCCCTAAGATACCTTTTATTAACCTCACATGTAAATCATATCTCAAAAAAAAACATAACATTCTTTTCCTATACAGAAAGCACCAGGAAAAGGCCCAAATACTGACTACTGCATCTTCTCATTGTTAAAAGGTTTGACACAGTATTTATTGCTATATTACCCCTAATTAGCAGTTTAAGCTTGTTAACAAGAAGAGTTCTTTTCATTTAAGATAAATAGGAATTATCTTTCCATTGTATAGGTAAAACTTGTAAATAGGACAGCTCATAAATTCTACGATGAGAGTAACTAGGAAACTATTCATTAAGGCTTGTGTTATAAATTCAAAACATGAAGCATAACATGCTTAAAGAAGGTTTTATTTTTAAAAGCATTCATTAGGCTCTCATCTTCAAGTCTCAGACTTGTAAATAATTTAAAATGAAAATTTGAACAACAGGGAGGAAAAAAAAAACAAATGCAATTCAAATCATTCCATTGTTATACCAATAGAACTGCAAACAATAGAAAATAAGTTGGCAGATCTTGATGAAAACATCCGTAAAACATTTTTATGCAGCGTATCTTTGAACTTAGATATTATGCTACCACTGGATCCAGTCCAAAAATAAATTAGCTTTGACTTACAACAATCAGGCAGTGCCCAGTACAGGATACATGTGCTGAACTAGTAATTCTGACTATTCAATGCACTTTACTCTGCCGCTGCCAAAATAAATAAGCTGCAGCTTACAGAATCACAGAATTACCAAGGTTGGAAAAGACTTCCAGGATCATTTAGTCCAACTCTCTGCATTCCACCAATATTTCCCCACTGACCACGTCCCTCAGTGCCACATCCACACGGTTCTGAATACCCCCAGGGACAGTGACTCCTCCACTTCCCTGGGCAGCCTGCGTCACTGCCTCACCGCTCTTTATGAGAAGGAATTTCTCCTTATGTGCAACCTGAACCTCCCTTATAGATTAAAACAATCCTTCATGGATTCTTTTAAGAATTTTTATTGTTCCATTTTGGCTTTTTAGAAATGTATATCCTACTAACAATTTATATGAAGTAAGGTGAGAAAACCCCTTCCTTTGAGAGACTAAGATATATCCACATTTGTCTCACCTGGGCAGCATGTGAGGAACAGCTGCCCGGAACAGCATTTACTGCATCGGTATTGAAAACTGGAGCTGAAGACAAATGTAACAAATCTAACAAAACACTGGGATCACTGCTGTCCTTCCTGCACATCCAGTGTCTCAAATTCAATGTCACGACTCACCTGCAGAAGGCGTGTTACATAGTGAGGAACTAGAAGGAAGCAATTATTTTTCTTTGTTGTACGTATGGAATTTGGAATATATTTTTCCCAAGAACAATCCATCTGAAATATCATATGCTATATCTCACTTAAACACACAATGGAAGACAAGCCTGCAACAGGCACTCCTTTCTTCTCATTAGCAGACGAAGGAACTGCAGAAGACAAGAGCGTTGCATTTCTATGCCATGTTTCTCAAGGAGAAAGATGCGCACGCTGCTGCGCATCAAGTGGAAGTCAATACTGCTCCTCAGAAGCTCCAAGCTCAGTGCACACACCACGCAGCACACACCTGCACCACAACTCTGCTGTGCAACTGTGGAACACAAGCAGTAATTCAAAGAATCATAGATTTGTCTAAGTTGGAAGGGACCCTTAGAAGTCATCTAATTCAACTCCCCTGCAATGACCAGGGACACCTAGAGCACAATCAGGTGAACTCTGACACTTCAGGCAAGCTCTGAGCGTGCAGAGTGTGTGTCACTCTTGGAACACACACACATTACGGCCAAGGTGGTGACTGTTAGGAACACCCAA
This sequence comes from Tetrao urogallus, assembly GCF_951394365.1. NCBI lineage: Eukaryota > Metazoa > Chordata > Aves > Galliformes > Phasianidae > Tetrao > Tetrao urogallus. The sequence continues at coordinate 56,132,847 of NC_136815.1, read as the reverse complement.
ACTGCCCACAGACCCAAAATGCCCATAGGGAACAGATGCCAGGCAGCATGTTGGAGCAGTATGATGCTTTCTGCAGAAAGCTGGCATAGCAAGGTCATCCCTGTTCTGCTTTTCTTCAAGCACAAAAGCAGGAGGTGCCAACTTTTCTGCACTTCCCTCACCAGATGGCAAGCAGGCTTCATTCTGCCAAGGTGTGTCTTAAAACCAGCTCTGGGTGGCTTAGCTCATGCCTTTACAGCAAACATTCTGACGACTTACCAGAAGCAAATAAACCAGCCGCTAACCCACACAGGGTAGAAATGAGCAGGCTACAGAGCAAGTCCAAACATAAGAATCTGTCCTGTGTAACAAAAGATATAGAGCCGTGCTGGAGCTTTAAAGCAATCTAAATGGCACACACACTGTTTGTTTCTTTGTTTTAATCAGAATTCTTTTGAAGATCCCATGCTTTCAACATTCTTGCTTAAATGTTTCCTAATAATGTATTTTACAACACATTACTGTATAGATTCCAAACAAAAACAATGCACAAAACAGTGATTTATAAGTAAGTCAATAACTTTGTATTACTGTTTAAACAGTCACAGAATGGATAAGATTGGATAATTGCAATGAATTTTAACATTTAAATACCTTTGTATCCATACTTTGACACAGACTTCTGAAATGTCAAAAATGGGGCTGAGTACAGCACAAAAATTTATTTTTAACTACAGTGAAACAAAGAAATATCAGACAGGGAAGTATCTGTGCACATGTCTGTAGCAAAAAAGTCATCTATAGAGGTGCATATGCCTAGATCTAGACATTGGAACAGCGTATACCTAAACTGCTTCACATAACCCCTTAATGCCTCTTAGAAATGCCATACACCCCCCTAACAACTTAAATCTCTTCTCCTTTGAGGACAGGCTGAAAGAGCTGGGGCTGTTCAGCCTGGAGAAGAGAAGGTTTTGGGGAGATTTCATGGCAGCCTTCTGTTGCCTGCAGGGAAGCTGGGGAGGGACTCTGTCCTGGAGTGTAGTGATACAACAAGGAGGCTTTAAACTAAGAGGGGTGTGCTTCGGTTAGAACTAAAGGAGAAATTCTTTACTGAGAGTGCAGTGAGACTCTGGCACAGCTGCCCGGAGAAGCTGTGGTGCCCCATCACTCAAGGCCAGGTTGGATGGGGCCCTGGGCAGCTGAGCTGGTGGGGGGCAGCCCTGCCCATGGCACGGGGTGGGGCTGGGTGGGCTTTGAGGTCCTTTCCAACCCAAGCAAAGTGAGTTTTAGACTTAGGAAATGCAGAGGCAATTGAAATTTACTCTTGTACTGTAAAGGACCAAAAAAAACAAGAACATCTGCAACTTCCCAACCCAGTTAAATATAACCCAGGAAGTTACAGACAGCAGTTCAGTAGTAGCCAGAATACCTAGAGAAAAGGTCATCCTGTGGTAGAACAAGGACAAAAAAAAAAAAAAAAAAAAAAAAAACAGTGATCAATAACTCTTAAAGCAGCACTGGAAAGCAGACTTGAGTCTTGCAAGCAAGCATTTTTCTTTTAGGACATCACAACTATTTCTAAACGAACCTAGGGTTATTTCTTCATAAAGAAGCACGAGTTGCTAGTGCGTACTATAATTTTATTTTTTGCATAGAGGAAAGAAGCTTATTAGACTTCACTGTGCTCCAGAGCTACAGATGGCTGCTCTTTTTTGTGAGTTTGGGATATCTTCCTCTAGTCTGGTTTCATTCAAAACAGTTTTTTTTACAACCATGATCAGTTCGAGAGCTTCTGGGTTAAAACTAGGGACCAGACCAATAAAAGACATCCAGTGGTCTACCAAAGTCTACCCAAACAAGGGTAGCCTGTTGATGAGGCCTTGCTTCTTCTACAAGAAGAGAAGCTCTCACCCTGATTGGGGATTTCAACCATGCAGATATTTGTTAGGAAAACATCACAAGCTGCAAGCAATCCAAGAGCACCTCTCCTATGAAGACAAGGTGAAGAATCTAGTTTCTGAGAAGACATCTTTATGGCCTTCCAGTACATAATGAGATCTTATAATCAGAAGGGAGAACAGCTCTAAGCTAAAAAAAGAGGAGATTCAGGTTAGATGTTTGGAAGAAATTCTTCACTCACATGACAGTGAGGCACTGGCACAGGCTTACCGAGAAGTTGTGGCTGCCCGATCTCTAGACATATTCAAGGCCAAGTAGGATGGTGCCCTGGGAATCCTGATCTGTGGTTGGCAAACTTTCCCTATGGCAGGGGGTTGGAACAAGGTGATTTTTAAGGTCCCTTCCAACCTAAGCCTTTGTGTAACCCAGCAGGCAGCTCAGTGTCACACAGCCGCTCACTAAACCTCACCAAGTAGGAAGAGAAAGAGAATTAGAAGTAAAACAGTGAGCTGAGATAAAGACTGTTTACTAAGACAAAAGAGGAAAACAGAAACAAAAATGCAATTATAACAAAATGTATAGCTACCAATGCAATTAATCATCACTTGCTGGCTGATGCACAACACCAACGCAACACAAGATTCCACCCTACTGACCAAAGCCCAGCACACACAGTCACACCTCCAGCTAGTACTACACAGCTTTATGGCCTCCCACATGTGGTGTCACATGGTATGGAATGATTCTTGGCCTAATTATGGCCACCTTTCCTGACTCCATCCCACCTCACCACCCGTTTCCCCCAAAATCCCCCCTCAGCCTGTGCTATGAAAGGCAGTGACTCTTCCCTGTTGAGCGGCTCTGCTCATTCAGCAGCAACCACAAGTGGTGAGACATTAACACTGCTTTGGTGAAACCAGGACAACCATATCATGAGCTCCAAGACATCTCTATGGCACAAATTAAAGCACTGTAAGTGGAAACAATCCAGAAATATGTTTAAAAAGTGCAATCTTCCTCTGCATAAAAATATATCCTTCAGAATGTTACCCCCTGAGAAGTGATAATACTACCCATTTCCCTATCTTTTTAACCAGTTTACAATAAACAATTCTATTCTTTATCCCATGGAAAGCCAGCTTATGATCATTTAGAAGAACGAGATCAAAATCTTCTTGAAAATTCAAGTGCACATCAGTAAGATCTTACTTCTTCAGATCTGACACTCAGTCATTCAAATGGGTGGTGCTGTCTCATTGACTCCTTTCATTCCTTCAGTACCAAAGCCAAAATAAGCAACAGATCCAATGATAATGAATAGTTTTGTGACGTTACATATGAGTTGTCCTAGAATTCAGCAAGAATCCATGCTTTTTCCTCTCACAAGGCCAGAACCCATTCATACCACAATATTTCTTTTTGTAACATAACACAGCTTCAAACAGGATTAGGTAGAGGCATAGAGGTATGTGTGCTGCCATTAATCTCAGTGTTTGGACATCACACCACAGATGACAGAATCCTGACTGTGAAAAGTATTCTTTCTCTAGCTAAATTGCTGAACAGAATGGAAAACCTCCAGACATATTTAAAGTAAATGCACAGAATGTGCCATATCTGTTCAGAAAGTATATATCCTTTGCTGGCAATAGAGAAACAGCACTGGCCAGAAACAATATCACCAGAATTCATAGTTCCTAAGCAGCAAGGTAGGCACAACTTCTGCCTGCAAAGTAAAAGTTTGGAAGTTCTGTATATGAGAAACTAGAAATCAAGACACTTTTCTATTTTTTGCTTCTTTACTGGTTTTATGCATACATGCTAATACATTCCTTGAGCTTTTGTTTTAGCATAGTCCAATAAGACAAACAAACAAACAGCCTAGCAAGAAAAATAGGTGCATTTTTTATTTAAATTTTTATGAACGCGCTTAATGCTGTACCGACATTTGGTGGGAAGGCCACAGACTAAAGATTAAACCATTCTGGCATTACCAAGTTCTGACAATCTGGGCCAGGCAACACTTAGGAGCTGTGAACACCAACCCGAGCGCTTTGGCAGGATATCCTGGGAGCAACCAACAGGTGACATAAAAAGAACATCTAGAGTACCGTTTTGAGAAAACTTCAGCTTCAGAGCAGGGCAAGGTCTTAGAGAGACACAGCAGAGGACTAGAACCAGCCCAGGGCTGCCCTGGCCTGCATGTGGAGCTTCTATGCGCACAGAGAGCAGGGGAGATGACCTGCAAGCTCAGGGCTGGTGTCACTGTAAAACTGAGTATGTGCACAGTGTTTTGTGGCAAAATATATACGTGCAACAGCTAATTGTAAGAGCAGTGCTTTCTCCCTCTCACATCCCTCATGGAAAATGTAACTGTCCATCAAAACTGTTAGTAAAACTTTGCAAGCCTGCCCTTGGGTCCCATTTCCTCCTCAGGCATGGAACATCCCAAGTTGCTTCCGCGACAGAGCTCTCTAGCCCTGCCTCTTGTGCCAGCCTACTACTATTTCACTCTAAGATCTGAATGGTTCACCCCACATCTCTTCCTAGCACTAAGCACCACCAGCGAGGCGTGCTGCACGTTTCCTATGCGGGTCCATGCCCACCAAGAACCGCTGCCATCAGTTCTGCTCGCCTCAGTGCGCTCTGAAGGGAGCTGCAAGTCCCGGAGCCATCGCCCCCCGCACACACAGAGCGGGGCTCCCCAGGGCCGGCGGCGGGAGGCGCCCCAAGCCCACCGCATCGCGCCTGCGCAGAGCCGAGCCCAGCCGCGCCCTGCCGCCACTCACGCAGGCGCCCAACCGTCGCCGCGCGGCCCATCGGCCGGCAGCGTCCCCGCGTGACGGCGGAACCAACGGCCGGCAGAAGCCCACCACCCTCCCTCCTCGCTGCCCTCCTCTCCCCCCTCCTCCGCAAAGGAAGAGCCGAAGCTCGGCTCCAGCGGGCAGCCAATCGGAGCTCAGGACGTTCATCCCGCCCCCGACGCGCCGGCCACTCAGCGCGCTTCGGGCCACGAACGCGCGAGCGGATTGGCTCCGCCGAACGCTGCTGGCCGTCCGCCCACCAAGAGCAAAAAAAACGACGGTAGCACAGAGGCCCAAAAAGCCCGAGGGAAGACGGCGAGCAGGCCGCAGGCCAACCGCGGCCCGATACCCCTACGGGCAGCGCTCGCGAGAGTCCGAGGTGGCCGCCCGCCCCGGGCCTCCGAACGGGGAGGCGAAACAGCCGCGTGCCAGCCGGCCGAGCTTACCGCACGGGGGGAGCCGTCCGCCTCCGCTTGTGGTGATCTTGGTCACAAGTGGCGCGCCGTAGATTCGCCGCGTTACGTCACGACGCAAGGGTAGGGGGGCGGGCGAAGCCCCGCTCACGTGACTCGGCACCGGGGCGGGAGCTTGAGGCGCGGCCGGCGCGACGGCTGTCGCGTGGCGGTGAGGGCGCGAGGGGGTGCGAGCAACGGTCGCGCGCAGGGACGGCCCCGCCGTGTTACGCTGCGCGGGGGGTTGGTGCCGGGTTCTGCTGAGCCGCGGGGAGCGGTTTGTGGAGCACGTCCACGTTTTGTTGTCTGGTGAAGAAAGCACTCAAACACTTAGTAATTCTTCCCCGTTTAAAGTCAGGTGGTTAGTTAAACACCGAAAGGAAAGCGGCATAACCTAAAGAGCCAGACATCGCAGAATCATAAAATTTGAGTTGAAAGGGATCTTTGAAGGTCATTTTGTCCAATTCTCCTCCAGCGAACAGGAGCACCTACGGCTGCATCAGGTTGCTCACCACACCGTCCAGCCTGACCTTGAGTATCTCCAGGTGTGGGGCATCCACCACCTCTCTAGGCGACCTGTGGCAGTGCCTCATCACTCTTACCTTAAAAAAAAAAAAACTTTCTCCTTATGTCCAATATAAATCTCCCCTTGTTTAGTTTGAAACCGATTCTCCTGTCACCACAGGTCCTGCTGAGGAATCTGTCCCCTTATAGCCCCCTGTAGATACTGACCCAGAACCTTCTCCAGGCTGAACAGCCCCAGCTCTCAGCCTGCCTTGACCGTGGAGGTGTTGTGTCACTTGGATCATCTGTGGTGGAAAACAGTCGCTCTTTCCCAGCTGCTTAAGGTTTTTAAAATAAAGGTCTACCACTTACATTCTGATTACACAGCCTTTTTTTAGTAAATCCTATTTAAGTTAAACGTCATTTAGCATTCTTGAAAGCCAGTGGGTGGTAGCAGTAGAAGAGAGGAGACTTACCTATGTTTGGAGTTTTGCCTATTTCATACCCTCTACAAAAAAAACATTGCCAGGCTTCCTAATTAGGCATAACAACTTTGTTTCATTTAGCCAACATGCCATTGGCTAATTTATTACCCATACAACTCAGAGATGCTGGCTCTGTGGTATGTTGTAAGGGCCATGAATGGTTTAAGGACAAGCAGTCTCTACAGCCTGAGGGCTGAAACGATTACAATTGCAGAATCATAGCCTGGCTTGCATTGGAAGAGCCTTCGCAGCCCACCTAGCCCCATCCCCATCTGCCCCATCCAACCTGGCCTTGAGCACCTCCAGGGATGGGGCATCACGCTTCTCTGGGAAGCTGTGCCAGTGCCTTACTGCCCTCTGAGGAAAGAATTTCTGCTTAACATCTTACCTAATTCTCCCCTTAGTTTAAAATTGTTTCCCCTTGTCTTATCACTATGAGACTGTGTAAAAAGACAGTCTCTCTCCTGTTTACAAATTCCTTTTAAGTATTAGAAGGCTATAATGAGGTCTCCCCAGAACCTTCACTTCTCTAAGCCAAACAGGACCAGCTCCTTTAGCTTCTCTTCATAGGAGAGATGTTCAAGCCCTCTGAGCATCTTCATGACCCTCAAAAGGAAAGAACGCAGACACGATCTCCCACTACCACAGGTTTTATGCAGTGAAGTTTCGACTGTGATTTCACCAAATGTGGATCAGCACACCTGGGGTACAGGGGGTAAGCCTTACTCTGGGAAAACTATCTGCCTGATCATAGTGTCGCCCCAGCCAAATGAAATGCATGTGAAAGTCTGCTGAGTTTCATTAGATTAAGTGTAACGCAGAACACTGATGAGAGAAGGATATTATTTTTTTGTCCAGTACCTAAGGGTTGTAGTGCATATTTTAATTATCCTTTATCTAATAACAAATCTAAAAAGAGGAAGACTCCCTGAGTTTGGTACAGATATATTAGGATATAGATGTATATGTACCTTTACAACAACATTTAAGCGCTTTTGTAGACTCTGAAGCCTACAGAGAGACTGTAGGAAGTCACTGGTGATTTAAAAATTATCTAATTAAGAACAGTTTAACTGATAACAGCATAATTGTTCCTGATTTTTTTAAGAATGGAAAAACAACAAAGCAACGTTTTTATGTCCTCCAGGTTTAGTTTCTCTGCATTTTACACGTTTCTTTTATATTTCTAGAAATTTCTGAAGATCTGCGTCTCAAGTAACATCTGTACTTAATGTAGTACCCAGGACAGTATCCGGTATAGCCTGAAGAGGGAGCCGTTAGTATTGTAAAAGCAGCAATAAATGCAGAGCAGCTACTAATTAAAGGAAAACTAAATCTGTAACAATAAATAAATAAATAAGTTTATATTAAATGTTTACAGACATGCCTACATTTAACACTTTGATTTAGATACATACATAATTAAAGTCCTGCTGCAAATTAAAACGCCTGTTCTTTATTCTGAAATGTTTATACGGGTTAAAATATATCAAAATACAAACTAAATAAATATGCTAATGGTTAAGTAGTTAATATTTCATTTTTAAATGAAATGTGAGCATAGAATGTATTTAATTTCTAAGAAAAAGTGACATTAGGAATGATTCTGTAGTTGCTGTATTCCTTCAACATCAAAATAGCTATTTCACTAGAAATGCTGCTTATTTAGAGTAGTACTGGAGTTTACCTAGCTGTGTAACCTAAGTAGGAAAGGTAGACAGAATTATAATTTTCTGTGCTCATTCACATACAAGAAACAGAAAGCTTTATCTCATTTAGGATGAGAAATGCAGTCACAATAATCATACTTAACAAGTTTGAGTTAGGGGTTTTCTTGCATATCACACCCATTTAAGGAAACACCTGTGACTATGGAATTTGACCATAGCCATGTGAGTAACATCTTGGACAGGCCCTCCTAAAAGTGCTGAATGGTGTTCACAGGATGGCCAAATAGTCTGCAGCAGTGATCATAAGGGATTGACAACCATCAGTAGAATGCCCAGAGTAGCAAGTTATTGAAGAAAGTCTGCACACAGTGTTATTCTGCCTATGCAATCACAGTCATAAGGAAAAAAAAAAAAAAAAAAAACAGAAAAAACAAACCAGAATAATTACAATGTAAACAACAGGAACTCTTTGTCACTTACGTATGCATTTATATGTATATATATATACAGACACATACACACACACGCACATGTACCTTTCCCTCTTTTTAATTCAAAATGCTTTTCCCACAGGAAAAAACAACCCTTGAGAAGCCTTATCAAGTGGTGACTTTCCTCTCATTTGCAAAGCAAGACTAAAAGAACTGCTGTGGGGCTGCCCCTGCAGACCTCACGCTGAACCAGCCTTGCACTTCATTCCTTGCCACCGCCTGTGGGAAGAAGCCTGAGCCTGCAGCCCTGTGCTCAGCCTGGTGCCGAGATGCACCATCCACCTTGTCAACGGCCATGCCAGCACTGGATGCAGAGGAGACCAGGCTGCGCTTTGCTGTGGCATTCCAGCCAGGTCATGGTGCCTGTTGGACCCATGCTTTCACTACAGGCTGTGCCTTCTTATCCACATCACTAATCCGTAGGTTTTACAGTACAAATGTGCCAGTTAACTCATTTCAAGTACCCATAGTTACTCATTTTCATGTGAACAAAATGCTCACCTGCTGCTTTATACTCTCAGTCAGACTTCTGTTTTAACGTAGAGAAACTGATGTAAACAAAATGTAACACAAACCATCTTCTTTCTCCACCTTTTTCCTGTTATTAGAACTGCAATATAGATAGGTACAGTGAAAAGCAAGACAGCATGTACACAGGCTTTAATTATTGATCAGAAGTTACCTATCTGAATTTCCTATAATTTCATACAATCTAGCACAAGGAAAATTTTGAGCAGCTTCAAGAAGGATTTTTCATTGTAAAAGCATATTTATGGCAGTTTGACAAGTTCTCATGCTGCAATTATTGCAATTTGAAATGAAAAAATCCCAAGTGGATAATTTCTCTTAAGTGTTGTCCTCCCCTCACCATCTTAAAGCAAATACTTAGGTTCTCAAATTCTAATGGAAGAGTGTAACTGTACCTACAAATCCTTTCCTGTAGCCCATGAGTAGCACCGTCAGGCCTCATGCTGCAAGGAATGTCACAGGCTTCCTATTCAGCTCCTGAAGAAATGAAAAGAAAAAAAAAATTACAAATATGAAGCATAAAAATAAATACAAATAAATAGTCATAGAAAATAATTCTGTATAAGCACAGACAAAACATTTTGTACACACACTACAAGGCTCCCAAATGTTTATCTGTTAAGGAACATGACCATTTTGTCATTGCTGACAAAGATGCACCTTGTGCAGTGTGCACTTTGAAGCCTGAGCAAAGTTTTGTTGTTCTTTCCTTCTTCCAAGGGTAATGTTTTGTAGCAAATAGAATCCAAATTCAAGGCCTAGTTAAATTTTAGCAAGCACTTTTACACATCTACTTAGGTCCGCAAAGTACAGTTGCTGCTCCTGCATTGAGGAAGAAGTGAAAATGACAAGTTCCTCACAAGGAACCTCAGAGGAATTAGGTTATAAAATGCAAGCATATTTTCAGAAAGTATTTGCATGTTTTAAAAGTCAGCAAGGGTAGATGAAATTACCAGGAACTACCTAATCACCCATCACAAACAACTCGTTCTACAGCTGAATCTGCTGGGAGGTTCTCCTGGACTGCTGTCTCAGGCAGGCTGGGAAGGCACTGCTACCTTCAGTAGATTATCGTCATGCCTTGCTAGAAACCAGTGAAAATATGCAGGTGACTTCTCAGCACTTTGAAAAAGAACATTCAGGCCCATACGTCAACAGAAAAAAAATCTGTGGAAAAAAAATAAACAAACTGGTAGATGACAGTGCCTTCATTGTTAGCAAACCAGTTTGAATTTCCTGTCCTATTTTTTCTGTTACTTAATAATTTAATGTAGCAATATCCCACGTGGTAAAATTATTAATATTTAAGCTTTGAGAAGTGTGGCTGAGAAGCTTATCATAGCTAAATATTAACTATATATAAATTCTTTCCAGCCAAAAGACAGCAGCCTGTGACTGCTCCCACCCTAGGAGCTCCTGCAGGCCCCACCAAGCCACCTCCCACACTGCCAATGGTTGCTGCTTCACACAGATGTGGCACTTAGCAGGCCCCTTCAGGGGTACTCCCCTCCTGGGGATTGATAACTGGCCTTCTTAATGCTGGGATGTTGCATTTCCTCACCTCTTTCTTTTTTCTGAAACAAAATATAGGTCCCTGTTATTGCTGGGCAGAGGACAAGGGAGCAGAGGGCAGATGCCATCTGAATGTGCTCTCACTTGATCAGAGTTGATGAAGCTTCTTTATAACCTGTCCTTGGTTGTACTTGTGTTATTGCACAAAGTCCCTGTATTTTCCAACAATGGAAAAGCATTTGCTGTACATTTAACAAAATTACTCCCAATTCCTTAAGTTCCATGTACGAGTTTTGTCAATGTAGACACCCTAGCAATGAGCGAAGTGAAGATGAGACAAGGAGACCATGATGAGAACATTGTGCTCACAACTTTTTCATGAATCAGTGTTTTGCCCACATGTAGAAGCTTACAGCAGGAACCAGGGGACTCTGGATCCTCACTAGCGCTGGCCACTTTGGCATGGGTTCCTATGTCACCAGTATAGGGACAGTTGCACAACTTTCTCTGTCCAAACATGGACTATGACCATCCTTAACTAGCAAGGCATTTTCCAAACAAGCTAAATGCCCTATTCTAAGAGGAATGACTAGTGGGAGTCAAAGGCAAGCTTCTTGGGAGTAAAGTTGCTGAAAAAAAAAAAAATAAACATAACAACATGAGCCACCTTAATCTTCCCCTTTCAAGGCAGATGGCGACCTGATTAGTTCTGCATCTCAGGAGTCTGCTCATCTTCCTGTGCCTTCAGCTCCTGCTGTCAGCAGCCTATTATTTCACTCATTCTCTGTGATTTTAGCTGACTGTGACATTTTTTACTCTTGCCTTTTGAGACAAAATGTGTTTGCCCGAGATAAAAAAAAAAAAAAAAAAAAAAAAAAAACCTTCCACACCTAACTTGAAATTAAACCCACTAATTTAAAATGAATATTAGATGGTCCAATTTATTCTTTTAAAGTAACAAGCAGTAGGGAACAGAATCACACTCCTGACTACTTGATTCCCTCAAACACATCTTACCTGCACCTTCCTTCTAGGAGGGAAGCCTTGGCACAACACACCAGGGAGACAAGCAGACCTCGACCATCCACGTTAAGTACCCAGTGTCTCCAAAGGTGCTCCAGGGTGCCACTCTCTTGGCCATGTTCACACTGGGTTTTGATTTGTGCAACTCTCAGGTACCACAGGATGTCCCCAATTACATTAGGCAACCAATCAAGTTGGCCTGCCCTCTGCTCAGTGCTATAATAATGGTGGCTCTTCCCTAAGGAGTGGCCCGGGGCATGCACCTATTGCCCAGCAACAGCCAAACTATCAGAGTGCTATTAATGCTGTGTTGACTGAAATCAGGTCATGGGAAGGGTGGTTCTGTGCAGTGCCGACTCAAGCAATGGCAAATAATCGTATGCATTTTTATGTATTGGCTAAACAGCAAAGAATATACAGCTGTACTTTCACTTTTGATAAAGGAATTTGAAAATAGGTTTCAGCCTGTCCCTGTCAGGGAGGTTCTCCAGCCTTCTCATCATTTTCATGGGAAATGCCTCTGCCTCTGGACCTGCTCCAATCAGCTCGGTATCCTTCTTGAGTTGGGGACCCCAGAACTGGATGCAGTAGTTAAGGTGGAGTCTCAGGAGGGCAGTGTAGAGGGGCAGAATCACCCCCCTCAGACTGCTGGTCATGCTTCTCTTGATGCAACCCAAAATACGGTTGGCCTTCTGAGCTGCAAGCGCTCATTGCTAAATCATGTTGAGTCTTTCACCAGCTGACATCCACAAATCCTCTCCTCAATGCTGCTCTCAAGCCATTCCCCACCCAACTTGTATTTATGCTTGGGATTGCCCCAGCCCAGATGCAGGACCTTGCACTTGGTTTTGTTGAACTTCATGAGGTTGGCACAAGCCTACCTCTCAAGCCTGAAGGGATGGCATCCCTTCCCTCTAGGTAGTTAACTGCACCACTCAGCTTGGTGTCATCTGCAAACATGCTGAGGGTGCACTTGATCCCAGTGTCCATGTCACCTACAAAGACGTTAAACAGCACTGGTTCCAACACCAATCCCCGAGGAACGCCACTTGTCACTGATCTCCACTTGGTCACTGAGCCACTGACTGCAACTCTGAGTGCGACCATCCAGCCACTTCCTTATCCAGCGAGTGGTCCATCCATCAAATCCATCTTTCTCCAATTTGGCAACCACGATGTTATGCAGGACGGTATCTAATGCTTTGTACAAGTCCAGGTAGATGATGTCAGTTGGTCTTCCTTAATCCAATGATGCTGTAACTCCATCATAAATTGTCACCAAATTTGTCAGGCGTGACTTGCCCTTGATGAAGCCATGTTGGTTACCAGTCATCACTTCATGTTTTTTTCTATGTGCCTTAACAGGGCCTTCAGGAGGATCTGCTCCATGACCTTGCCAGGCACAGAGGTGAGACTGACCGACCTGTAATTCCCTGGGTCTTCTTTTTTCCACTTCTTGAAAACCTTCTCCAGTCAGTGGGAACTTCTCCAGACTTCCATGGCCTTTCAGATATATTGGGTAACTGCTAGGCAGCTTCATCCGCCACTTCCCTCAGAGTCCATGGATGGATCTCATCAGGTCCCATGGACTTGTGCACCTTCAGGTTCTTTAGATGGTCTTGAGCCTAATCTTCACTTACAACAGGCCGATCTCCCTTCTCCCAGTTCTTACCTTTGCTTTCTGCAGCTTGGGCAGTGCAGCTAGAGCTCCTGCCAGCAAAGACTTTCATAATCCCTATCTTCTCCGAGAGAAATATCTCTCACCTCACAGTTAACCCTCACTCATGTCATCGCTTTTTAGCAGTATATGCGTTTGTGAACAACTATTTTCAAGGATGAAGTACAGGAAGAATGAAATTTCATCAACAAGTCTCTAATGAGCACCTTGAGACCTCTCTAAGAACTGCAACCACTGCCATCAAACCAGCCTGATGCATTAATTTCACAAAAAGGTCAGATATCCCACTAGTTTTATGTTTTTGTTCCTCTCTTTTTTAGTGTTTTAAGAAAAATATTAAAAATTTAAATGTTTTGTTACTTACATATTAGCAATATTGTATATTTTATGAGAGCTGCTCTAAAACTAATGTATCTTGTTTTATCGTGTTGGCCCACGATGCCCAAGGCACTTTTTGGTGGTATGGCAGTAGAAGTTGAAGCAGCCTACCAATATTCCATTACATTTTTTTTGCAGTATAACAAATGGCAGCAAGGGGCAGTCTGACACAAGGGCATCTGAAACAAAGATCTATCATTGAATTCCTCCATGTAGAAAAAAATGCACCCACCGACATTTGCCAATGCTTGCTGAATGTTTATGAAGATCAAACAGTGGATGTGAGCACACTGAGGTGGTGGGTGGTATGTTTCAGCAGTGGCAACAGTGAGTCACCTCCAATGCTATAGATTTTTATGGCATGGATGCAGGCCCTTGTTCATTGCTGGCAAAAATGCAGAGCTAACAATGGTGACTACGTTGAAAAATAGTATTTTGTAGCTGAGAATTTTCTCTATCAGATAGTGTTATTGGACACTTTGTATCTGTAGTAATTTCCATGGAAATAAATAGGAGGCATTACTCTTGGAACAACCTATGTATATATGGCCCAAGACAATTCTTATTCATTCGGTGTGGCCCAGGCAAACCAAAAGGTTGGGCACCCATGACTTAGATGCTGCTATACACGTCCACAAGGTTGTTTTCTTCTAGTTTGGGCAGCTTTAATCAGCAAAGCATCCTCTTATAAGATTATTCAAAATACGATATATGAAACAAACAGTACTTAGGTTTCACTATGAAGAAGTAACCCAAAGTAAACAGATTAATACCACAGCTTTACAGTTGTGTAATTTGTACTAGATGCTTTGCCTAAACAACAAACGGAACTCTCAACTATTAATTTCAATATACATCATGCACACTCAATTATCAACATGAATCGATGCTTTTTAAGCCACTAATAATTGCTGATTTGGTGGAAAAAGACATCCTTCTGATGGCTGACTTTGGCCAAAGCACATTTACTAAAAAACTTTGTTGCTACTGTACAAAAAGGAACACAGTGTTAAAGAAACGCATTACATAGTGATTCTTAATAGTGTGCTCACAGCGCAAGAAGAAAAAAATTTGAACTAAATGGGGGAAAAACAGAATTCAGACCTAGAAATACTTATTCACTGTAACAATTATTCTCAGAAATAAATGTTCATAGGCAAGTCTTTGAATCAAATTCAGCTGACTGTGTTGCTCTTCCTATTTAAGAGTCTTCTGCAAAGGACAAGGTTAACATAACTGTAATCTTTATTCAGAAAGGCTCATAGTGAGATTCTGTATATAGGCAGAAGGAAACAAGTGGTATGAATCGCATGAATTCAGAAACTGAAATATGAGGTAAATAGCATAAACATTGCATACTATAAAAGAGAAATAAAGCAGTTTTAACAAAATAAATATCAAAATTCCCTTTGCTCTGAAATTTGAAATGTAGCACACTCCACTTCGTAGAAATGAATTATGTTCATAGCATCAGGGATAAGTTCATTATATTGACTGAATAACAAACACATATCATTTAGTGATTGTATAATCAATGAACATAAAGATGTTATAACTACGAAATAAACCAGACAGTTGGGCTAAGCAGGTTATAATAACAAAAAGAGAATAGATAAAGTGCTTACCCGTGTCCTGGGCTCACTGCAAATCTCCAGAGGAGGGATCTCCAGAAGAGATCCTTTCCCACTGGCAGTCAGCTCTTAAATGGGTCTAGGAGAGGTGAGCCAGGTTCCACCCCTTCCGGCAGCCCAGGTGAATTGCCTTCACCTGTGCTCCCATGGCTGACTCATTGCTCACCTCAGGTGATCAATCAGGTTCAGGCCGTGATTCAGCAGTTCCCATACAGCAATATACCAAAAAATAGCACAGTATTTATTTTTCCTCACATTCAGGTCCGTTGAACATGTGATTTATGTGTTTTTCCAGATCAGTGGAAGTGATTACAAAGCGTAAGAACTAAAATGTGCTTAAATAATTTGGTTGTGAGGGTCTACCAGTTGTTGGTCCTTGGGTTGGAAGTTTCGTGCGACTGCCCACGTAGCTTTGATATCTCCAGGAAAAAGGCTGCAAACACTTTTGCTCCTTCAATATAGTTGCGTCTGTGAAAAAGGAAAGAGAATAAAGTCCACAGGTCAATCAGCTTTTCAGCTAGTGGCCTACTCCAAGTTTTGAGTATCTCAGAGAAATCAGTGAGGATGCCCACCAAAAAGAACCAACAAAAGTTTCTTAGTAGTATTAAAAAATCACCCATGTATTAGCACAAGTTTAACAAGCAAAACTACTCTGTCACCCCCTTAACTCTGTCTTTCATCATTGATTATTCTGGTTCAGGAGAAGGCTATGAGGAAAACCACCTCTGCAAGGATGAGAAAAATATTGTGTCCTAAGTCCTCCTTCGTGCCTGTGGTGACTGCAAATTTCTCTGTTTGTCCTTGCTTTTTCTTAAAGCAGAAATGAACAAATGAAAGAAACCTGCTTATTTTCTCATTCTGGGAGTGTTCTCCATCATCAGCTGCTCCAATCGGAAACATTATCACCCTTTTCTGTGTTATAGTCTGAAAGATTCTGGCAATAGGAATTGTTGAACCATCCCGAATGAAATCTGGATCTTCTCCAAAAACTGAAACACATGCAAAGAATGAATTAATTGTTAACTGAAATAAAAGATGCTTTCTTCTACTACCAAATACCTACATTCTGCTCAAACATGAATAGCTTGAGTGGAAATTGTTATGAGAGCACAGTCAATTGACTTAACAAATCAGTTGCACTTTACTATTCCATCTCTGTATGAGTACATGAAAGAACTAAACAAGCTTTTTTGGCTGATCCTAGCAAATGCAGACCAACTCAGCAAGATATGAAAGGCTTTGTGACCGAGTTGTTCTGTCAAAATCAGTGAAGTTCATTATGGTGAGTATAGCACGGTCCTTTTTCTTTGTGGATGAGCACATTTCCCCTGCAGACTTGCAGATATATCAAAAACTGAAAAAGAAGAGACATACCTGTTCTTATTGCCCTTTTTGCTGCCTTATATAGTGGATCATTAACATCAGCGACCCAAGGTTTGGCACCCAGGGGCATGGACACCTTCAGTTTGTTTGGACTGTTCCTCTTGGCAAATACATTCTCCAAATGGTCCACCACCTGCAGGGCAAACACTTTCCATCTAGAATCTTTCATCTTCTTGAAACTACCCTTGTAAACAGCTAAATGCAAGAAACATTCATTCAGTTTACTATGGAGGTTGTAAAGATGTGAGGTGCTATGAGGACTTAGCTTACACAATAGAAAGTACCTGGCTTTAGCTTCTTACCTGTTGTTTCACATCTGAAAGATCCATGTTGGGGACTTGGCGGATTGAGAATTTCCCTATGACTTTTGCTGGAATTACTGTTTTAATTCCTGGTTCATGAAAAGCTCCTTCAATCCCATGAATAGAGAGAGAAGGATAATGCCACAGGTGTAGAAGTATTTCTTCCTTCAAAAAATAAGATAAAAAATAGAAGGGATGACACTGGAGCCGTGCACAATTGGTAGAATCAAACTGAAGAAGCACACTTTTTCCACCCATGTTGTACATTTAGAACACAGAGCTCTCAAGATGTTTGGTTTGTAACTTAAACTGATTCTATCTTTTCATTTCAAAAAATACTTCTACTTCCTTCCAGTCTACATTTGTTTCCCTTTAGAAACATTTATATGAGAAAAGCCTTTCATACAAAATAAGAAAGTTGAAGCACAATTAAAAATATTTTGGCAGTGAATTTTTTAGTGCCAAGTTACAGCAGAACAACTGATCTGACCGTCTGTGGATCTCAGTACTTCTACAGAAGAAACCTGTGACCAGTTCAGCCAGACCGAATTCAGATAATACAGGAGAGAAATTATACTAATGACCCAAGTGGTAAGTGGAAAAGGGATAATGTTCAGTAACTGGTATGACGTCTTTTCCTGGAGGAGATAAGGGGAAAAAAATAAATAAATAAAAAATAAAGTGCTCATTCTAAAGAGGAGAGGAGTGATAGGACATCTTTTTTTTTTTTTTCCTCCTTTTTTCTTTTTTTTTTCTTTTTATTTTCCAAGTAACTGTGTAAACTGGATTGAGTGCAGAACTCCAGAGTGCCTCTCTTTCTTTGTACTCCAGCTTTCTGAGACTGGAGATTTATGCATACATGCAATTTCCACTATTTCATCCACATCTAGGAAAAGCATCAAAACTTATTTACTGTTAATTATACTTATAGAAGACCAGTTATTACAGTCTAGCTTAGGCCATTTCAGAAGCTTTTTCACAGAAATAAAAGCTAATATTGATATAATTACATTAGTGATAAAAATATTAAATACCCTTTTTCCCAGCTGCAAGTCATAAAATCACAGAATCATAGAATGGCCTGGGTTGGAAAGGGCCACAATGATCATCTAGTTTCTACCTCCCTGCTATGTGCAGGGTCGCCAACCACCAGACCAGGCTGCCCAGAGCCACATCCAGCCTGGCCTTGAATGCCTCCAGGGATGGGGCATCCACAGCCTCCTTGGGCAACCTGTTCCAGTGTGTCACCACCCTCTGTGCAGAGAGATCTTTCTAAGCCAGCCCTTATCTGTAATTTTTATTTAGAATGTATTTTTTAATTCTGGCAAAGTGGCTTATAACCAAACTGTTTAGTTTGCATTATTCTTTTTCATTGATTTTTCATATTTTTGATTGCTTTACCCCGAAGCTTTCATTTTCCAAGTTTCATTAATTTCACAGATTATTATTATCATTAAATTCACAGATTAATTTTGTTTATTTTTTTGGTGCTCTATGTTCCCTTATTTTGAGTTTCCCTTTGGCAGAAAATATCTTTCAGTTTGGCTTTATCCATAAACACTATGAATGTGTAATTTAAATTATTTCTGCTATGCATTTATGTTTACCTTGGTGCTGTAGAGGAGTTTTTTCACTCCACTATTATTTTTGTGTTCCTCTATATCATATTCAGTAGATTCACACAATTTCTTATCCTCATCTGTCAGGGCAGCGACAGCATCATAGATTCCAGGGATCTGAATATGACCTGTGGGATCTACAAGGCTGTCTACAAAAGAAAATGAAGATATCAGTAAAAGTAGGACTTCTTTCTTCTACTTGGCAATTGCAACTTCTTTTCCCTTTTAATTAACTCTTTTGAGTTAATGAAATGAATAACTCTAACAAACAACTACTCTAACTGTTTGCATCCATCAAGTTGCCTCACTTGATGCATTTTCATGTTTAGTAAGAAAAGCACTGAGCTGGTATTTGTTTGCAGTGTGTAGGTGGGTCAGCCCAACTGCATGCATGAGAGCATCATCCCACTCAGAAACAAATCAGCATTAGATTGGGCGCTGCTACTTGCATACATATTCAGATTGCCCACAGTCCTAACCCATCCTAAATTAACAGATCAATATTAGACTGAAAGCATAGCAGACACAAGGGACATTCCCTTCCTCAGCTGCTCTGAGGTATGAGCTATGCTGAGCTTTGGAAACCTAGGAATCATGCTTCTGTTGGACTTGCCCTACACAGGTCAATTAAACATAGCACTGATCTTCATTGGGTTGATTGCTAGTTACTGTTCCCCAGCTACTCTTGCAACGGTGCATGTTATTACCCAGCAGAGCTATCAGGTCAGTCAGCGGCTCGTGAATGATGCCTCCAAAAGTTCCAGAGTGAAGATCCTTGTAACCACCTTCTACCTGTGCCAAAAACAAAGTTTACATATCAGTAGTCCCCACCTCATTCTTTTGTGAGTATTCATTTTCCTCAGAAACTGGTAGCCTCACCTTTTCAAATGAGGCCACAAATAGAAAACTATTATGTTTCTATTCATAAAATGGGAAACACATCAGGAACAATCTGCTACCAGTAAAGAGAAGATAGGCCTCTGTTGTTAACCAATGGAGAGAGAAATTCAGCTGTCTATACTACTTACAGGTATTTGAAAGAAAGAATCCTTCTCCATTCCCTCCTTTACTTCAGTAAAACTAAATACATCATAAGTATGTTGCATACTGCAGTTTTTAGCATTGTAGAATAAGTGCAAAAATCTTCATAACAAAGGCACAACCTTATTCTACATTTATAAAACATACGTCCAAGTTTGAATTGAATTGTTGATTGTAACAAATAAGAATTCAGAGCTCTCTTGAATCACACAACTTTAGAACAGAAAAAGGCATTTGGTTTATTAAATGGGTTATTTTTCCAGACACAATTTCACGCTCAGGTTTATTGTAAAATATATTCCTGCAACAAACTTGTTTATTCTTCTCTAAACCTCATTACAGCCAACTGTCTGGAAGCAGGCAGAGGTCATTTTTGATGTTTTAATGTTCTCATTTTTCTTAACCAAGACTTGCACGAATTGAATAAAAACTACTGAGGTTCTTTTGGTTAAAAACAAATTTTCATTCTTTTTCAAACATGAAGGTTAATATAGATCTTTTTTTAGTTCTCTAGTTCTTTAATCCTCTCTCTGAATTCTTTTATGCTTAAAGTTTCCAGCTATGAAATTTCACTTCACAGTAGCTCACATTGGCTGCTCAATATAATGCAGTGCACCATTATTTGCTTCTGCCAATGGTTAAAAAAATTTTGCACTGCTTTTAAACTCGGAGATCCAACTGAGCTGAATATCTTTAGGCAGTGATGTTGCATTTAGCAATACCTGCTGACAAAGGGCAAAAAAAAGCAGCAGGAGGAATAGGTTTGGAGGGCCAGTCGTCTACTACAGAAGAGGGCTGATGTGAGGATGGGGCAATCAGAAACAGCAGGAACAGGAGAAAGAGAGCAATGGTATAGGGGAGAGATCAAAAGCGGAGAAATGGCAACTGAAGAGAAACTGATGAAAGCAAATAAGGCTAACAACTGAAATAAGGAGGGAAATCTGCACAAGCAATGAAAAGCATGGAAGGAAGAGCTGCATTTGTAAATACTCAACTTGCTCTCAGCCTTTCTCTGCATTCAGAGACAGATGCGATCTCAGATACATCACTGCTCACTATCAGGGACCCACTTCACACAAACCCACGTCCCTCACCTCCACAGAGAAGCAGGCATTGCCTCGAGTCCCACATATAAGGGCAGGCTTCTTCTTGCTGAGCCAGAGGTTGTCTGAAATCACAATGTAATCAACGTCTGATAAAAAGCCCTGTTTTTCTTCTTCAAGAAGCTTCTCCAGCCCCAGAGACCCTGCTTCCTCCATGCCTTCAATAACAAACTTGAAGTTTACTGGCATAGCCTGAATGAACATCAGAGAAGTCTGGATAAGGAACAAGCACTTTCAAAAATAAAGAGGAATCTGTAAAAAGCAAAAGCAGGCTGGCTTACAATACATATTCAGAAGAGAACAACATGGAATATATGGATTGTTTTAATAGAATTGCATTGGTAGATACATACATACATACAGTTTTCCTGCTAAACCTGTTTTTTTTTGTTTGTTTGTTTTGTTTTTTTTTGTTTTTTTTTTTAATAACAATGCATTAAGAAATATCTTTTCACTTCTATTTCCATAAAACATTTTGGGTTGCCATGGGATTTCTCTCAGTAATATTAAATATTGATGACTTTGGAAAGTGTGTGTAATAACAATCGCATTTTCACAGAAAATATCTGGTCTCTTAAACTTGCACTACTAGTGATTCCCATCTTGGAATCACTTGCAAAATTCCACTGCTGCTGTTTTCCCAGCATGTTACCCATGATGAAGGTTAGTCACCTGGTGGTGAAAGCGCTCTTGGCGAATCCCTGATAGTTGTCCTCATGAACCTGTAGCCCTGTTAGCTCATAAGAATGCATTTCTAAGAGTAACTAGGAGAACTTCTGTAGAATATTGAGTTACAAGTGCTGACCTATCCTATAGGAGAAACAAACATGATCTCAGATTCCCATTTCAATTCATTTTCTGATTATAGGCTGTAAGGATGTTCTCTGGTTTGATTTAATTCTCAAATTAAGTTCAGGAAGAAATGTTTAGATTTAAATTAACTTGTGCAATGAATATGTTCACCAACGGCTCATCAAACAACCACAAAAATTTAGAAACATTGCCGGATGGTCTGTGCTGCTTTCTAGGGGAAGGTGTAATGACAAAGATTTATTTTTGTCTGCTTATTAAATATGACCTCATAGCTATTAGCAATATGGTAAAAGCTTTTGACACTGTCTCCTGCACAGTATTCTCCTTTGCGGGACAATGACAGCAGGACCATTTTTACGTTGCTTACAGACTACTGACAATAAAAATAGTCAAGTACACATTCATACTGGAGGGTGATAAGTGCACTATAAATGGCATTAGAAATAAGCTAATATTTCAAGATACACATACACTGTTGGGACTGAAAACATATTATCTAAGTCACGAGAAGGCAAATACATTCCTCCAGAGAGATACTATAATAATTACCAAGTCCTCACTGATACCTACTATTTTCAAGGCTCTAAACGTTTCCACTGCATTTATCCAAGCCAACACAGGCCCTTTATTATCTGTTGCTCCACGCCCATAGAGATTTCCTTAAATGAAAAAAAAAAAAAAAAAAAAAAAAAGAAAAAAGCTTTCAAGCAATTTTAAACTTGTTTAGTCTCATCAATGCAATCTGCAAATTTCTATTGCCACAGAAGCTGTACCAGCATGTCAAGTGAGCTATCAACAGAATCAGGATTTCGTTGATGGGTTTAAATTAAGGTGGTGGCTGTTTACCAGTGAAATGCTATGTTGGTTTTTGTTGTGATTGTTTTAAATTTTGTTTACTTCATACAGCAGTTTCTGCTACATGCTGGGGTTTTTTTTTGTTTGTTTGTTTATTTCATTATTATTTCCACGCCTGTTTAAAGGAGCTCTTTGATCCCTCCAGATATGCCTGAAGAGTTTGCACAAGATGCAGTTTCAGCATAGGTGACAAGCAGCAAAAGAGCACAGATGAGCACCCACCACAGAAGTGTGAACTGCAAGTACAGTTGCAGAATAATTTTTTAACAATCAGCTGTATACTACATAGGACAGATTTTAATTTCACGTACAGCAGTTAATATGTGTGGAAGTCCCCACTGTAGGTGAAAGGGTTACCTTACTAAACTTGTTTGAAACCAGTCCCAGCAGATGGGAAACAGTGACTTACTGGCTACAAGACTAGGAACCAGAATCCCTGTATTCTTGAATTCTCTCTAACTCACCATCCACCATTTGTCTTCCTTCAGTGAACTTATCATGCTCAGCTGATTGCAAGACAAGGATTGCTACCTCAAGTGAGGACTCATATTCTTCCACCCAGTGGCACCAGGTGAACCTCATGAGATTCAACAAAGACAAGTGCAAGGTTTTGCAGCTGGGTCATGGCAACTCCCACTATCAACATAAAGTGGGGGGTGTAAGGATAGAGTGGAGCCCTGCCAAAAGTTCTTGGGGGCACTGGTGGATGGCAAACTGGACATGAGCAAGCAGTGTGCCCGCGCAGTTCAGAAAGCCAACCATAACCTGGGCTGTATCAAAAGAAGTGTGGCAGTGGGTCAAGGGAGGTGATCCTGCCCCTCTACTCTGCACTGGTGAGACCTCACCTGGAGTAGCGTCCAGATGTGGAGTCCTCAGTACAGGAGAGACATGGACCTGTTGGAGTGTGTCCAGAGGAGTGCCACAGACATGATCTAAGGGATGGAACACCTCCTCAATGAAGACAGGCTAAAAGAGCTTGGGGCTGTTCAGCCTGGAGAAGAGAAGGCTCCAGGGAGACCTGAGAGTGGCCTTTCAGTATGTAAAGGGGACTATAAGAAGGGGACAGACTCTTTAGCAGGGTCTGTTATGACAGGACAAGGGGAAATAGTTTCAAACTAAAAGAGGAGAGATTTAGAGTGGATATAAGGAGAAAGTTTTTTTAAGATAAGGGTGGTGAGGCATTGGAACAGTTTGCCCATAGATGTGTTGGAAGCCTTATCCTTGGTGACGTTCAAGGTCGTGATGAACTTACACTCTGAGTAACCTGATGTAGCTGTAGGTGTCCCTGGTCATTGCAGGGGATTTGGGCTAGATGATCTTTAAGGGTCTCTTCCAACTGCTCAGAAGATTCTATAGTTCTATGAAATGCTCCTAAGTTCCAGTGTGGTAGGAGGAGGTGCTAAAGGATTACAGTGACTGATCCAACAACCCAATCTTAAAGCAGAAGTGCACTTTCTAATGATCACTAAAAAGTGACATTAACCTCATGTAGCTCTTCCACACCAATTATTAAGCAGTCAGTGATGAGTCTCACAAATCACAGCGTGGTATCAAGAAGTTGCTGGATTCGTCCCATCAGATTCCATGGGAGAAGTTCTTGTGCTGTAGTTAACAATATAGGGAACATCCTCCTACTGGAAATCTCAGAGTCATATTTGAAATGATGACAGAAGAATTATAATTGGGTACACACCATTGATTTCAGTCAATGTGAAAGGGTCAGTTTTCCAGCCATCTTCTTTTTTGGCAGGCTGTACATCCACGTGGCCATAGAAACAGACGGTGAGGTTTTGGGGATCCTTGCCAAGTTCCCCAAGTATGACAGGTGGCAGTGGAAGGTGCTGGCCATTCAGCAACTGTAGATCAACATTATAAAAGCAACCTTTGAAAACTTGCAAATGTTATAAGAACTGGAGAACTCATTGCAAATAATTCTGCATATTCAGTTGATTTGATCAAGTCCTTAAATCGGATTTTGAATTGAAATCTAACCCACTTAGAGAGATTAAGATTTTTTTCCTTCATGTTCTGCTGGGACATTATGGAGCTTCTCTAACATTTTATTGCAATAAATGGACTCTTTACTAAACTAGTACTTCTCAGTACTGAAGGATAAAAAGTTGACTGTATGCTGTGTTGACAAAAGCATATCTTGTGACATTAAAATAGTCAAAAGCTACACAGAAGCTAATTTGGGGACTTATTTTTCAACAGACAGATGGCAGGAGGATTGCAACTTCAGATAAAGAAACAGAATAAAACTTTGCTGGCAGCAGAAATTTGGTAATGTTTTGAAAACAGGTTGTGGCTCTAAACTACTCTTATAATTCACAGTTATGCAGAACAGATCACCACATCTTGGCCAGGAGAGGCTGGACATCTCACAGGGGTGAAAAATAAGAGCTAAAAGAATGCACGTACCTCCTCAAATTCACCAGTAATATTGATTTGTATAAATCTGTTGAATACTAAAATGTAGCTACTTCTTGCCCAGCAATAGAAGGCCCTAAGCAGAAAGATGTGCCTCTGATCTCTGCTTCAACAACAGGTAATGTATTCCCTACTGTTATTGACACAGGCTGTTGATACATATCTTGGCAATCATAATTGCATGCCATGTGCTCAGGTTTTATTTTTAAGTGCATTCATTTTGACTAGTAAATGACATGGCCTGATAGTAATAAAATATTGCTGTGCCGCAAGATTCTTGAGCTGAGAGGTTTACTGACCTTCCCAGGAGCCTCATAGGAAGGAAAAGTGAATCCCTGGTCATGAGTTTTGAATTCCTCTGAGCACAGAAAGCCAGCAGCTTGGGGCAGGAAAGAGCCACAGCCTCAATGAGATGAGTAAACTGGAGATAAACATTTCTCAGAGGCTAACTCTTACCTGTTGTTTTCCAAGAATCATTGAGCCCCTCAAAAAAAAAAGATGACACTTAAGGTCCTATTTCTGGTAACATTTTCCTTGAAAAAGTTGCTTCCTCGTGTGGAGACTTTGGTGAAGAGCTGATGCATTAACTGTGGTACACCATCAAGAAGAAATATACCATGGTAAATAAAAAAAAAAACAAACCATGGTAAAAATTCAGACCTTTTTCCTTTTCTTTCTGTCCTACAATTAATGGGTAAAACATGACACATGCACAAATATGACATTTTAAATACAAGGAATGGACATGCACCTGCTGTGACCCCAGGCTTACTGAATTAACAGTGGCTCCCAAAGCTGCAAGCCTGGCTGCTGCCAATGACATCATCCGTACAACTTCTTTCCTCAGGTCTGGTTGCACAGAATCACTTTCCACAGCCACCCATTCCTTGAGATTCTGCACAGGAAGAAAAGAACAGCTCAATAAGCTGGTTGGTCTAAAACCTAGGAATGTGTGGTGATTTAATCTTCGTATGTGAAAGCATCACACTGGAATATGTTTCCTTTCCATCCTGTCAGCAATGTGACGGAAGCTGTATGTTTTCCAACTGGTAAAGATTTGCCATGAGCCAGGATTACCTTTCTTATGCTTAAAATGCACTCACCAGCCTTGGCCCCCAGCAAATCATTAGAGCCCCATGCCAACCCGTCTCTGCAACGCTCCCTGGCATTAGCAGTAGGAGCTGTGAGGTCTGGTCACTTCTCCTATTCTGGTACATTTTGACTCAGTGGAGCCTCTCTGCCCAAGCCCAGTCTGCAAATGTCCATGCAAATACCTCTTCCACCTGGAGAGTCCCCGGCATCGATTGTCTTTTTGCAACTTTGCTTTGTGGCACAAAGGTGGCATACCCAACTCCAGACCTGAAACCTACTGCTCTCTAAATAGCAAACACTTATCTGTCATGTGGAACGTGAGCCTCCAGTACATTAGTGCTGCCCCTCAACTGTTTCCTAGCAGTACAATTCCTACCTCAATGAAGTCACTTTGATGTGCATCAATGTAGTTGAAGATCTCAGTCTCCAGCTCTGAAATGGATGACAAGGACATTCTTGCCTTAAAGAGCAGCACAAGGCTGAGGTGGGCACTATCTGAAAGTGAAAGATAAAATTAAGGAGGAGAGAAAGCCTGTAACGTGCACTTCTTTTCTGCACTATGAACCACAGACAACTGTGCAGAATACTGAACCTTCTTTAGGTCCTCCAAACCAGGAGAAAGGATATCTGAGTTATTTTATCACATAAAATCTGCAATCATTCATAATCAATCTTCCAGAAGAAAAAAAAAATAGTGAAAAAAAATGACCAAAGAGTAAACAGCTTTGTGCTTTGCAATTTCTGCTTTGGAAGGAAATCAGGGGAAGTATTTTCCAAATAAATTCTCGCTGCATCAGTTTTCAATGCACAGCTGCACGCTGCACATTCTGCAAAGACAGCCGCAGGGGAAGGCTTACAAACACCAGCACACGGCAGCTGCCCAGGGGAGTCATCTTTCCTTTTCTTCATTTCCAGAAAAGGAGGAAGATAGGTTCCCTGACACACACTCTGTTTTTCACATGAATAAGGAATAACAGCCCCAGCACAGATAACTAATAGCTGCCGTAGGTGAACAACAACAGCAGATATACTGAGACACTTGGTAAGTGCAGAATTCATTTAGTGCTTGCAAACCTCTCTGCATCTTGTTTTTCCTGAGATGAGTGATGATTTTAAAAATGTAATTTTTAAAAGTGTTTTTCTTTCTTTCTTTCTGAAGTTTTATTTTCTTGTTTCTTTGAAGTTCTTACTGTAGATTCTTGAATAGGTGTTAACCAAGTAATATACGCAGTGAGGCTAAATTCAGAATAGCTGCTGTGTTGGGCTGTACATTGACTCTATGCAGGTCCAGCCATAATTCCTTAACTCAGATGCATCATAAAATGATGATCTATAGCAATAATAATAATTTAAAGTATGTTTTTTTTCCAACAGAGGAGTATAGGAAACCTGTGTGGAGAACAGAAGAGGGAAAGAAGGAAAGGGGAGTAGGAGAGTGCAAAGAAGATCTGGGGTTATCCCACATGGAGAACAACAGTCAGCTGAGGCATAGTAGTACTAAGTAGCCTGATGTGTTTCCAGCAACAGGCATAGCCATTGTTACTGCAGTGACACTTCAAACCAGCAAAGGAAACAGCAACAACAAAACACAAAAACTTCACTTTTTTTTTTTTTCCTAAAATAACCAGACTAACTCCAGTCAAGATTTTCAGTTAGTTTATCTCCTGGACCTTAATTACTTCAAAGTGTTTGCAATCTTGATCTTTAAAGTCAAACTAGAGAAAGCAAACCTCCAAGATAATGATAACTAAAAACTGCTTCTGTGATTTCAGTATTGACCTAAAAGCCTGCAAGACCTGTTTTTAAACAGGGAGCTCTTTGTCCCTTTGTCAAAGCACATTTACCTGTAAAAACTACAGATTTGTTTTCCTGTAGAGACAAACTAGACAAAACAGCTTTGAAAATAATCTCCGAAACACTGCTTCAGCCATGCCTTCTAAGAATTTGGTAAAGAACAGATCCTGAAGTTGAAAACTGAACATAGAGATCCCTAACATATGAAGTCCAGGCACCATTTTTCAAATCCTCCTTTCAAGCACAGTTTCTTCCACATTACCGGTGACACAAGCCATTCTTTGAAGTAAAAACTTGAGAAGCTTTGTGACACTACATGTAATCACCACTGTCCGGTTCCTCATTCCTGCTGACGCTGGCAGCACTGGTATTGCCAGAGACCAAATGCCAGTTCTGCAATACATTAGAGCTGCAAAGCAAAGCTACAGAGGTCGCCTGTTGATTGAGACAAGAAAAATCCAAACCCAGGGCAATTTTAGGATGGAGATGTTAAGTTTGAAATATAATTTAAGTGATAAGATTTGAAGGAAAATATCATAAAATCATTAAGGCCTGAAAAGACCACTAAGAACATCTAGTCCAGCCATCAACCCATCATAAGAAAAAACAAAAATCAAACGATGGTCAAAGAGGCACATTCTTCCCACACTGTTTTCTTTATGAGAAGGCAAACCTTGCCTCCAGCAGGTGGACCTAACCAACCATCATCTTCAAATACTACTATCGTCCATCACAGAAGCAACAATTTGGCATAAAACAAAAGGGATTTTTCAAGCAAGCATGAAAACATTCAAGACATTTAAGAGGAGACAAGCTTTTAGGATTTAGCAACAAAAATGTAGTGGAGAATGAGGATTTGGACTTTAGTAGGTAAAATTATTATAGACAGCTTTGGATGGATCTTCAGTAGGGATGACTTAATAACAGAAGTTTCTCAACCGGCATCCCAAACTTCAAAAGCCCAGTCTGGCTATTTCTTCCAGCCTTTGGCTGTGCAAAAAGCTGCAAAAATTTGGCAACTGAAGTCCATTTTATAGAGAGCAAGCATAATCACACATACCACCAGCAGGATTTCCCAGATGCAAAGAAAAGACAAGGCTGGGAATCCCATGTGGGGGCAGTGGTGGCTCTTCCCTGATGAACAGGGTTTACTGACAAAAGTGAAATTTTGACACTTTCCAGGGTGCTGCCTGGATGGATACAGAGGTTATTTGGGCTGTGATGCTGCAGGCTGTATCTGAAAGAAGCCCAAAGTACTGGGGGATGATAAATGTTAGGCAAGAGACAGGCATAGAAGCAATCTTTATGCAGTTTGTAACAGCTCTGTCTGCATGATTTTGCACCACCTCACTTGAACCAGGAGCAGATTACCTTCATGTTGTCACAAATCCTCCTAGATGCCTCAGTTTCACATACATTTCACTTGTTCTTTCTAGTTTGTTGTTTCTAGACCTTGACAGGGTAAATACTTGCAATGAATGTGTCCTGATTTAACCTTATTCTGTAAAACAAAACAGGCTTTTCTAGTTTCAGCTACCTAAAAAAGTACCTTTTGGGTATGTTGCACTTGAACAAGGAAGATCAGAACACAGGTTACAATATGGTTGTTAAAGTAACCACATTCATACAATGAATAAGTACTGATTTCTCCATCATCCATAGTTTTCCCTCTTTCTGTTCATGTATTCCGTCTTTCTGAATTGCATGCATTTTCACTGTAAAAAAAATAAATGAGTATATATATATGGCAGCTTTAGGTGACTTGAAGAAACGCAGTTCTTTTAATATTACACAAAGGTCAGTATCACAGGAGGGCTTTTACATGGGAGACTTATAGTACGGTGAGGTTATCTCCGTCTTTATATGCTACATATGAATGACCTGGAAGAGATGCAGACAAGAGACATACATTTTCAAGTCATGTCTTATTAGCTTCTAACCACTTAAGAAAATGAAAGAAGGATTCTAAAACCCTGTGGAAGGAAAAAGAAAAAACTCCTTCAAGCAAGCAAAACATTCTAGAAACAAGCGAGATAATTGTGAGGTTTTTCAGAGACAATCTTCACTAAAAGTTTATAGAATGTCATAAGATTTTCTTTAAAGAGATAAGCATTAAACACTGGCAAAGTTCAGAAATTGAATGCAAGGAGATACTTACACAGTCCTCCAAAGCAGCAGAGCACACCAAACACTCAAACAAGAAATTAGGTAGCAGAAATGTTGTGCTGCACTTCAGGGAAACAGGGAGCAGCAGATGGGGCTTCTCGTCCACGCATTGCTCATGCACAAACAAGGCTGATAGAAAGTGTTTGGACAGTGTCTGGGAAAGCTTGTGCAAAAAGAAGGTCAGTTTGATAACGGAGTAGAAAGATTTCAGGCAAGGCTGAAATAGCTCAGTGTTGCAAGGAGGGAAAAACAACCTGAAAGGATGATAAAGCCTGCAAAAGAAGGAACATCAAACAAAGACTTCAGTGTTCAATTTCAAGTGTGTTTGACTTGTTCTCATTTTAAAGAGCAGTTGCTGCCTTATAGGAAAGTGCAATATGACTATTTTTAGAAATAATTTCTGACAGTCGCGCAGTTTCTCTTCCTGTGTTTCTTTGCAGTGAGAACACCGCGTGTCTCATTTCCTTCCATCTCCTTAAGTACGTTAAAAGAAAACTTGATTGCCCTTAGAGGATGATTTAACAAGAAATCCAAGCTGATTCTTTAACTTGGATGGATCTGTGATAAAATACCAGCTAAGTTTACAAAGATTTGAGAACTCCTGAATGTGTTTTTCCACCATTCTCCCCATTCTTGGCATGTTTTTCTTAGGTGATTCCTCCCAGAGATGCTGAGATGCAGCATTTGACTGGGGAGCTGCAGAGATTACCGATGAGAACTGAACATTTTACAACCAAGCCACAGAAAAAATAAAGGCAGAAACCACCTAGTTTTCAAATAATAAAAACAAAATTTGATGTGAAAAGAAGTGAAAAAATGTGTATGGTGGTAGGAGTTTATTGATGGTGGCAGGCTCCCTTGAGAGGAATATTCCCTCTATCAAATCACCGCCATTTCACTTCCTTTCATGATATTCAGAAAGAAGTGCTCCCTCTTTAATGCAAGCAGGCAGCCAAGGACCAGAGGCCTCTCCAGCTGGGTGAGGCTCTGTGAGGCGGTGAAGCACAGCTCTGCAGGCCAAGGACAGACCTCGTGCAGCCGCTAGAGGTGTAACAACATGGAGCCACGCAGATCTGGACATGAGTACCCTCACAAAGCCTGACTGTGTGGAGATGGTTAAAGAAATGGCATTAAGTCCAGAGAGCTGCATAACAGCAAGGATGCTGTTTGGTGGGGAGCAGAGGTGACCCTGGCACTTGCTGCCAGATGAGGCTGCAGCCTCCAGCAGAAGCCCTGAAGAAGCATTGAATGTGAGCTGCCTTGAGGGCTTTCCAGAGAACAGCAATAGTCATCCTTGCACTTTTTTGCTCACACTGACTCCTAGAGAAAAAAACAAGCCTCTGTTTATCAGTTCTGGTTTGCTATATTGCAATAATAGTGAAGAAGAAAGCCCTTACCTCTTTGTTTTCTTGTTTTGCAGCTTTATGGCTGGTGATGAGACTCTGAGCCAAAAAAGATCTCCTCTGCCACTTGCAGAGCAAGGGCATTAATCTCAGTTCATGGTAGTGTCCTGTCGTTATGAAGGGTACTTGAGAGTTAAAGATTAACTGTTGGTTTAGATGTTTAAATCTGTTCCTCTACCATATAATAATCCAAGCAGGAAATCCAATTCACTCACACAATGATTCAGGAAAAAATTTCCCTTTCCCTTCCTCCTTTTCTCTCTGTAAGCGTTGGATCCTAGCAGCAATCTCAGCATCAGAAAGCACTTGAGCAATGCTGATAAGTGCTCCTGCTTCACAGAGCTGCTTTGGAGGACAGAGAGAAAAGAGATGGCTTTTGTGCTTCAGTTTGAAAACTGGCAAATAAAAGTGTGAGTTTCTCCTAAAGGGAATATCTTCTTCCAGGGAGTAATATTTCACTCATTGCCCACTGAGGAAAACTTAATATTTATCTAAGATTTTTTTCTGATATCAACTGAGTTTGCAATCAGATAAACACTGGTTTAAGGAGATCCTTCTCGGGAAGATAACTGAGCTGCCTTCTCCTCTTTTCATAACAAAAAGGTTAATATGAAAGAACTACAGGAGATACTGAACTACACGCAATAGCATGTAACGCTGAGCTATTACTCTGGTTCATAATGCCCTTTAGAACATAGTGAGCACCAAAAGGAAAAATGCAATATACACAAACACTGTTTACCAACTCTCTGGGATGACACTTGGCATGCAAATAATATCCTCTCAGATGTGGGTAGTCCCATCATCATTTTGCAGCCAGTTCTTCCTTACAAAAGAGCCTCTGAACTTGTAGCAGACTCCTCATTTTAGGTGCCTGTGTCTGTGGACAAGCTCTGTCCTTACGTTTGCTGTCCATTTTGAAGTATTCAATTATTAATACCTTGTATTAACAAGTCTTACAAGAGAGGTCATGCCTCATAGCTTAGGCAGACATTTTCATTTATGTATTTCTTCTTCATCTGATATATAAAACCCATTTGCAAATGAAATGCAAAATTTGGGGGAATATTAAATACTTATTCATATCTATTTAAAATATTTTTATTTTTGCATAAATCTTGCCTTCCTTTACCCTAACTTTATATCTGTTGCTTGTTAGAGTTTTACTTGCATTACAATAGTAAGCATAAGATTAGAAATAGGTCAACTAAATTTGTAGTCATTTAAGTCTACTTATCATTATACTACAGGAAAATAATATGATTGTGGGAACAAAAAGGAGTGATGATTACTTTGTAACTTATTTCATTGCTAATTGCTCCTTATTTTATACCTTATAACTTGGGACAAGGTTTAGAGTCCACAGGGTAAGAGATTTACTGTTTGACAGTCATTATATCGTTTATGGAGTATCATAAACATTGACAACATTGTTTAGAAGCTTTTTATATGCAGGCAGCTTTATCTCCTTCATAAAAGCACTGTGACAGTAGCTTATTAACTGCAAGAAAGGCTGGAAAGATAACTCAATTTGAATAGTTTAGCTAAGTGCTGACATGGACACCTTCTCCCTGGTAAGTCTTCAAGCAAGAGGAAGTAGCTTACAGAAAATTAAGAGAATTAAAAAGGCAGGTTAAAGTGAAGGAGAACAAATGTGTTTATTCATCTTGTCCTTTAAAAAGGTAAGCTATCCAGGTCAGAGATAGTCTCCCACTTTGAGTTTTTACTACACCTCAGGGAAGCAGCCTTGGTTACAAAGTGTTGATGCAAATATGAGTAACTTAATTTCAGAAGCAATTCAGCAGAAGTAGCATGCCTTAATTGTCATCTTGATTTAAAAGTATTGTAAGTAATTACTAAGTTTATAATAATACTAAGTTTGAGAGGGCAAATATGTAAGTATACTGTTAGGAGAAATACTTCATTGGCAGAGAAATGATATAATGGGTTTCATCACTACCTGTCCCTCCACAAGCAATTACCTCTAGTTCCAGCCGGCTCTTTTTCATTTCTTGAAGGTATATTTCAGGAGAAGGAGAATGATATTGTAATATCGCAATCTGTGGTACCTGGTAATTATTGCAGCCAGTATTATTTCAGTCATTTCTCAGTATACCACCTTCATGAAATTTAAATTATCCCCTTCTCCTAGTAGCGTAAATCCAGAAAGGAGAAGCTCCTTCACACAACTCCCCAAAATACCAGTCACCGCCAAGCATTTCTGCTTCTGCTCCCAGTGCAGCAGCAGCAAGCCCTTCTACCTCCTCACTCTCGCCCGCATCACGCTGCAGTTTGAGTAGAATTTTCAGATGTTGTCTCCTGAGTCTCTGGACTGTCACAAGTCCATGGGACCGGATGGGCTGCACCCTCGGGTGCTGAGGGAGCTGGCGGGGGTGATTGCCGAGCCCCTCTCGGCCATCTATCAACTCTCCTGATTAACTGGTGAGGTCCCAGAGGATTGGAGGCTTGCTGATGTGACTCCCATCTTCAAGAAGGGCCGCAGGGAGGATCCGGGGAACTATAGGCCTGTCAGCCTTACCTCAGTACCAGGGAAGGTTATGGAGCAAATCATCTTGGATGAGATTGCACAGCATGTACGCAGCGTCCAGGGGATCAGACCCAGCCAGCACAGGTTTGTGAAAGGCAGGTCGTGCTTGACCAACCTCATCTCTTTCTACAACTGGGTGACTAGTCTGATAGATGAGGGAAGGGCTGTTGATGTAGTCTTCCTAGACTTCAGCACAGCCTTTGACACGGTCCCTCACAGGCTTCTTCTGGGGAAACTGGCTGCCCGTGGTCTGAACAGATATACACTTCTTTGGGTAAGGAACTGGCTAGAGAGCTGTGCCCAGCGGGTCGTGGTGAATGGAGTGAAGTCCAGCTGGCGACCCGTTTCAAGTGGTGTCCCCCAGGGGTCGGTACTGGGGCCGACCTTGTTTAATATCTTTACTGATGACCTGGATGAGGGGATTGAGTGTACCCTCAGCAAGTTTGCAGATGATACCTAGCTGGGAGGTGGTGTTGATCTGCCTGAGGGTAGGGAGGCCCTTCAGAGGGATTTAGACAGGCTGAACCGCTGGGCTGAGGTGAATGGGATGAGGTTCAACAAGGCCAAGTGTCGGGTCCTCCATTTTGGCCATAACAACCCCATGCAGCGTTACAGGCTTGGGGATGAGTGGCTGGATGAGTGGCTGGATGAGTGTGAAGAAGAGAAGGACCTGGGGGTGTTGGTTGATGCTCAGCTGAACATGAGCCGACAGTGTGCTCAGGTGGCCAAGAGGGCCAACGGCATACTGGCCTGCATCAGAAATAGTGTGGCCAGCAGGAGCAGGGAGGTGATCATCCCCCTGTACTCAGCACTGGTGAGGCCGCATCTCGAGTATTGTGTTCAGTTTTGGGCCCCTCACTACAGGAAAGATGTTGAGATCCTGGAGCGTGTCCAGAGAAGGGCAACAAAACTGGTGAGGGGTCTGGAGCACAAGTCTTACGAGGAGCGGCTGAGGGAGCTGGGATTGTTTAGTCTGGAGGAGGCTCAGGGGAGACCTCATTGCACTGTACAACCTCCTGAAGGGAGGTTGTGGTGAAGAGGGATTTGGCCTCTTCTCCCAGGCAACGAGCAGGACACGGGGCAATGGCCGCAAGTTATATCAGAGGAGGTTCAGGTTGGACATAAGGAAGAACTTCTTCTCTCAGAGAGTAGTCAGGCACTGGAATGGCCTGCCCAGGGAGGTGGTGGAGTCACCGTCCCTGGCAGTGTTCAAGACGCGTCTGGATGACGTGCTGCGTGATATGGTTTAGTACTAGTGGTGGCAATGGTGATGAGGAGACGGTTGGACTGGATGATCTTATAGGTTGTTTCCAACCTAGTGATTCTTGTGAGATACTCATAACTGACGCCAAAATCTGGGACTACAAGTTAGGCAGCACTCTCTGCTACGGAACTTATCAGACAGAGCTGTGAAATTGCATTAGTAGAGAGGCAAAGACCACTAAGATCCAGAATTAACAGCTCCTACCTAACCATTGATAATCCCATTTGGGTATGGCTATGTAAAGAGACCAATTCATGGAAGACCTCAGTTCCCAGGTATATAGGAACTGCCGAATCACAACTTGAACCTCTGAGGTGAGCACTGAGTCGCCATGGGAGCACAGGTGAAGGCAATTCACTTGTGCTGCTGGAAGGGGTGGAGCCTGGCTGCACCTCTCCTAGACCCATTTAAGAGCTGACTGCCAGCAGAGAATGATCTCTTCTGAAGATCCCTCCTCTGGAGATTTGCAGCAAGCCCAGGACACAGGTAAGCACTCAATCTATTCTCTTTTTGTTATTATAACCTGCTTAGCCAAACTTTCTGGTTTATTTCATAATTATAACATCTTTATATTCATTGATTATATACTAGGCAACAGGTAACACAATGCTTCAACAAAGGTTGGTGGCTGTAGGCTGTGCTGCATGTGAAGCAGTGATGCTCAGCACCTTTCAGGAGCAGGGCCACCAAGGCTTACAACACTGTAAAACAGCCGTTAGTAACATGGAGCCTTCTCACCGCTTATTTCTGGTTCAGCAACAGATCTCTGACCACACAGAGTTTATATGACAGGCTGGGGAAGAACAAAAAAAGTTCATCGAGCACCTTCTCCAGTACAGTGTATTAAATGGTAGAATAGAAGACTTCCTATTTTTTTTCAAGACTAAGATTGTAAATTCATTTAACAGTTAAGCAGAAGTATTTTCAAATGTTAATCATGCTGAAGTGACAGCAGGAGGTTCTGCCAGTCTTAATATCCTTCAGGCAGCTTTGCTCAGACAAACTACAACAGCATTCTTTCAGAGGTGATTAAAGCTCTCCATGCAGGTGAGGTTCTTACCCATAGATCACTCACACAGCAGTTATGCAGCAACTACAGTCAGACACTGGCTTTGAGTTTGCAGCATTAAATTGATGCTAACCATGCAGTACATCTTCTATGCATTCTTCATACTGCCTTCTCCCAGGAGAAAACATTCTGCAGGGCCCAGGAGCCAGAAGAGACAGGAGGTGAAGGCCTGAAGGGGTGGTGTGCAATGTGCCCCTGGGAGCTCCAAGGAGTTAACACTGGGACAGTTCACTGACCTTCATCCTGGCTGGCATCAAAGGCCACAAGCAGCAGCCTTTGAATAAAGCCTGTGTATTTCCATTGCTGCCATGCTGTTGTTGGAGTGAACCAAAGCAAGTGGAGAGGTACTTATCTTAAACAATTTGCTCTTAAAGAGCTCAAAACTAACTGTTCATATATGTATATATACATAAATGCACGTGTATAAACACGTAAACAAAACTTGCATCCTAGGGTAGCTGATGTTTCTGTTGGGAGGTCTGTGTGGTTGTAACTTACTTAAGGTAGGTAATCTTACCTTACTTAACGAGGTATTTCATAGCACATCTCTTCTATCAAAGTACTGCTGTTTATATCAAGGGTAAAATAAATACTGCCAGAGCAGGTGTGTGTGTGTTAAACTGAGCCTCTGCACCAGCAATGTGTTGTGCACATCATACTATCAACAGCCTGTTTTGTGAGAGATGTGATAACATCCCAGCAAAAGCACAGGCAGATAATTACAAGGCTGGTGTCTTTGGTTAGAAAACCAGTTCATATTTGGGTACCTTGTTAAATGCCTGCATGTTGGCTCTGAGCCTGCTAATGAGTGAAGTAGATCAAGGCAAGAAGATCAGGCACTTTGGATGAGATGCAATAAACTTAATGCAGGAAAAGCAGCCTTACTTGTTCCAGCAGGGTTTACAGTCTAAACATTAAATATTTTGCCTACAAATAAGCATTCTGTCCCCCTTTATGACAGCCTTTCTGAGCAGAGGAAAGATTTCCCATATGTTCAAAGGCCTTCCAAGAGAAGTGCAGCACATGCCTTGACATGGCTTGAAAAACAGCAATGGCTTTACATTTTTTTGTACTATAGGCATCCGAACATTTAGAAGCGATGTTTTCATAGCTCTTTAGCCTCTAAGTGAATGACATTTTTGGATATAAGTAATTAATCCTACATTCCAAATGCTTAAATCCTCATACAAGTTCCAGAATTTTTGTTGAAATATTTGATGTAATTCATGAAGATGCATAAAGTTAGTATCCATTCAGTGCACTTCAGAGGGAAGAAAATCACATCTTAATTATAGATCCCACAGCTGACAAGACTCTTGCACTCAAAATGAGTAACATCACTGGCTTTGCTTTTCTGCTTTTTCTGAAGCATTTTTTCTGTATGTGATCCCACCCAACTGATCAGCAGCCAGACCCCTTCAGGACTCTGCTATTTCCTTCCCCTGCCTTCAGCAGATTGTTCTTAATCCTAAAAATTAGGAAACTGAAAGGAATTGTGTGGCCAACTGCAAGGATGCCTTTGAGAGACAGAAACAAAAATATCAAAACACGTCCAGTGAAAAGAGGAAAATTACTTTCTGCCACAAGGATGATGTTACGCAGCCAAAAGGGCCAACCATACATTGGGGTGCATCAGACCCAGCACTGCCACCAAGCAAGGGAAGGGGCTGCATTGCTCTGCTCTGTGCAGCAACATGTTGAGTACCACATGCAAGTTCGGGTGCCACAATATAAGAAGGACATGAAACTATGAGAGAGCATCCAAAGGAGGCATACAAAGAGTCCAGAAGACAAGGTGTGAGGAGCAGCTAAGGTCCCTGGGTTGGTTCAGCCCAGAGCAGAGGCAACTGAGGGAGGCCTTGCGGTGACTGCAGCTCCTCCTTTTTTTCCATCCATTTGCACAACATCATGATTCTTTGATTATTTGCTGCACACTGGAACTGACACAGTGAATGGCACAGGCGAAGATCCTTTACCTTAATCCATTACATGAAACTACATAGAAACTTCCATAACAAAGCACTGAAAATACAGAGGTGCCATTATTTTTCTTTCTACATGGCAAAAACACAACACCCATGTCCTTTGTCATGCCCCTTTATCAGAATACAAGGAAACCTTTTGATGAGCAAATGTATGAATCTTTCATGCCACAGGTCAGTGTCCTGAATTTAAAAAAAAAAAAAACAAAAAACCACCACATACAGAAACCAGAACACTGTTTCCTCACATGCCCCTCACATTCCCAGGGCATCTCCCTCCCTTAGTTCTGTACAGGTTAGGATTACATTTTTTCCTGCTTACACCTATGGGAAACCAGCTGAACAGGTGGATTTCTGCAACAGAACCTGAGAAGCACAGTTTTGCAATACAAATTTTGCAGATAATTTATGGCAAGCAATCAAAAACAGAAGATAATGGCATAATAAGATGCACTCAGTTTTCCCATCACATTTAGAGAAGAAAAAATATATTCATAATATCAGTATTTAGTTTCCCAACTTGCCGTAGGCCTGCTTTCATCTATCTGATCATATACTGTTGGGGCAAAAGAAAACTTACTGTTAGAAGTGTTGCTAGAATATGTCTCTATTCCCAACGCAGTAAATACAAAAAGAATTCATCTAGAAGAGTTTAGCTTGGAAGATAACAGGCATAAGGATACAAAGTCAAAACTCACCCTTTAGTATCTTACATGAATGATTTCAGCTGAATGCAATGGCACCATGGATGTCTCAGATTCTTCAGAAGCATGCAGTGTCTCCAGCAATAGGTAAACACACCTGTTATCTACCTAAACTTGCTCCTTCTTAGCTAGGAAGGAAATACTCTACAGAGATGTTAGATATCACACTTTGCTGAGGCTTCATATGAAGCCTGCAAGAGAGAAGAAAGAGCACATCTTCCCCATAAACAGCTGATTTTCAAGGAGTCACATTTATAGCATAAAAAAAAAATAATGTGAGCTTGAAGTAGTGTGGCTGATTCCTTTTGAATTATCTCAGCACAGTGTCGTTTTATCTGGATATTTCATTCATCCCTGTGACTGGTAATTGGACCCTAAACTGGATAACAGATTTAGTGGGATCAAGCTCTCCAATTCAGAGTACCGTGAAAACAGAGAATTTTTCATCTTTAAACTGAAAGATAAATGGATGTTTTCCAGCTAATATGTGCCACTTCAAAACCTGAAGTAAGGGGTTTACAGGGTGTGTTGCTTTGCATTTGGTGCATTTCCTGTTAATACTAAGATACAAGTTTTTCCCATGCCAATCTTGACAACTCTCAGAAGATTGGTGAATCTGAGAAAATGACTGACAGACTAAGCTTGTGAATTGATGCATTGTTTGTCAGAATAGCTGTCTTACCCAAAGTACCCAATCCTCTCTCAGAATCCTGCACATTTCTGGATATATTAGCCTCCCTACTGCATTGGTGTCTATTAATTTACATGGAAGAAAAGACTGCCCCATTGCAGACCCCTTACTACTGAACAAATATCAAGTTCTTATTTCAGATTCATTCTGTTTTAACGTTAACGTTAAGTGTATTTATTTTCAGAATCTTTC
This sequence comes from Tetrao urogallus, assembly GCF_951394365.1. NCBI lineage: Eukaryota > Metazoa > Chordata > Aves > Galliformes > Phasianidae > Tetrao > Tetrao urogallus. Next base: position 56,093,359 of record NC_136815.1, on the reverse strand, counting down.
TTCTATGCCCTTTAAGACCTGTGGTCTCTTAGTGGCAGAGATCATAGAATCATAGGCTCACCGAGGTTGGAAAGACCTCCAAGATCATCCAATCCAACCACCTGCCTAACACCAATATTTTCCCACTAAACCATGTTCCTTTATTCCATTAAAGCTCTTCCACGTTAATCAAATTACAGGAAGGAGTTGGAGGAGTACTTATTGCTGCAGCTCTCTCCACTCTTCCTAATGAGGGCAGAGTAGCTGAACCTGTTTTACCTTTGGAGCAGATAATGCTAATCAGCTGTTAGTAAGCACTTGCTTCAAGGTGACAGCAGCATCCTGCTAACTCTGCTGTATTTGTACATAGATGGTTGTGGAACTACAAGGCATTAAGAAAATGAGATGAATCATCTTAAATATTAATATTTTCACTTGATGACTGAATCACCTGTCGTGTCATACAGGAACACTTCTGCAGAGTAGGCAATGTAACACAGCATCATTTCCTATCAATTTAAAACTAAGTAAATCTAGCACTCCCTAATTATTATTTATGTGGGTTTTTTTTTTAATTATTCTGTCTTTTAATTAGTTCTTAACATGAAATTTAATTCCCTTGCATATCTTGAATCTCAGGAACTGGCTATAATTTTGTACAGTAAAGAGATCAGATTTCTTCTTCTATTTACTCACTATCCAAGAGAACAATAAAACGGTCATCTAAAGATGCTGCTTTATATTGACATTTAGTGGTTTTATTTATTTGTAGACAGAGTCAGCAGCCTTCAAAGGCTTCTTCCTCAAATACTATTCATACACATTGCTTATGGACTCAGACATTACTAAAGCTGGTCATCCTGTGCACATCAGTGAATTCCAATTGACCACTGCAGAATACACATTCACAAGCAGAACACAAAGGAGGTGTCTCTGCACAAATACTTCCTTAAGTATCTTCCTAATAACTGAATGTTATTTGAAACTGATAATATATTTGGCACTTTCTTTTTTGCCATTGGTCAAATTTGCTGCAATAGGCTATAACTATATAGATTATATAGTTACTCTTAAAGTTTATATAGATTATAAAGTTTATATAGATTATGTAGTTACTCATAAAGGAATTTACTTCCACTTTCTGTGATGATACCCTGGGGGATCAACAGGTCTCACAATTCAAACGCACCACACAGTAAGGATGACAAAAGCAGGTGCTTAGTTGTGTTTGTTGCCTCATTGTTCAGAAGGGATGAAACATAAGAACTCTGTGGGTTGTCCCCATGATTGAGAAGAACACAAGCCTGCCCAGATAGAATGAGGCCACCATGTACCAACATGTCAGCATCAGCTGGCACATTCCATTGGCATGCATTTTAAGCAGTTCAAGAAATCTCTGAATCTCTAAGGATATGCAAAATTAATAGAATAATGAATATTTCAAATATTAAAAAAACATGCCTTACCATACAGGGTTTGTCAGAACCTAGCATCACAAAATGGAGTGGTATGAGTAAGATAGCAAGGGACTGCAGTCAGACCCACCCACCACTAAGATTTTCTGAGCAGTCTAAGCAGATCCTTCAGAGTGATCTAAATCCTCTGCATAATTTGTGAATTATGAGGACATTGAATCAGACTGACTCCTGATGCATAAAAGCATCCTGAACACCTTGATCAACTCTATCTTAATCAAAGAAATTGAGATAAAAATTTTTGAAAAGTAATATTTTTAAGCTAATACTTTAACAAAGTGAACAAACTCACATTCTTTATCTAGATCAGCTGTGTTACTTCTACTTCACATTGCTTCCAGGTCAAGATCACAATGTTTTTGAAAGTGGTCTATAGAATAAACTTATGGAAAAATGTTTTAATTTATTTGCTCCATGTAAACTCATTGTTAAACCAAAGCCTGTGCTTTCCAAGTGTATGGGAAGTGTTAAATCACAGCCTGAACCAACTTACTGAGCACCTGGGGAAAGGACCTGGTCAGCCATGAGAACACAGGTGAAGGCAATTCAGCTATGTGTCCAGGAGTGGAGCCTGGCTGCACCTCTCTTAGACCCCATTTAAAGGCTGACTGCTGCTGGGGAAGGATCTCTTTCTGGTGATCCCCCCAGACCATGGTGAAACTAGTTTGGCTAAGCAGAAGTTCATAGAAAATCCCAATAATTTAAGGACATGTACCATTGGGTCAGCAGGCAATGAGTTGAGCTCCTGCCTTGTTCAGCCATAACAGCTAAATATCAAATGAACAAAACATGGGTGCCAAACAAGAGCAAGCAGTAAACAAGCCAAGCATGCATACATTGGTAGCCCTTGTAGGCCCAGCCAAGAGTCAGACAGATAAGAGAAGAGCATAACACCCTTCCTTTTTACAGCCTTACCTTTGTTTTCCTGTAAATAGAGAGCTGGTATTAATATTCTCTGCTCAGATAAATTGGAGACTGCAGCCCTGCACCTCTGTAAAGTTGTTCCTGTGTAAATCTGCCCCACAGAAATGGTGACTGTAGGCAAAGAGATGAGTAAAACTGCACAATCAGCAAGAATATTTTTCCAGTACTTAACATCACATTGGAATTATTCAGCACAGTAAAATGCCCAGTGGCTACAAAGCTATCCAACACTTGCAGTCCTGTTCTTCTGTAGTACCTTCACTAAACAAAGACTGGTCTGGACAGCCAAGTCAGCTCACCTAGAAGCCTTTTAATGAGCATATATTTATACCTGCGTTCATGTTATATATTAACTGGAATCGATCAACCTTTCAGTAAACAGGGAAAAAAAGCAACAATACAAAGTTTTGCAGGGAAAACATCACTCATGCATCCAGCAGATGGTGCTATGATCTCCCATACTTCACTGAAGTTTTTTTCCCCATGTTTAACTGTTTCACAACACATGTAATGTCCAGCTTCCACATTCTGAGTGCTGCTTTTCAACCAACATCAGCTACTGAGAATTTAAGTAAACCCCTGTACAATGCAAAAGAGTCAAAGATGTCACAGACCAGTTCTCTGCAAAGGGTATTAGTTTCCTGGAAGCCTTCAAGAAGGCAGTTCTGAAGAAGGCAAACAGCAGAAGCTGGTATCATAGTCCTTTCTGCCTGCAGTGTTCATTCCTTCATTCCAGTCAAGTATTACCATTTTTGTTATTGCCTTTGGCAGTGACACCTAAAGAAAGCTTTGCTACTATGCAAATATACGCTACTATGCAGTAATACTGATTTCTAATTCTAAAGTTATACAACTTAACAGCTGCAACATTGCATAATCAATGAATATACAATCAATGAAATGTTATAATTAAGAAATATACAAGAAAGTTAGGCTACACAGATTATCACACTAAAGAAGAATGGATGGAAAGCTTACCCTTGCCCTAGGCTTGCTGAGTAGGCTCCAAGAGGCGTGATCTCCAAAAGATATCCTTTCCCAGTGGTAGTCAGCTCTTAAATGGGGTCTAGGAAAGGTAGAGCCAGGCTCCACCACTTCCAGTAGCACAGGTGAATTGCTTTCACCTGCATTCCCAGTGCTGACTCATTGTTTGCCTTAGGTGGTCAATCAGAGGTTCAGGCCATGATTCAGCAATTCCCATACAAAAGTCCATTTAGTTTTATAAAGCCCTATTACTTTAGCAACTTACACTTCAGTGCTCATTTTGCACAGGGACAAAATCTTATTCTAAGTTTTTTTTCCCACAGGGTTTGACACTCACCCAGTGCTGGAATATTCCTGCAGTCTGTCCAATAGAATCTGTTTCCAAGCCTCTTCCAGAAATTCCTTAATATACCTAATGCTGTTTTGGACAATTTTCACTGCTCTGCCATACCATGATTATTCAGGAAGTGTAGGACCTTAAGCAGAATCTTTAGTGCAGAACTTGAGTCAATTGACTGATTCTCAATACAACAGTTAGAAATGACAACTATAAACATGCTTTCTGAACATAGTTCATGATATTATCAGTTTTCTGACCATTTAAGTAAGTTCCTTTACACACCGTGAGAAACTCATTACCCTCAGTCCATGAAGTGGATTTTAGAAGTTCTTATACTTCTCAAATTAATAGGTAGAAAAGCAATATAAACTCACCCTAACCCTTTTCAGACAGTCACTCCATTTAAAGAGGTATGAGCCATCAATTCAGTAACTAGGGAAGCTGCTTTAAACATACTGATTGCTTGGACATGTTGTCCTATATAACCAGTTGGTCTCCACATACAGATGACCCCTGAATACTTACACATGCCATCTTGCACATGCCAGATTTCAGCATCACTGGGAGGTGAGAACCTCATGTTACTAGAGAAGCTTGGTACTTGCAAGTACCAAAATGGCCATATGATGCAGGTCTCAGCCTGTACCCCAGCTGCAAGTACAAGTGCAATGTTTAAACTTCCATTTAAAAAAAAAAAAAAAAGGCAGACAGAGAAGCTCTAGAAGATGTATAGTGAGAACAGAAGCCTCCTTCCAGCCTCAATAGTCATTCACAGTAAAGACTCCAGATCAAGCAACAATAAAAAAAAAATCAGACAGATAGGGCATTACTACTTACTGTAGTTCCCTACAGATGCAGCAGATGCTACTTTACTCATCACTATACAGGACTTGTAGGAATGCACCATGCTCTCAGGCATTTCTCAGAGCAAAGCATCATTACTTAAAATATTTGCCTATCTTAACCTGCTAATGCTTGTCTAGGAGGTCAGAAACAGTGAGTCAAATCCAATTCAGATTAGCAAACCCTTAAGAGATTTTTTTTTTTTTTTAAAACTTAACTTCAGAAAGTGCTGGAACTGAGTGTTTCCAAAAGATACTTTGAAGCTCAGTGTTAGTAGTTGTAATGAGTGATGCTTCTCTCCCAAATCTGCTTATAGATTTCACCCACTCACTTTTACTATCACTTGTGTGAGTGCAATGTCCTGGCTCATAGAGCCAAAAAGAAACATCCTGTTTTCTCTCAGATGGGTAAGATTCTGCAACATGAGCTTCACATCAGCTAGCTGCTATAGAACTAGAACTTAAAAGTACTCAGCAATAAAATTGTCTCCCAACAAGTACAGTCTGTATCCATCTGCCTCAATTGTCACAGAAACGTGCCTCCCAAGTCATAACTTTATCCTCAGAAACAGAGCCAAACACCAGAGCATGATTATTTATTGTCCTTTTTAGGGAGTACAAAGGCAGCTTTACAAAGATGACCAGTAGTCATTATCACAGTGAATTTTGTTACAACCTACTGCAGTGAGAACTGAAACCTGCAGGCAGGTATAAACCATAAGACAAACTACTCTTCCAAATCCTTTAGGAAGACAGATGCCATGCTACAGCTTGAGCACACTCCAGTATAGCCCCAATCTGTCACTGTGACTACTTCCAGAACATATATCTTTGAAGTCTTGGAAAAAGTACCTTAAACCTGGCCAACAGTTCTGCAGCTAATGTGGCTGCTGAAACAGTTGAGAGCACCCAGTTCTTCCTGCATTACAGGAAAAGTAGATGAGTATAGCAAGCCAGAACTTTGAAGTGATACAGAGAAGAAAGATGCCTTTCAGTACTACTGGACAAATAGGAAATAGTCTGTCATTTGAAGCATTTGGAGATTTTTTGTTTACAATGTTTGTTTCTTAAGTAGAACGGCATGCTTCCCTCTTCTCCAAAGCAGTGGAGTGTTGGTGGAAAAGGGGAGCCACGTAAGAATTAATAGATGCTGTTTCCTAAGAAAAGTCAGACTTCTGAATCACAAGCCAGAAGGTAAGGTGTCTTAGTTCTTCAGTTGTGAAACTTCATAGAGGTATGCACCAAGCATCTTCACTCCCTGAATGTAGTTGTACCTGTAAAGACAGCTTCCATCAGCACTACTGTAGTTTGAGCTGCTTTCCTAGCAGTTGTGCATGCTGCAGCATTAGCCCTCTGTCAACAACAGATGCTACAAGCAAAACTGTGGCAGGAAACAGACTATTCCCAACCTGCTTGCATTTCCCTTGGCAAGACAGAAATGTCACCCATGAGGTAAGACAGAGCAGCCCAGCTCTGGGCTGAACTATGAGAAGTTACTTGTTGCAAGCATGCACAGCCAGAAGCAGTAAGGACTTAACAATTCAGCTACAGACCAGTTAGCACAACCACCCACTCAGCCATCCTCCACTAAGGATGTCTTCCCAACACTTGAAGCACTTGATTTGCCTTAGTTCTTTTCATAATACACAAAAAGACCCACAAGCACAGCTCAGTCTGGCACGGGGATAAATATTCTTACCTATTCAGTTTCTCATTTTGAGAGTGGGCACCATCATCTGCAGCTCCAACAGGAAGCAGCATCACATTCTTGCCTGTTGCTTCTTGGAAAGTGAGGGTAACAGGAATGCTTCCTCCCTCCCTTGTCAGGTCTGGTTCAACTCCAAAAACTAAAACAAAGTGATACTCTATAGTCAGTTTGAAACTGTACCTTTTCTAAAGCTTCTCTGATAGACTGCACAAGTAACAGAACTGTGGAGTTTCACCCCAGATATAGTGCTGGAGTACTGTCAATTTCATATGGTTTATGAACTTCAACAGAAATCAGATTTGTCCTTGTTATCCTATCTACAGCTAAGGATGCCAGAATGCATAAACTTTGAGGGCTTTGATAATGTAAATTATCTGAACTACTGACATTTGCATCCTTATCTAAGAGCAACACCATGCCAGACTTGTTCCATGTATTGGAATGAGCTTGATAGTAACTTTTCCTCCATCCTGTACTTCAAAATTAAGGATGGCACATGAGATGCTTTCTTACTCAGCAAGTCAAATGTATCACCCAAGTAAGACACCACAAATATTCCACAAACATGACCTCCACAGTATTTCTTGAGGTGCGGGAACAAGAATACTTCCCAATACAAGTGGAAAACCCACTGACCTGTCTTCATGGCCCTTCTGCCAGCCATGTAGTGCGGATGATCAAAGTCTGACACCCAGGGTTTTCCACCATGGCCTAAGTATACCTTGAATTTGTTAGGGCTCTGCAGCTTTGCAAACTGTTTGCTCAGGTAATCTTTAACCTATAGGAAAAAAAAAAATCAAGTAGCCTTATTTTACTGTTACATATATGAACACTGGTGAAGACAGTATACTAAAAGCATCCTGGAGACTCGCAGGTCACAACTGCATGCAGCAATAGCTTTCATATTACTATTATCTCATATTACTATGTAACTCTGCAGTCAGAATATCTCCATCAGGCAAGTAAAAGCACTACTGTAAAACAGTCACTATGCTAAACTCTTACACTTTTGAATAGACTCTTGTGGTAGCTCAAGTGCCCCACAGTTCAATCAACATTCAGTTCTCAGCTGCATTTTCAAGTTAGCTGAGAGAAAGCAGAGACCAAGGCCACAACAGTTCAGTGTGGTACTACACTCATTCCCTCAAATACCTGAGCTGAGGTGCAGACAGGAAAGACTGTAGCAAAGAAAACAGAACTGTTTCAGAAACCAAAAACATTTTTCCTCCCAGATACGGAGAAAAGAAGCTGAGAGGCTTTTAGAGATCATTAATCCATCTCAACATACATGGTTGGTGACCTCTTCAGGAGTCATGTTTGGCACAAGTCTGATTGAGAACTTGCCAATCACTTTCCTAGGAATCACAGTCTTGGCTCCAGAGGCTGAGAAGGCTCCTTCAATTCCATGGAGAGACAAGGAAGGATATCTCCATCTATGCATAAGGATATCTCTCTGTAGAAGCAAAGGAATAAATGTAAGGTCACATCAAATTTTGACAGATGATGAGATTGACTTGGGGAAGCTCTATTAAAGACTTGCAAAGAACAGTGCTTTGCTCTCCGACATGGAGAAGTGCACCTCAACCAAGACCACTCAATTGCAAACAGAAACCAACAATTCTATTAAGCACATTTAAATAGAAGAGCTGGCTTTCAGCAACTACAGAGATTTTTCAGTAACTCTAGTTTGGCTTTCACCTAGTTCTGCAGAACTTACTGGACATGCCCATTCTGCTTCTGAAAAGAATACATTTATAAAGATGCTCAAGCACGATAAGAAGCACACTGGAAGTTCTGGTCCCCACAGCATTAAGTCAGGCACATGTCTTCAATACTGAGTCACACACTAACAAAGACCAGAAACTTCATAAAAGCCTCACTGCTGCCAACTGAGGCACACAGCATGCTCCTCCTTTAGCTGTTGACAGTACCAGCTGTATTAAACTGACTGAACTCCAAGGTCACTGACACGAGCACTACTACCTACCATCACAAGGCCATTTCAGATACACATTTCCTCCTTGTTGCCTTGGACACAGTTCAGTACACTGGACGCTGTGAATTCAACACATTTGTGTCCTGGGCAGACAACTACAGTAACTCAAAGCTGAATTACACTGCAGAGGTTAGGGAGACTTAATTTTGTGGGCTTTAATGCCAAATTTGTTTTGTGCCAGGTACAGCCTGCCTCTATTCTTGAGCAGAACTATCACTTCTCAAAACTTTCGAGCACGCAGTTCCTCACCTGGAGATTTACAAGCCTTCTCATCTCCCTTTAGCCTCAAAACATTCCTTGCACACATTAACTTTGAATTCTCTCCATGAATTACACCAGAATTTCAGTCTAGCTAAGACAGAACAGTTTTAGTACCTTAAGTGAAGGGCACCATGCCAACTCCTTATATACAAGTTATATTTCATCCATTACTTTATAGAGAAAGACTAAACAATAAAGTCTGTGTGCTCTCAGTTGGTATAAACTCCTGCATGTAGAAACAACACTGAGCATATAAAATTGTTACTTACAGCTACTTCAGTCTGAAGTCCTCTCCTGATACTACCAGGAGAAAAGACAGACCTGCATGTGTAAACTTGTCTTTTACAACACTTCCTTCAGCATGTTATGATAGATTTACATCTATAGCTCAGATTTTTAAACATTAGTATATACTACTTGTACCTTGTATTTTCTGGCATTCATTTAGAGAACTCATGGGATGAAGATTTGAGAAACAAAAGACATGCATATACTGAACTTGAGCCTGGCCAAAGATTTCAGCAGCCTACAGAAAGGTCCTTGCTTGCTAAGACTAGAAAGATGCTCTGCATGTCAACCTTAAGATCACAGTTAAACTGTTTTCTTACCTAATGAGAAGATTCAACTACATAAGAAACTAAGTTTCAGATAACCCATTGAACTTTCTACAAAGATTCATTACGTCAGATGCTTAGTGCAGACACAGTATTTGACTTCAGGAAACATTTCTCTTGTGCTAACTGTTCTTACCTAGCTTTAAGAGGACAGCATTAGATAGGAAAGTTCCATACAAGTTTGAAATGCTATTTACATGTGAGTAAGGAACAACTTAGGAGCAGCTTTAATATTGCCTAGACTGCTTGCTTTAAATACAGGATAACCCAGACAAAGTTTTCAAGTGCATGCTTTGTAGAGGAACTGCTAGTATTAAGTATACAATTAACTGTACAGTATGTCTGAACTTACAAGCTAACCAGGGCATGCAGGAGTACAGTATACCTTTGTATCATGCAATAGTTTTGTTGCTCCTACATCTTTCGCATATTCTTCTAGGTCAAAATCAATTTTCTCATAAATGGCCAGCTCCTCATCAGTAACGGATGCCACTGCTTCATTAATGCCTGGAATGAGGATTTTCCCTTTCTTGTCTATGAGAGAACCTGTAAACAGAAAGCACTTCAGATCAGGATTTAACCAGAAGAAATAAATGCCATTACGGGGGAACAGGTTCTGTGGGAAGTAGCAGGCAGTCTTCTGAAAATATCTGTAAATGCAATGAAACTGCTCTCCACCTCCCAGGATCTTTTCCACAAAACGTAAGGGGCACCGATGGATTTTGCAGCTATCCAAAAACCTGTACTGGCTGTTTGAAGATAGGACTGCTCAAGGAGCTCAATATGGCATCCGTAGAAGAGTTTGCAGGGAAGAGCTGATTAAACTAGCACAGAAATGTACAAGGTTTTAAGAGAAGCTAGGATAGACCTTCTTCATTGTTTCTGTATCTAAGGTATCACTCTATTTTACACTTATCCTGGTAAGCACAGCTTCATGGGCTCTCCATAACAAATGGAGTGTAACCAGTGCTTAGGAATGCTTTAATGGGGCTTCCTCCCACTTTAGATGCATTCACTGAAATTTGCTTTTTCTTACCCATTAAAGCAATGAGATCCGTCATGGCCTCATGTATTGAACCACCATAAACTCCAGAGTGAAGATCTTTGTCACTGCATTCTACCTGGTTAGAGATGAATTATGAGATTCAGGTTAATTTTAACATCAAAACAATGAAAATTGCATAGATTTCTATCCTAGATTTTTGTTGCATGTATTTTGAGAATGCATCTGTTTTTGAAAGCTGACCATTCAGTTGTAGTGTATTTGAGCAGATATGCTTCCTATTGCTTTGTCAGTGCAATAGGAAGCTCCTATGCAAGCTCCTACTACTGACTGTCCCAATCCTGGAGACTTCAGAGGTGACTTCTTTACTCACAGAAGTATCTGGATGAAGATACATGCCATGAGATAACCTTCCAGTGAAGCTCTTGGATAGCCGAAAGTTAACCCTTCTTGTCCAAATATCATATAGGATACTAAAAGGAATTATTCAGATTATTCAGATGATTATGGTAGAACCTGTTCTATCTACCCAGTCAGTCCTATCATTTCTGAAGAAAACCTATTGGCTTGAAAAACCTGGATTTTCTAATAGAAAATTTAGCTCAATAGTACTAGCCTGGCCATGTATTTCAGAACTTACCTCTATGAAGTAGTAGCAAATACCCCTCAAGCCATAGGTGATACAAGGTTTATTCTTGCCTAGCCAGTAGTTGTCAGAAATGCAAATATAATCCACATCTTTGAAGAAAGCATCACGCTGAGCAAAAATTAGTTCATCAAGGCCTTCTGACCCTGATTCCTCCATACCCTCTAGGCAGAACTTAATATTTACTGGAAATTCCTTTGAAAATGAACAAGAACAGATTAAGTATAGGAAAACATTCAATTCCTTCAGTGACCAGTAATTTTACATCTATCACATAACTAAAAAGTACAAGGGTAGCTTAGTTCTACAGAGGCTGAATACATTAATTATATTCAAAGTCTGTTTTACAAAGTACAGATGCACTTAAATCAAAGGCACTTGTGCTACCTTTCATTTGATGGAATCCAAACTCTTCAAAAAAGTTTTAACTAAGCACTAGACCAACTGGTTCCTAATCCTCTTAACTGTGGAAAAGCAACAGAACAGCTGCCAGAGGTAAATCACAGGACTAGAAAAATTAGTTAAGCATAAAAATTGCCTGCTACAGAACAAGTCAGAGCTACCTTGTCTGACCAGCCTACCATATTCTAGAAGCACTAGAGAATTGCTAGCTCTTTTCCCAGGAATAATCAGTCTTACAAGATAGCTCAAGATAACTACTTTATTTCTGATTGCACTTTTTCTTTCACAGAAACAGGAAAGCTCCCAAGTTCGTGATACCATGTTAATCTTTTCTTAGAATTCAGTGGCAGTGAGACATTAAGCTTTGCTGAAGGCCAGGCTAATTTGACATGCCTTCATGCAAGTCAATTATTACTCCTACTCCAGATGACTGCATATATATTTTCCTTCCTATGTATTTCTTTAAAGCAAAAATGTTTTTAAGTGCAATCCAAGCCATCTACAAAACCAACTGGTCAGCAAGTCAATTCAGTTCTACCAGGAAGTTAGGAAATTTACAGGACTGTTGCATCATTCCTTCAATCAGCTGAACAAACAGGTCTCAGAAAGGCTTGTGGCTTGGCTAACATTTATTGCTAGACTCAGCTGTATGCAAAAACGACAGAATACATACTGGGCACACACCTGATTAGTTTTCTGATAAGCCTCCAAGGCATTCAGCCAGGCAAGCACTGGACCTTTGTCATCTGTTGATCCTCTCCCATACAGCTTTCCTGCAGAAATCAGGCAAATTAACCAGAACAGAGAAAATTAGAATGAAGTTTGTCATCTCTTAATTGTAGAAGAAAATATCCTTCTGGATAAGCTTTTTAGCGTCACTTACACCAACTTTCCTATGAGATCCTTCTGAAATAGCAGTTTTATTATCCTACTTCATACACTCATGCAGTGGGGTAGGTACTGCAGTAGTTAATTCACCTTCAGAGCTACCCCACCTCTTCCATGAGCTGCTCCCTGGGTAGAACAAAAAAACCTAGAAGAGATGCAACTGCCTTGGACTAATTCATTTCCATACCCTTTCCATTAATACCATTTTCTACAATTACATCAGTAAACATATAGAAACAATCCATCTCCTTTTAATAGAAACTTAACCAGCATTGATTCAATAATTCTTTATTTGAAGAATAAGACTTCAATAGCGACCAGTTTCCTGAATACCAGAAAACTAGTCAGAGAAGTTCTACAGGCAATAGAAAGTCCCAGGAAGCGGCAGTGGGATCAGAGGCAGATATTGTTGCAACTCCTAAGTACTGGCTACAACCCCTAAGCTGCCACAGCACCAGACCATACCAGAGGCTGCAAGCTAAGGAGCCATGGGGAATACAACACCTACACTGCCAGGCTGCACAGAGATAAGCCACTGCCTGAGGCAAGTCTAGCTTTTACTATGGGATAACAATCTAATCTTTTAATTTTGATTCTGCTACCTATGACCTAGTGCCCTGCTACAAATACCAGTTACCACAAACACTTCTTGGCAATGATTAATGCTTATGCAATACAAGAAATTTTTTTTTCAGGTTTTACTTTCCACTTGGCTACAGGAAACATGTTGTTTAAACATAACTTACTGCATGATTTTTTTCACCCCCATTACTGGAGATGAACACTTCTCTGGGTACTGGCTCTCTCAAAAAGCTTGTGTACTCACTGGAGCACAGTACACAAAGCAAACCATGCAGGTTGCTGTAACGCTCCTCCCTCTCCAGAAGTAAGGAAGTAGTGTTGAGATACTGCCCCCTGCAGTGGTTCAAAATCTCAGTCTGGCATGACCTCTCAGGCTGCAAGTTCTGAAAGGTACAAAACTAGCACACAGAAGGTTCCTGACAAGTTGTTTTGTTTTTAACCATTGAGGGCAACAGTTATAACTTCATTGTAGTTACAGAGAGGAGAGCATGTAGGTACAACTTAAAAACCAAAAAAACTAAGAGCAGCTGAAATTTTATATCTCTATTGTCGACTACTTTCCCCTGCATCTTTTCAGTTACATTAAGTGTTCTCCCTTCCTATTAAGGGTATAACTCTAGAATAATTAAGGAATACCAGCTAAATAAAAGCTCCATTTCTGAAGTCAGTGCTCTTACCATCTCTTTCTACCAGTGTAAAGGGTTCACTGTCCCAGCCGTCCTCCAGTGCTGCTGGCTGAACATCTAGGTGGCCATACACACATACAGTCTTTTTGTGTGGATCTGAGCCAAGCTTTCCCAGAATAATTGGAGGTAGAGGGATCTCTGATCCATCTGGCAGCTAAAAAAGGTGGCAGGAGTTGTTTTTTTTTTTTAAACACAATATAGAATGTCAGTGACACAATTACATCACATAAATGAATGACTTTAACACTACACCTCTAATCTCATAACCTCTACAGACAGAGAAACAAAACTAAGCTACTTAACCTGACTGCAAGAAGCAGAATGTGTCTGTGAAAGCATCACAGAATCATGTCAGAAAAGAATTCCTTGCAAGTCTGAGAAAGAGTCAGTGTTTCCAAGCTCAGAAACGTTAAACACTCCTACATTAGATTTTAGCAGAGCAAGCTATCTGCATGCCAAATTGCCATATCTAATGCTTACCTCAGCATCAGTACTGAACTCCATTCAGAGTATTCTGCACTGCTTGTCATTGCACTTTCATCCTGTCCACAGTACATATCTCATGACAGTGATTTCCTGACACTGAAATCACCAAGTAAAACATGCCTATGCTCACATAAGGTCTTTCTTTAACAGCTCTATTTCTCCATACTAGCCTACACTTTTAAGTGAATGGCAGGGCAGTGCTGATAAAGCTAAATTTAGCCTAGTTCCTTGGAGTAACCCATAAGCAATTACCACATGCTATTCTCAGTCAGCACTTAAGTCCATATTGGTGAACATATGCCTAGAAACTGTTCAGCAGATCAAAAGCAGCATCAGATATCACTTCTGGGCTCTAAGTTCAGATTTTTATCAGCTGGCTGCAAGGTCCCTGGCCAATAGCAGCTTTAAGAGATTAAAACAATATTGCAAGAAGTTACAGTAACTAGTACAAATTGCTGTACAGCAGTAAACTTCAGTTGGGTCAGGCAACTTGGCCAATTGCTTTACACTGTTCTTCATTGCTGTAGAAGCAATAGTTCTTACCTCCCAAAAAAGTAACACTAACGAACAGAGCAAGTTTGTCTCACTGAGTTAATTGAAGTTAATTGAGTTAATTCTTCCCCTCAAGATGAGGCAAGAAGTCGCAAGCTGTCTTGCTGGAATCTGCAGTGCTACAAATAAGTGTATTCAAGTTGCCAGATGCAAGAACTGCTCAGAGAATCCTCTGGTAGGCATAGATTTCACCCTGCAGACATTAGTACCAATTACAATAACCATCTTCTGAAATTCAGATGCTGTAGTACAACTCCTTTTTGAATGCCACTATCACAGTGCTCATCTAACAACTTCAGCATGGGACTCATTCTGCGTAACAGAGTGACTGGGAACTTCAAAGGAGCAGATCAACTGGATTGTTCTCTAGGATGAAATTATTCTCAGCATCACACACATTCCTCATGTGAAAAAGCAATCCAGACAGCTGAAAGTTAGGAATATGTTCATTCTCAAGCATCTATCTCTATGTGGCAAGTGACGAGTGCAATATTTTAATAAGTGTAATACCCTTCTGAAATAATTATTTAGAAGACTTTCAGAAGACCTGAAACTTTAATCAGTATCATCTTTACAGTCTAGGGCCCAAGGGACAAAACCTGCCTGTTGTTAAGAATCACATTTTTCTTTGCAGATGCTCTGTTCACATTCAATCAGTATTTAAAAAGATTTAACACACAGCCCAACATGTAACGATATGTTTAACTGATACGGCCTCAAGACTTTTCACGATAAAGGTTCTTAACATGAAGCTTAAGACTGCAGAAGGACTTTACCCCATGTCTCATGAGACTGCTGCTTTTCTAGGTCACAACTCACAAGGCTCCTGAAGTGATCTAGTCCAGAAGATACTCATACACCAAGGAATTAGTAACCCATCTAAAAGCCCAAGTATCCCCAGCCCTGTGCAGCTCAGCCTTCAGGCAGACACTGCACTGTGCATATCACTTGGCTGCAAGATAAATCTGGCCAGCAGACTGCAACTTGTAGGCAGATCCCACTTGCTATAGGCGATTACAGCACCTCCATGTCCTTGTCTTTATCAAAAATCACAGCAAGTTCTCATGTGAACATCCCTTTTGTCTGACAATGAAATCAAGTAGTTTTTCAGAAATTTTCACATAGTTTAAATAAGCAAAATGGAACACCTTCACAAATAGGGTCTAAACAGCATGCTACATGCCAATGGGATACCTGCTATACGCTGCACAGTTTGTATTCCCAGCATCTAAAAGGACATAAGATTATCTACACTACTCTCTTTCACTGTAACTGTAGCCCTAGTAAATAACATTGATTCTTTGAAGTGTATGAGCACCTTTCTTACCAGAATTTCAGAAACTAGCACACTTCTGCATGCAAACATCTTACCAGCTTAAGAACCCTATTGAGAAGACAGATGCTCACATACCTTTTGTGTCCCAATATCCATAAGTTGAGCTGTGCCTCCAAGTCGCTCAATATCCTTTGCAGCAACTTGCATCATATGTTTGATTTCAGCCCTCTTCTCTGGCCATGCTGACACACTCTGGATTGCCACCCACTCAGCCAGCCGCTGCAGAAAGACAGAAAAACTACAGTTTTCACCATGCATTGGATGGAAGGCACTGTTAACACTAAAATTGACTGAAATATCAGTAAAGCTTAAACTTGAAGCAAATAAGCTCCATTATCTGCATAACAGCTCCATTATCTACATAACAGAATACTGATGTCACACTCAAAACCTCTCTAAAATCTCACTTTCCTACAGTTGCACCCCACTGCCAGCCTAGCACAGTCTGCAAATAAGGAAGGCAGACTTAAGGCTATGGTATTTTGTGCACATTATGCCTCTGGTTGCTTTTCCTCAAGCAAGCAGAACCAACTAGTGTCTATCAGACCATCTTTGCTCTTTCTTCAAGTGAGATCAGTGAGAGCTGAACACCACATATTTCTTGTCTGGGAGTTGCTCAAACCAGTTATACCCTTTGCCTGACCCCCTCCTTCCAGTTACCTGACTTCATTATTGGCCACACTATACTGGTGTAACTCAAGCTTGAAGCTGGCCACCTTTTAACTTTCAGTATCCCATAGCTGCCTGTACTACAGCACAAATGTCAAAGAAAACTTACCTTAACATAAAGGTCTTGGTGTTCATCAATGTATTTAAAGAGGGTGTCAAGAGCAGCCATCTTCTGACCAGAATGTTGTTGCTGAAAAATTATGTGACAAAAATAATTTAGCCTCCTGAGGTTTCACTAAAGAAGGCTTTCAACTTTCAACTGCTAATGCCAGACATCAAGCCATACAGATGTAAAACTTGAGGCCATTCCCTCTTAAGAAATCACAAAGTGACCAAAGCATGTTCAACTTGAACACCACTGTCTTTGCCTCTCTGCAAACTGTGGGAATTACAACTGAGCAAGCTGGTCTGTAGAGATGCTTCATGTACTTAACTAAAGAAACACAGGATAAGCACTACTCAAATGAAACACACTCTCTGAAGTTGTGTTTTGTTATAAGAGTTCAACATGAGCCTTGAACATAGCTAAGTTCACTAAGTTTTTTTTTTTTTGTTTTTTTTTTTTAATCTGACCTCCTCTGAGCACTGAAAGCAGGCAGTTTAAGAAAGTCCTAGCCTGCCACTCAAACTTCCAAAGGAGGTCAGAGTGAAGTCACAAGAACAGAAACCAGCCCCAGCAGAGCCAGGAACTAGTCCAGCACTACCACTTCCTTCTTTTTGTAGGGTTTTTTTTGTGCCACCTGAAGCTCATATGATAAAAATCCAAGACCTTCTCCCTTCTCAGCTCCAAGTCAGAAAAAAGTGAGCTTTACAATCCAGCCTCTGAAACCAACGCACCTGGACCACAAGCAGAACTCCACATTTGCATGCTACTCTAAGCAAGTATGTTCAGCAGCACTAGCTGCTACAATTCAAGAGCTTGTTTAGTCAGCTTAACACAGAGCCCTTAGGCCTTTCTACTTCTATGTGGAAGTCACAAGACAAGTATGATAGTCATTAAAATATCTGACTGTTCATCTCTGGAACAACTGACTGCTCTGCATAGCAAAATGAACACTACACCAAGCTGTCCCAGACAGTATACTGTGATATCAGCACATCCTACTATCCCAGATCTGTAAGAGACTTATAGAATGCATTTTCTGTCAGTCAGGATTGTATTCACGCCAATCTCTGATGTCCTTTTACTCACTGGAGAAATCATGAACTGGTCCAAGCCTGAGATAACTTATAATCCTTTCAAAAGATTACACAGACACAGCCAAGTTGAAGTACTGCCTTCTACCACAGCCTGGTTTCCCTAAAGAAGCCATCATGCAGCTAAAGCACACATATGATTCACAGAATGGCCTGCATTGAAAAGGACTTCAAAGATCATCTAGTTTCAGCCCCTGCTATGTGCAGGGTCACCAATCAGCAGACCAGGCTGCCCAGAGCCACATCCAGCCTGGCCTTGAATGCCTCCAGGGATGGGGCATCCACAACCTCTTTGGGAACCTGTGCCAGTACATCACCCTCTGACTGAAAAACTTCCTCCTAATATCTAAACTAAACCTCCCCTGTCTCAGTTTAAAACCATTCCCCTTGTCCTACCACTATCCACACTTGTCAAGTCACACCCCATCCTGTTTCTATGCTTCCTTCAAGTACTGGAAGGCCACAATGAGGTCTCCCTAGAGCCTTTCTTCTCCAAGTTAAACAAGCCCAGTTCCCTCAACCTTTTCTCATAGGAGAGGTGCTCCAACCCTCTGATCATCTTAGTGGCCCTCCTCTGGACCTGCTCCAAGAGCTCTGCATCCGCTCTGCATCCTTCCTGTACTGGGGAATCCAGGCCTGGATGCAGTACTCCAGCTGGGGCCTCACAAGAGCCAAGTAGAAGGGGACAATCACCTCCCTCTCCCTGCTGGCCACCCCCTTTTTAATGCAGCCCAGGATGTAATTATAGATGGCCTCCTCATCCAGCTTCTCATCTACCAGGACCCCCAAGTCCTTCTCTGCAGGACTACATTCAACAGGATCTTCCCCCAGTCTGTATAAACACCTAGAACTGCCCCAACCCAAGTGCAACATCCTGCACTCTGGCCTTGTTGAAACTCATTAGGTTCACATGGGCCCACTTCTTCAGGTCCCTCTGGATGTTTTCCCTCCCTCCGGTGTATCAATTGCACCATGCAGCCTGATGTCATCTGCAAACTTGCTGACAGTACACTCGACGCCACTACCATACCATTCAGATTTAGAGAAGTCATCAAGAGCACCACCACTGCGCTCACCCTACAACACAGTGACCAGTTGCTATGGCAGAACAGCACTTCAGCTTCACAGCAGGCATCGAACCAACCCTCTTCTTCTGTACACAATGAAAACGGACTGAAATGCCTCTTCAAAGCATTCTACCGTTTGCACCACGGACAGCTTTGCCCTCCTCACCCCTACGGAAGAGCAGCACCCAGGTGAGAGCATCGCGCCACGCCGGGAGAGGCCCGCAGCCCCTCGGAGCACTGCCTGCTCTCACGCCGCGGTCCCGCCTCCGGGCTGAGGCCGCCCGCAGGGCTCCGTCCGCGCTCCAGGTTCTCGGAGCGATACAGAAACTCGGTCGCGGCCGCTTAGGGGAAGGAGCGGGCAGAGCAGGCAGGAGCGGCACGCGGAGAGCCGCCCGGAGAAGGGCCGCAGGAGCGGCTGGGCCGAGATAGCAGGCGGGACACCGCGCAAGACCCACCGCCACGCCGGCAGTCCGTCCGGCCGAACCGAGCCGCGCCGCCCCGACACTCGTGACCCCCGGCCCAACACATCCGCTCACCGTCCTCACGCCGTACCAGCTCCCCTCAGAAAGGGGCAGCTCCGCCTCCGTGCCTTAAATACCCTACGGCCGCCCCGCCCTGCACCGCGTGCCGGCCGTGGCTCAGCAGCGGGGGCGGAGCGGGGCGGGGACGGGACGCGGGAGTCCGTTGTTGGGAAGGCCTCGCGTTAGGCCTTGCCCGAGCAGCTGGTATTGGCCTTGCGCGGGCCTGCCTGGACCTGGCCATGGGAAACTTTCTCCTGGCCTATCCTCAGCCCCAGCAGTGTGCTCTATAGCATCGTGTCACCCCACGCTGGCCTGTGTCGGTGGGAGAGCAGAGACACAAAGCTACTTAACGCAGGCATATTTGGCTTAGAAGCTGGAATAAACTTTCTATCCACAATTTTTTTTATTTTATATATATACATATATATATATTAAGGAAAAACCTTGCACGGGAGCAATGGGAAAGAAAGGGTAATACACGCAAAAACAGCCACAAAGACAAACAAAAAACCCTGCTTCTAAAATGTAGTCTGTTGCATTTCTGAAGAGAATTGTGTGATGTGACAAAAGATGCTGTTCATAACAGTGTGTCAGTGGACAGAGGAACAGCCTCTGATACCGTCTATCTGGATGTCAGTAAGGCTTTTCTTCCAAATTGGAATGATGTGGATTTGGTGGGTGGACTGTTGGATGGACGAGAAGTT
Source organism: Tetrao urogallus (assembly GCF_951394365.1). Classification (NCBI taxonomy): domain Eukaryota; kingdom Metazoa; phylum Chordata; class Aves; order Galliformes; family Phasianidae; genus Tetrao; species Tetrao urogallus. The sequence continues at coordinate 56,073,497 of NC_136815.1, read as the reverse complement.
GTGAGATCATATCCATAGGGTGGTGGTAGATAGGTCAATGTCCAGATGGAGATCAGGGATAAGTGGTCCCCAAGGGTCAACACTGGGGCTGGGGTTCTTTAACATCTTCATTAATTACACTGACAGTGGAATCAAGTACACCCTCAGCAAATTTGCTGATGATACCAAGCTGTGGGGTGTGGTCAACACACCTGGGGGTGGGATGCCATCCAGAGGGACCTAGACAGGCTTGAGCCGTGGGCCTCGGTGAACCTCATGAGGTTCAGCAAAGCCAACTGTAAGATCTTGCACCTGGGTTGCAGCAAGCCCCACTACTGATATAAACTGGAAGATTAAAGAATTGAGCTCAGCCCTGCTGAAAAAGACCTGGAGGTGATGGTGGATGGGAAGCTGGACATGAGCCAGCAGTGTGCCCTCACAGCTCAGAAAGCCAACCATATTCTGGGCTGCATCAAAAGAAGCATCACCAGCAGGTTGAAGGAGGTGATGTTACCCTTCAGTTTGTGCTGGTAAGACCTCACCTGGAATACTGCATCCAGATGTGGATTCCTCAGTACAGGAGAGACAGCTGTTGGAGTGCGCACAGAGAAGGGCCACAAAAATTATTCAGGAGAGAGAACACCTCTCCTACAAGGACAGGCAGAGAGAGCTGGGGCTGTTCAGCCTGGAGAAGAGAAGGAAATTACCATGTATTGTATTAGAGAGTTTTAAATATGCCTGTATTGATCTAAAATCCACAAAGGATTATACTGAAGATCAAACAAGGAAACAACACAGTGGCTTTCCTGAGTTTAAACAACATTTTTGAAAGATTGTGGGGCCAATTATCAGCTTTGAGAGCCTTATAAATTGCTTGTAAGGAAATGCAGTTTTATTTTACAAGGCTGGTATTTTGGAGGCAATGTACACAGAGACATGTATAGAAAAATCTTTTGGCAACAGAAGAGGAAGGAAGGATAGGAAAGTAGGAATGGTTTAGGAACAGAGGTTGACAAAGCAAAATATTTTATAATATATATATATATAAGGATACTCAGCCTTCTCTGCTCACAGAAACCATCTAAACATCTAAGCAGCTAAATAGTTTTGTTCTAAGCAAATCATTAATTGATACTTGTGCTGGTGCTTTTGAATCAAGGGGGCATGTTTTGTAGAAGACAGCTGAAGTGACAGTAGTTGTGTAGGTGAGGGGCCAAAAGCAGAGCCGTGCTTTTGGAGTAGCCGTGTGCATTAGCTCTGTGGTATAGCTGCAGTTGTGTACGTGCAGATGTATGGCACCTAAGAATCTCACATTTCTTAATTTCTTTTTCCTTTCTCTGAATTAAGATAATTACACAACAGTTATTTTAGGGTGCTTTAGAGGGAAAACAAGAACAACAGCAACAACACCACAATAACAACAACTTGGAAGGCTATAAATTAGCTGTCTTCTGCCTCCTTATTTGTCCTGGTATTTCTCTGTCTATTCCTTTTCATCTTTATCTTGGTACAGTTCTGCTTAGGTGGGTTACAGTCTCAGCTTTTTAAGCATCAGGCACTTACAGTGCATTAGGTGGACTCTTTGCTTGAAAGGAAAGATTATGTACGCAGATTCACAGAACAGTGCAGCTCTGTTTGTTTTACATGCTTTCCTCACACACAATAGCTTTCAGACTAGTGACAGTAAATCTAAAGCATTAGGCAAGTTGCAACTGATATTTAAGGAATTACTCGCTGATGACTTTAATTCCTTGAAAACTTTAGTGTTCTACTTAAATCGCTCCCATGTATGTGACTTTACGTATGCATTTTGACTCCATTAATACTGTCTACCTTAAATAATCAGAGGAATGACTTGAAAGCTTCAAGAAAATATTTTTTGCAGTCTTTCCTTTCGTATTTTCAGGCACATAAGATGGCATAGTGCATTAAGTTCTGCAGATTCTTGGATTCACTGAGATTTTGTTTCTCTGTTTTCTCAGGTGCTTCCTACAACCAGCATTATAGACCTCATGAAATCAACTTAAGTGCCCAGAGCACACTTATAAGATAAAAGGAGCTCTTAGTCCTTAATCTTTTAGGATCATGATCCCTGGGTATATCTCACTCTCACTGTCTTAAAAAACATTTCATTCCATTCTTCTGGAGTCTGAAAAACATTAAGATGCCACCAGGCTGTGTTACTGAAAGTACATAACTAACTTCATCTCTGTTGGACAGTTGCAGGCAGCTTGTTGTGGTCAGTGGATTTATGTCCAGATGGAGTGACATTCCCCAGGTTCAACAAGGCCAAGTACATGGTTGGGGCAATCCCAAAGTTGTGTACAGATTGGGATAAGAGCTCCTTGAAAGAAATCCTGTGGGAAATATTGTGAACTTGGGGATTGTGATGGACAGAAAGCTGGACGTGTGTGTGTCAGCAGTGTGTGCTTGCAGCCTGGACAACCAACTGCATTCTGGGATCCATCAAAAGGGGGCTGGCCAGCTGGGAGAGGGAGGAGATTGTCCCCTCTACTCTGTCCTCATGAGGCCCCATCCGGAATACTGAGTCCAGGCCTGGGACTCCCAGCACAAGAAGGGTGCAGAGCTGTTGGAGGAGGTCCAGAGGAAGGACACAGAGATGATCAGAGGGCTGGAGCATCTCCTGTGAAGGGAGTTGGTCTTGTTTAACTTGGAGAAGGCTCCAGGGATCACAGAATCACAGAATCACAGAATCACAGAATCACAGAATCACCCGGGTTGGAAGGGACCTCAAGGATCATGTAGTTCCAACCCCCCTGCCTAGCAGGGCCACCAAACATACACATTTAGATCAGGTTGCCCAGGACCCCGTCCAACCTGGCCTTGAACACGTCCAAGGACGGGGCATCCACAACCTCCCTGGGCAGCCCGTTCCAGGGCCTAACCACTCTCCTCGTAAAGAACTTCCCCCTAACATCCAACCTAAATCTTCCCTCCTTCAACTTGGATCCATTTCCCCTAGTCCTGCTATTGTCAGCCCTTATGAAGAGTTTACTCCCCTCCTGGGTGTAGGTTCCCTTCAGGTATTGATAGGCTGCAATGAGGTCGCCCCGCAGCCTTCTCTTCTCCAGGCTGAACAAGCCCAACTCCCTCAGCCTGTCCTCATAGGGGAGGTGCTCTAGCCCCCTGATCATCTTAGTCGCCCTCCTCTGGACCCTTTCCAAAATCTCCATGTCTTTCTTGTACTGAGGGCTCCACACCTGGACACAGTACTCCAGATGGGGCCTCACAAGAGCCGAGTAGAGAGGGACAATCACTTCCCTGTCCCTGCTGACCACCCCTCTCCTGATGGAGCCCAGGATCCCATTTGCCTTTCGAGCTGCCAGAGCGCACTGCTGGCTCATGTTGAGTCTCTCGTCCATCAGGACCCCCAGGTCCTTCTCTGCCGAGCTGCTCTCAAGGACCACTCCTCCCAGCTTGTACGGGTGCCTGGGGTTCTTCCGGCCCAAATGCAAAACCTTGCACTTTGCCGTGTTGAACCTCATTAGGTTCACCCGAGCCCAGCTTTCCAGCCTGTCGAGGTCCCTCTGAATGGCATCCCTTCCTTCCACCGTATCAACCGCACCACTCAGCTTGGTGTCGTCAGCAAACTTGCTGAGGGTGCACTCAATTCCCTCATCGATGTCATTGATAAAGATGTTAAAGAGCACCGGTCCCAAGACAGACCCTTGGGGGACACCACTTGTTACCGGCCTCCACCTGGACATAGAGCCATTGACCATCACCCTCTGTCTGCGGCCTTTCAACCAATTGCTTATCCATCGGGTCGTCCACCCATCAAATCCACTTCCCTCCAATTTGGAGATGAGGATGTGGTGGGGGACCATGTCAAAGGCCTTGCTCAGGTCCAGGAAAATGACATCGGTCGCCTTCCCTTCGTCCACCAATGCCGTCACTCCATCATAGAAGGCCACAAGATTAGTTAGGCATGACCTTCCTTTGGTGAAGCCGTGCTGGCTGTCTCGGATCACATGCTCATTCTTTATGTGATCGAGCATGTTGTCCAGGAGGATCTGTTCCATGATTTTCCCAGGCACGGAGGTGAGACTCACCGGCCTGTAGTTCCCCGGGTCCTCCCTGCTCCCCTTCTTGTATATGGGAGTGACGTGACCCTTCCTCCAGTCGTCCGGGACCTCACCTGACAGCCACGACTTCTCAAATATGATGGAGAGCGGCTCGGCAACCACCTCAGCCAGCTCCTTCAGGACCCTGGGATGCACGCCATCCGGCCCCATAGACTTATATTCATTCAGTCTAAGGAGGCACTGTCGGACTTGCTCTGCCCTTACAGTGGGGAGGGATTTACCTCCTTGGTCCCCACATAGAGGTTTGGGGATGCAGGGCTCAGGGACGTGAAAAAGACTAGAATCCTGGCCACCAGTGAAGACCGAGGTGAAGAATTCATTCAGCACCTCAGCTTTTTCTTCATCTGTTGAAGCCAGTTCTCCTTTTAAATTTACCAAAGTAGGTACACCCGTTTTGGCCTGTCTCTTCTGGCCAATGTACCTGTAGAAGGTTTTCTTATTGTTTTTCACATCCCTTGCCAAGTTCAGTTCTGCCTGCGCCTTGGCTTCCCTGATCCCACGTCTGCAAGTCCGGACAGCATCCCTGTACTCTTCCCAGGTGACACAGCCTTGTTTCCAGAGCTTGTACACCCCTTTCTTCGCCCTCAGTTCTCTCAGCAGGTCCTTGCTGAGCCATGCCGGTTTCCTACCTCGCCTGCCCACTTTCTTATTCAGAGGAATGGAGACCTCTTGTGCTTCCAGGAGGGCATCCTTGAAGAGCAGCCAGCTCTCCTCAACATCTTTGTCTTTGAGGGCGGCGCGCCAGGGGATCTTGGCCAGCAATCCATTGAGTAGCTTGAAGTCTGCTCTTCTAAAGTTCAGCGTCCTGATCCTGCTCTTTGCCAGGCCCACATCGCTTGAGATCACAAACTCAACCAAGGCGTGGTCGCTGGAGCCCAGGCAGCCTCCAACTTTGACACCTTTGATGATCTCCTCAGCGTTTGTGAGCAGCAGGTCCAGCAACGCTTCACCTCTGGTCGGTCTGTCCAATACCTGAACCAGAAAGCTATCGTCAATGGATTCCAAGAGCTTTCTGAAGCTCTTGCAGCTCGCCGTGTGGTTTTCCCAGCAGATGTCCGGATGGTTGAAGTCCCCCACCAGGACAAGAGCCCGTGAGCCAGACATCTCACGCATCTGGAGCAAGAAAGCCTCGTCAACAGCCTCCCCCTGATCAGGTGGCCTGTAGTATACCCCTAACACCAGCTGACCTGTATTAGTCCCATCTCTAATCCTAACCCACAGGCTCTCAACCTGTTCCTGACTGTTTCTCGTAGGGAGCTCCTCACAGTTTATCCAATCTCTGACATAGAGAGCAACTCCCCCACCCCTCCTACCTCGCCTATCTCTCCTAAAGAGTCTATAGCCATCGATCGCAGTATCCCAATTGTGGGAGTCATCCCACCATGTTTCTGTGATAGCAACAAGGTCATAACTTTCCGAGTGCATCACAGTTTCCAGTTCCTCCTGCTTGTTACTCAGGCTGCGTGCATTGGTATAAAGGCACTTCAGCCGGGCTATCCGTCTCACCACCTTTATAAGGGATCTAGGATCCCCTAGAACAGCAGCATCCCCAGCATCCCCCTGCCCTACTCCTTCCCTGTGCACTCTGCCGTCATTGCTCATGGAGTTTGGTACAAGCCCTCGAGTGACCCGTTCACCCCCAGTAGCCCCTATTTTGTCCCCTTCCCCCTTCGTTCCTAGTTTAAAGACCTGTCAATGAGTCCCGCTAATTCTTCAGCTAATATCCTCTTACCCCTCAGGGACAGGCTGCATGCATCAACAATGAATGAGGGATACCTCATTGCAGCTTTCCATTACTTGAGAGCAACTTATAAACAGAAGGGAGACTGACTTTTTACATGGTCTGATAGTGATAGGAAAAGGGGGAATGGTTTTGAAATAAAAGACGGGAGATTTAGTTACTAGATATTAAGAAAAAATTATTTACTCTGAGGGAGGTGAGACATTGGCACAGGCTGCCCTAAGAAGCTGCGAATGCCCCATCCCTGGAGGTATGGATGGCCAGGATGGTTGGGGCCCTGGGTGCCCTGGTGGGTGGCAGCCTTGCCCACAGCAGAGGGTTGGAACTACATGATCTTTAAAGTCCCTTCCATCCCAAGCCATTCTAGGATCTGTAAAATTTATGTATGTTAACACCTTATACCAGACTTTGACGAGTTTTCTGTCCTTTCTGCAATCGGTTTCTGGCGAAATATGAAATCTGGAACTAGAGAAGACTGAGACTGATGTGTTTGGACCCAAGAAAAGAAAGTAAATTTGTGGACCAAACCCAGTGATGGAATTGTGCAGCATTTGATGCATGGACTCAGATGTGAACGATCCAAATCATTTATTACAAGTTCTCACATCACTTAGATACCTTCACAAGTTTTCTTTTTCTAGCTTTCCCATCTGCCCCTACAACTTCCCATGTCAACAGAGCATCCTACAAACACTCTTCAACCTTTCATGCAGGAGCTTATCCAGTCAGAGCCATGAGACGTTCTTTCTTCTTCTAGAGGTGTCCTTGGTTCTCATGCTGTTTACCTTGCTCCACAGCTGCTGCTCTGAACAGCTTTTCTTGTATTCCCACAGACTTGCAATCAATTCTGCCCTGTTTGCTTTAGATCACTAAAAGTGAACAGAGCTATTGAATGCCTTTCTGTTGTCATTCCAACAATGGAAGCCTCACCTTTGCAAAACCAAGTGGCAGGAGGAATGAGGCCTGAAAGGCAAAACTCATTTTGAAGTAATTAATGAGTTGGATCCTCCCAAATTTCCTCAAAACAAAAACAAAAACAACAAAAGGAAAAAAAAAAGAAAAAAAGAAAACCCCACCCAAATACTCCTCTTTTTTTTTTTTTTTTTTTTTTTTAATAGATAATCAGAGTAAGGGCAGATTACATTTAGCTTATGTAAACGTTTATGTTTAGCTGAGAGAGTACAGTGTGGGCTGCCTACGTGACCATTTTCCTCGTCTGAATCCTGTTGGAGTGTCCCTTCATTGGACTATGCACCCAACTTTTGCTGTTGTGGACAAAAATATGAATCAAGAGGATTGCTGCAATTGAGACAAGAACTAAAGTCGAGAGTCCTGGTGGTATGATCTTTCTCACCCTTGCACAAAAGGGTACCAGTACTAAATGGGGCTTGTGTCACTTGATAGCCCAAGTAATAAAAAATATTGAAGGACCTTTCCTATCCTCTCTATGCCTTCTCTTTGCCACACTGTTTATTGCACACTTTTTTGTCATCTCCAGTGTCCTCTCACTAGACTGAGCCTGTCTGGTGGAGGGTTTATATTGTCAGATCATATATTACCCTGTGGCTCCATCCAGACCAATTCAAAACAGTGTCCACACCAGCCTCCTATGAACTCCACAGCATGGGGTGGCTGTGTACCAAGCTGATGAACCTGCATGAACACAGCACTACCGGGTGGCTCTGAGCTTCTGTGCTAGGCTGACTTAGGTACAAGCCTGATAAACTCTGTGCCCTGAAATGGTGTGTTGCATGCAAACCCAGGATTTGAAAAGATCTTTTTCCTCCTCATTGATCCCTTCAAACTTCTTTCTGTCTCCAACCTTCTTGCTTTCTGGTTGATGCATAGAATCATAGAATCCTTTGAGTTGGAAGGGACCTTTAAAGGTCATCCACTCCCTTGCAATGAACAGGGACATGCACAGCTAAATCAGGCTGCCCAAGGCTTGATCCAGCATCTCCTTGAAAGTCTCCAGGGATGGGGCATCAACCACATCTGTAAGCAACCTGTTCACACCTTTCATCAAACCTTCCTGCACCCCTTTTAGCTCCTGTAACAACAAGAATTACTTTCCTGTTAAAAGTCACACTCAAAAGCTTCTTCAAATCCTGGGATGGCTTTACAAAGTACCAAAACTTGGTTACTCTGCACCTTCAGTAGTTACTAACTCCTATACTGAGTCTATCGAGGACACCACAGATCTTGAAGTCTTTCATCTTAGGCATTAATTTTACCCATAAACAATGAAAACACTAAGTAGAACACAAGGGTTTTGCTGTACCCTGCTGGATAACTCTTTGCTCCCTTTTGTTCAGCCTTTATTCAAAGTGGCTTGCTCCCTCTCTGCAAATGCTATTTTGCTGAGTCTGTACGCTATATTGCAATCTGTATGTTCTATATCTACTCGTCAGGATGCAACAGTTACAAGGTGGAAATGTAGGTAGCTGTTAGTAACACAAAATAAACCTGTAGGCTGGCTAACCTGCCTACAGGGCTGGAGAGACTATCTGAATCTATGAGAGTGGCAGAGAGCCAGGCATTAAGAAACTCATAAATTTAATGAACAGAGTGCCCAAATATGAATGTGCTTTTTGGCAGCGCACTCCACATTTCACTGCCCTAATGTTGCCCAGGAGCAATCGGGCTTTCTATTTTGGGGATCTTAGTCTCACAGAGGGCAGGTACAGCTCCCTCTGCGGATTTTGAGGCACAGATGAAAGAGTGGCTGGAGAGGCTGTTAGTAGATTGCTCTTCCCCAGTGCTTTGGAGGACTGGCTCACAAAGTGCAGAGCCAACACATCTTGGAAAGTCATTGAGTGGGCATGCCAAATGATCCCTTGTTTTGCTGAAGTGTTAGACCAGATGTGCCAGTACTCTAAAAGGAGTAAAAAAATCCACCAGTGTCCCTTTATTCAATGTCTGCTTCTTTGTCTAAGTCACTAAAGCACTCTGAGCTTCTGCCTGCTAGTATTGACACTCAGCATTAATTCCTCAGGGCAACAGCTGAAACAGGAGTGGTGGAATATGTGTCATGTAATAAACAAGTGGAATAGACAGGCAAGCAAAGAGTCAAAAGCCCAGCTAGATGTGGTCTGACTGCAAATGAGAGTCACAGCCCTTGTAGACTGCCTCAGTCCAGAACTTTTCTTTGGAATGACCATAGATCTCAAATGCTGAAACCTTTACCCTTTTGTAACTTAATCTCTACTGCCCTTTATTTTATCCCAGCTTTTCATCCCAACACAGTGCCCAGTTTATCCTCGCTGAAAGTGCATGGAACATGCTGTGTGCATGAGTAGATGTCACTTTCAATTTCTTCTTGGATATATTTTGGAGTGTTGGAAGACTTTATTTCAGTCTTTTATTAGTTGTTGATTTGCCAAAGTGAAAGAGAAATATTAAAGAGACTTGGCCAGTGCTTCATGCACTCCTGAAGGAGATGGAGCTGAAGTGTTTCCCCAGATGGAATTTTCCTCCAGTGTTGCAGCTCTGTAGGAGTTTTCTTTGGTGCCTGTTGTGGCTTCGCCGTGGTTCTTTCCCCCACCCTTTGGTGGATCTCCACACTTCTCAGACTGAATATCACATCTAAAATAATGTAATCCATTTTCTATTGAGAGATTTGCTACGAGATTTTTTTAGATAAGAACGTACGTGAGTTTCTCTGTGTTGAATTTAGAAATGTACAGGGATGAGGGGAACATGAAAACAAGGAATATAAAATATTGTGTAGTAATGGCAGCTCTGTGTATTCCTCCTTTTGTGTATCTTAGTATAAACTAAATCCAATGATACTGAATCAGAATTAAGCCTCTTTTTGCCAGAAGACCCTTACTAAGGGTTTGGAAGAAAGTATTTCTTCTACAAGACATGTTGTCCTTTGATGAGAGAGATGATTGACAGATGCTTTGGTAGTAGATAAGTAAAGACTAAGAAGGCTAGAAAGGGTCAATTACTGAAGAATAGAGAGAAATGAAAAAAAAAAAAAAGGATAAAAACAGAATCATACTGAAGAAAAATGAGAAAAGACAGACAATAGGAAAAGATGACAGTGTCACTTCAAAAAAAGAGTAATGTCAAGTTAATGATTAGAAGTTCTGCATCAAAAGCTTCATTAGAAAAAGGCATTTTTCAAGCTTATACGAAGTTCTACTTTTAAGAAAAGGATTTTGATAATCCAATAAACAAATGCAGATATGCACCATGCCAAAACCAACAGAAAACTGTCAGATGACTTCTGCTAAGTGCAGTGACCATTGGCTCCAGCCCTTAACAAATGGCTTATTCAAAAGGTGTGTTATTGCCCAGTGCAGTACTTCTCGGTCAATACAGTTTCTTATCAAAAGACAGCTCACAAAAAGCAACGCGGCTGGTAGAAAGAGCTGACTCACTACCAGATTATAAAATATCATACAACAATAATATTAAATCTCCTGAAAGACCCATCTACAGAGACAGCCATACGCACTTTTGATGAGAAGCAAGTTATCCTCTCTGTTCATTCGTTTTTGTGAGAAGAATTGAATTGCAAACAGTCTACAAAAATTGTATCCATGGAAGAAGCTGTGGAAAACAACTTCTGAGTTTTCTGAGCCATAAGAACTCCACTTGAAGCAGAAGGCAGTGCTGCATTTCTTTTGTTAGCTATTGGTATCTCTGCAGCCATAACTCCCTTTTAATAGGCCTGGCTATTTGTGGTTGATGGACGATGCCTCTATATAACAGGGAGAACATCATAAGGCAGTGATACAGCTGCTGCTCACTCAGCCAGTCAGGATCACTCACATGTATTTCTTCCCCAGGAGAAATACAGAAGGGTAACTCACGCTAACAGATATTTAACCACAGTATAATTATGAGCAGTTTGTTGCAAGCGGTACTGCAACTAAATTGTCTACTCTTCTCTAAACAAATGTCATCCAACATTGAAGGCATGTAAACTTGCAATATACTACCTAAAGTAAAGCTAATTACTTGCAGAGATGGAAAATTGAATTTCACTAATGGATCGTTTTGCTCCAGCCATTCATCATTCACAAAGAAACTGCAAAGAATGGTTTCAAGGAAACAACTGAAAGTAATTCAGTTTTACAGAACTGATATGGCAAATTATCCATGATTCTGCTGAATCTTCCTTTTTATTTTTTCCCCCTGCCTCAGATCTGCATTTGTACAAGAGAAATAAAGGAATGGACATACCCAAGTGTAAATGCTCTGTGATCTGTCAAAGGTGATGCCCACATTTCATTTAATTTTATAACATAGAGTGCTATAGTACACAGCCCTTGAGCCAAAAGAACAAAGCAAAATAATCAGGAAAAAAAATGCTATAAAATCAGATCGACGTCTGTGAATGGAGTAAAGCAGCTCCAGTTCTGTATGAAACTTGAATGTATAAATTACAAAGCCTTACAAGTGCAATATCAAAAGCGTCCACTTGGTGGTCACTCGTGCCTTCGATGACGATGCTTTTCCATATCCACGAATCAGTTATTTGGTTTTTGTGGCTCCAAGAGTGCTCTGAACAAACTTGAGCTGCATTTTAAACACCACAGCAAAACAAGATGCAAGGGAGTGGGCCTTGGCTGTCCTAGATCAGCACTGTCAGTGAAGCAACTTTAAAACCTGCCTGATGCAAAATGCTAAAATAATTTCAGGAGGTCTGCAGCCATTGGATCGCATGGATTTTTATTTACATGACAATATGGTGACTCTCCTGAAAACATCCAAGCCATAGCAAAATCTTCTAGACCAAGATGGAATGTAATCCAGTCATTGAAATAGATGTGGCACTTAACTCTCCTACTCTTCTGAGCTACCACATATCTAAATGACTACAGCCCAGTGAATGCTGTATGTCCAGTGTATAACATAAGCTGCCTGGCTGAATGACTTCAGATCCCCGGTGTAAAGAACAGCACAACGCAAGAGGCTGCAGGGAAATAGCTTATTGGAATTTTTCTCCTTTTTCTTCCTACATAACCTTACTGCAACTCCAGAATATTTCCAAAATTGCTTCAGAATCTCATAAAAGGAGTCTCCAAAGATCCAGATTCAGTACCGGTACCGGTACAATGAGATCACTGGGCCTGAATTTGGTGCAAAGCTTTGGAACTGCATATAGAAAGAAAAGAATTGCAGCATTTCTCTCTTTGTTCTCCTTTCATACCGTGCGGACAGACACGTCTCCCTTTCGCACATTCTGGACAGAAGAACAATGTGCCACACACTGCCTGATTCCATTGGTAATAATTCCTCTGTGCTAGAGAAATTTTTTCTCAAGTCACTAACTCTAATCCCTCGTCTCCAACTCTGGCACAGACAATTACACCTATAATTCAGTTTATAAACTGATTGAGCTGCATCTTACAGTTAATTAAGCTGTTTTTCTTCTTAATGACTGGTGGAATGAATGGACAAGGGATGTAGCAGAGAAGCACAGACAAGTCTGTGTTGGAAACCATTTTGGATATATGGACAAATATTCCAGAATATTTTTGCACCTTTGTTGTCTCATCTGATCTGAAGAACTGCCACAGCCTGTTGCAGTCACTGCCAAAATATCTCACTGGCTTTCTCAATGAAACTGGAGAAAAGTTGGCATGACGTTAACAAAGAGATTAAGTGGAAGCGGATATATGAGAAGAGCAAGACAATTAAAAATTGCAGTGCAGAGTCTAAGCGGTAAGAAGGAAGAAGAAAACAAATGTATTTGGCCTTTATGGGTGGCTATGTCTAAGAAATATGTGGAGAAAGTGAAAACAGGAAAAAAATGTATTAGAAATTCCCTATAATATGCATGATAGAAAAGCTTTTTCTGTCTCAACGCTTTCTCTTCTTTATATCAGTGCATCAATCCACGTATTTCCCTTGTCCACAATGCTATATACTCTGTACTTTATATTCTGCCCTTTTTCTGCTCCTGGTCTGCAGTGTGACCCAATAAACTCAGTGCATACTGATACAGTAGAATTTCTGCAAGCGGTTTGCAACATATTCTTTTTGATTAATGGCATAAATGAGAAAATACATTTGGATTCCTTTTCTGGAGTCAGTACTCTGCAGGGGAATTTCACTGCCTAAAGGACATGTTCAAATGTATGTCAGATCTTATGATGTTTTTCTGTTACTCAATCTCACCACAGCAAATCAGAAAGAAATATTCATGCATTAAAATTTATTTTAAGGTGCATTTGAACAGCACTTGAAAGTTTTCTGATCTTGTGGGAGGAAAGTGGGAGAGATATGTGTGCCCTGGACTAACCAAAATGTACCCTATTTCCAGAGACAAACTAGAGCCATTGACAGAAGGTGATATAATCAATCAAACAGAGCTATAATTCCTAATAAACCAGTTTTACATTTCATTAACTTGAGTGCCAAGGTACTTCTTAATGATCGATTTATTTTTTCTTTTAATCTCTCCAAATTAATTAAGTAGTTAGGAAAGCAAGGACTAACAGCCTAATGTAGCCTGGGCAACACAGCTTCTATCTGAAGTCAACGAGAAAAATGTGGGCTCAGCAAATCCCCATGATGGGGACTCCTCATGGTCCCAGCTTGGCCATGCACCACGGCTGGACACCATGCCAGGCTCCTTCACACAGCCATGCCAGGGCATCTTGCTGCTGGGCGCTGCACCCTGCGGCTGTTCCAGCCCCGAGCTGTCACTGGGGATGTGCAATTTTCTCATAAGACCAACGTGATGCTGTATTTCTGTTCCAAGCTGTAATTCAAACTTTTGGGGGTAATTTAATTGGATAGAAATTGGTGTAATTATGCCAGGATTATTTTTACTGCCCTTATATTGCTAATTGAACTTCTACTAATTAATTTCCATCAAGCTTAGGTTTCAGTTTAAATGAGAAGAGGAATGTAGCTCCTTTCAGGAATGAAATGTCAAATAGCCGTATCTGAATGTATATAGAAAACAAAATTCCCCTGATGTAAGGGTCTTCCTGTTTCATTTTGCTTTATTTTCCTAGAGAAAATTGCAATGGGACAGAGGGACACTTAGATTCATATTTTTCAGCGGCTGGACTGGAGCTAATCCTGTTAACCAGAAGATTCTTAAAGTTCAGAGAAATCTAAAAGCCAGCTTTCAATTTTGTAGCTGGCACCTGATTGCTAGGAAAGAAAGGCTCCTGATCCTCAAACACTGAGGCTGTGATCTTTGACTGCATCCAAGTTTTCTGGATCAATTCTTGTTATGATCTGAAGAGATGCATATATGGGTGTGTCTGTGTGTAGATGCGTGCATGTGTACTCACACACCTACAGTTACTTCATTGTTCACTCCTGCTGCAATCTGCAGGATATCTGAAACTTCAGGGACTGAGATACAAACCCTTTCCACTCTCTGAAGGCTGTATCAAAATCTGTTGTGGAGATAGGGTGTCGTTTGCTGCAAATGCCTCATGTGGGATTTACCATAAAATTAAACTGGCTGATAGTCCAGTGTGCCAAGTAACTTGCATTTTCTGCATTGAGTTTCTTCCACCCAGGGCTCTTTAACTATTCTTTCTTAGTCTGCTTCTTTTCATTATGAGAAGTTCCATCATTTCAAAGTAGCAGAGACCTGTGGGTGAAACTATTTCACTTGTTACGTACAGCAGTTGTTTCCATTTTGAAGAGAGATTTGCAGGCTTTTTGCTCCAAAACCCAGTGCACTTTAGCTGCTGCCTGGAGAGGAAATGCAGAGTGCCTCAAAAACCTACAGGTACTGCCTGAAGTTCTAACCAAGCTGATGCACCTGCCACCAGGAGCAGCCCTCGCACTGTGAGTAAATGCAATCTAGTGATGTGTGGCCACAGGGTGAATCGCTTTGGCTGGCTGAAAGTTCATTTTTGCAGAGTTTGTTTTCTTCCAGATCAAGCAGCTGAGCCAGGTCACCCTGCTGCTAAGAAGTTACCAGAGCCAATGCAAGGAAGCAGCAGAAGCATGTGTCCGGGGTGAAAGTAAGGGAAGGACTGTCCCTTCAGCAACTATTTCCATGTAGAGCCCCTTATCTGTAACATCATGTTGCATTCTTGACACAGCCAAGTTGGCGGAACAGTTCTGTCTCGTGCCCTTCTGCAGGGCCCAGCCTGCTGCTCTCATCCCTGCAGAGCTCCCCCTGCGTGCCTGGCTGCATCCCCAGCCACTCCGACTTTCCTACCTGCCTGAAAATAATCCTAGCAAAGAGCAGCTTTGTGGGTTTCTTCTCTCTTAATGAGTTAAGTGAATTCAGTGGGCAGCAAAACACATCTTTTGCTAGGGGACAGGACTATGCAGCCATGAACAAGAGGAAAGCACAGAGGGAAAGGAAGAGAAGGGCACGTGCTTGGCTCTGTCAGCAGCAATTAGAGCACTCAGCTATGCCACCTGACCAGAGCTGAGGTCCCATAGCTTGATCTTAGCTCAAGGCCAAAAGTAACTAGAATTTATTTTCAGAACAATGCAAATGATACATATGCAGAACTTTATGGATGTGAAATGGTAATAGATTATGTCCTCTGGGGGAATACTGACACAGAGAGAAGCCAAGATCCATGTTTTAAAAAATGAAATGGGAAAACAAATGTAGTTTTGGTGCTTATGCTATTAAACAAAAAGCTCTGTGCCAAGCTGTACAGAAAAGTTCCCCTGCCACGTGTGACCCTCTTCCAGGTAGGACACAGCTCCGTCTCAGCATTGCTCCAGACGCTGTTGCAGCAGATCTGCAGCTGTTTGGTGGCAGCAGTAGCAGCCAGTGCTGTTTGGCTCAGCTTGTGCCCAGCTGGTCCTCTCTATGGGGGGGCATCAAAAGAACCCTCCTGCCTTTCCCCACTTGCTGCCCAAAGAAATTTCAAGATGAACCCCTGAAATTTGTAGGAGAGCTTCAGAAAGTGTTTTGAATCAGACTGAGAAATAGGATTTAGTTTTCAGGTAGTAGTCAGACTTCCCTACATCCTCTGGAAATACACTGTATGCCTGTTGCCTCAAAAGGTGCCATTCTCTGAGTAGGATCAGATTGCGAAAGAAAATGTGAGAAGGATGGGCATAGACGTGGAGGAGTGAGGTGGTAGGAGAGAGGAAACACAACGGAAGATGTGACAAGGCCTCACCACCCTCCGAGTGAAAAATTTCTCCCTCACACCTAATATCAAAATCTCCCCTCTTTTAGTTTAAAACCATTCCCCTTGTCCTAGTGCTAGCAGACCATGTAAAACGTTGTTTTTCCTCTAATTTATCATCTCCCTTTAAGTACAAGAAGTCTGCCATGAGGTGTCCCCACAGCCTTCTGTTCCCCAGGCTGAACAAGCCCAGCTCTCTCAGCCGGTCTTCTCAGGAGAGGAGCTCCAGCCTTCACCTTACCACCTTAAATTAACAGACTAATAAAACATGTCCCAGGGCAACTTACACAAGGCACACATTAAAATTCGTCTACTGCATTATTTTCTAGTTTTCAATCCATGAGGCAGATTGCTATTCTTATTCACTTGGGGAAATAATTTACTCTCCAAGTGTAACTACAATTCATCTTCCTGCTATGGGGTTGCAAGTAGCCTGACATAACTGTCCATACAAAGGAAAGAAAATGAATCTGGTCATTTCTTCACTATATCTGACAGCAAACCTGACTCAGACACCCTTATTTCTTTGCTTAGAGGGCGGTGAGACGCTGGCACAGCTGCCCAGAGAAGCTGTGGTGCCCCATCCCTGGAGGCGCTTAAGGCCAGGTTGGATGGGGCCCTGGGCAGCTGAGCTGGTTGGGGACAGCCCTGGTCGTGGCAGGGGGTGGAGCTGGATGGGCTTTGGGGTCCCTTCCAGCCGAAGCCATGCTGTGATTATATGACTGCACCGATCTGCCTCCTACTTCCTCCGGCTGCCATGGAGCCGTGAGGCAGCAGCAGTGCAGAGCTCCTCGGCGGCACGGGATGGGGCAGCAGAGCAGCAGGAGCTGCTGTGAGCAGCCCAAGGGGCAGCCCATCATAGGGGTAGCGTTAGTAAACGGGCAACCATCGCTGGCAGAATAAAACTGGACGAAGTTATTGCAGAATAAACAACTTTTTTTCTTTTTTCCCATTCTTTTCTTTTTTTCCCCTCCTATTTAACGGGAGAACTCTCCAAGAGCCGTCCATCTCCGGACTGCCCTTTTCAGAGCGTCAGGCAGCCGCCGGGATGAGAAGTTCCCACAGCAGCCCCCGCCCGCTTTCAAAACCCCTTTTATTCCCGGGTGCGAAACTTGGAGGGAAGGGGGAGGCGGAGGGGGGGGGAAGCCGCCGAGCAGCTCCATCCGCGGTGGCAGGGGCCGCTTGGCACAGGGAGAGCAGACAAAAGAAGGCGGAACTACGTGGCTTCAATTCAAAAGGAGAGCTCCGGGCTCCGCGGGGACGGCACCGGCCCGGGGCGGGGGCGGCGGCCGCGGGGAGGCGGCGGGGTGGGGCGGGGGGCTCCGGGTGATGGACGCCGGCACGGAACGGGGAGAGGGCGCGCTCGGGGTTGGAGCGGCCCGGCCCGGTGGCGGAGATGAGGGGCATCCCGGGCTGGAGGAGGCTGCGGCTCGCGGGCTGGCGCCGGTGCACCCTCGCGTTCCTCCTCGCCTGGGCCGCCGGCTGGGTGGTGCTGAGCGCCCTGCTCTTTCTCCTCCACGGGAGCGTCTTCTCCGAGCGCTGCACGGATGAGGACGGCCACCGCATCCTGGCCAGGCTGGTACGTGCGCCCCGACGGGGGCTGCGCCGTCGGCTTCTGCGGACGGGAGGCTCCCGCAGCACCGAGAGTGGGTGCGCTGCCGGAGCCGCTCGGGAGCGGGCAGCCCGACCCGGAGTGCTTCGGTCGGGAAGGTGCTCGTAGAGAAAGCGGCTATTAGGGAGCGGTGCGCAGCACGAGCTGTCTGCCTCACGTCTGGCACATCTCAGACGCGGTGCCTCGGGATTCACGGAAGGATTTGTGAACATTCGTTAGCATCGAGAGACCTGAAAAAGAAAGAAATTAGAGCAGATTTTACGTCTGTGTAGGAAGCACTTGGAAAAGAGGAGCAGCATGGGTTAAGGCTTTGAGGCTGTTTCTTAACGTATTTGTGGTGTCGTTGGTTAAAGGGAAGCAGGAAGGGAAAGGGAAGAAAAAGGGAAGGAGAAAGGGAAGAGAAAGGAAAGAGAAGGAGGAAGGGAAGGAGGATGGAAAGGGAAGGGAAAGAGAAGGAGAAGGGAAGGGGAAAGGAAAGGGAAAGGAGGAATGCAGATGGAAATGAAATAGTCTGCAGCAAGCAAGCAAGTATTGCTCATAAAATGCCCTGACGTCTGTGCAATAGAGGAGGAACAGTGGCTGACAATGCTGTATTCATCTGTGATCTCAAGGTGTGCAACCCAGTCTTCCCAAATAGCATTAGAAAGGGATTATCCTTCTAGTGGAATAGTTAGAAAATGAGCTCAGCATCACCATCAGCTCAGAGATGGGTCTTTATACACCTCCCAATCACTGTGAGTCCCACAATTGTTGGATGTGCAGTTGGTTGGCAAAACAATCTGGTAGCTGTGGTATCACACCTCTTAAAACTGACTTCCAAGGGAAACTACATTGCCTGTCATCTGTACCATTTTCAGTAGGAGATCAGAATATGAGCTATTTTAAACAAGTGGGTGAAAAATTGCATCAGCATTTGCCCTTGTAAGTGGTATTTCTAAGGACTGATGTCCATCTTCTGAGTACAGTGTACCATCATGTGGATGTGTGTTGTTCTGGGATGGCCCAGGAAGACCTGTGCGTTTTGTGGAGGTGAACTTAAGCTCTTCATAAGACTGCTTCCTCTTTCCTAGAACCAGTCCCAGATTTGCTTATACTGAACAAACACAATTGTACAGTGATCAATTTTCTTTTTCTCCGGAGGAGTTTGATGCCTCCCAAACCTTGATGAGTATTGCATTTATATAGAAGTACATGATAAGAAGACAGAACTCAAGCCTCATATATATACACGAAGTGATGGTGGTACAGTAAATTATATAAATTAATGTAAACTCTAGGTAAGATTTACATTAATTTAAACTTTTACCTGAAATTAAACCCAGCTTTCTTAGCTTATCTTGATGTACTGAGGTTATGAAAAATTATGCAGCCAAATTAAATAGAAACAGATGACAGAGTCCAAGCCCCGCTTCTATTTGCATTCTTGTGTTGTAAAGCTGCTTTTCTATATGGCTTTTTGCTTAGTATCACTTCCATATTTGGGGTTTAAAAGTCTGATACTTAGTGGCGTTCAAAGGGCGCCCATTAGGAAGATTTAAACTATCTCAACAGATCTCTGAGTTCAGCCATTAAGACAGAGATGTCAGTGTGGAGGACCAAGGACCATTCCTAGATTTCTTTGGATTCTAGTTCTCCTTTTTGTCAGCAGTCATTGTAAAGTAAATTCTTGTATGGTGAAAGTTGCAGTTAGGGAAAAGGTTCCTGAGCTGGTAAATAACAGAGGCCATCTTTAATCTGAATTACCTGTCTAAAAGTTTTCAGTCCACAAAAATGACTTTAATACATGCTAATACGCCGGGAAGCAATGCCACCAGGATAGAAGATTGCCCTGTGTAACTGCATAACTTTGGAAAAGGATGTGAGGATCAATTAATTGCTTCAATATGAGCTATCAGTGCAGAATATGCCAAAAAGGGTGATAGGAGCTCTGTATATGTCCTAAAGTGAGAAACAGGGAAGGGCAGTTACCTTTGCAATGCTAAACCATAGCATTCAGTTTTGATGTTGGTGCTGCTAAGATGGATGGGGGAAGATTGGAAAGAAAAAATGGAGTGGGAGTTAAAACACAAAAATGATCCAAGGGCTGAAAACACAGTGATTATAATGAGGCGGTTGAAGAACTAATCTTAAAGCATTATGCATATGGCAAAGCATAAAACACTGAGCTGGAATAACTGGGCTGAAGTACTGAGAACGTGAAGTTGAGGGCAGTCTTTGCTGACCTTTGAGGTTATAATGTCCAGAAAATGGGGACATTTTTAAAGTCACTGCATGACTTTAAACTCAACTACTTGCTACATTCTGTGAGTAGACACTCTTGAAAATTGTTCAGAATGCTCAGTTGCTTTTCATTATTTGAGGAAGCCTTTTTGAAGTTCTTGCTTGTATTGGTTATCAATAGAGGATGATGCTTGAAGGCTAATCTGTGCTTAATCATTATAAGAGTAGGAACTCCTTGGCTAATTTCTCTTTGCAAACATTGCACAGTTTCAGTATAAGAAGACTCAGACTGTTTGTCAGATACTGGTTCAAATGGAACAGCAGACAAGTCCTGAACTGCAGCCGTGTTTAAAAATGACTCAGCTCCTATGTCTGGGAAATGTGAGACTATTTTTCCAAACTGCTTTTTCTTATTATTGCTGTTACATATGATATGATGGCAATACAAGGAAACAAGCTGCATGTTCACATTTGACTGCAGGTCTCCTGCGCTTGTGATCTACTGGACATGAGATGTATGTGCATTTGGCCCCCTAAGAGTTAACGTGGCACAATAAAAATGTCCACAAGGTCAGGGGTTCACTCATGTGGACCCAATTACAGGATTGAGTCCTCCATTCTCAATTCTGGCAAAACAAGAATTAGGTTATAGTTTTCTCAACAGTACAGCAATGATTTTAAATGTAATTATGTTTAAGCTCCAAAACAAAACATATTTCCTACTTAAAAAGGGAAAATAAACTTGTATTGCATTCATAGAAACACGTTTTCACAAACATCATTGATCTGTGTGCTCTGACAGCCCAGGGAGTCTGCCAGGGAGACCATCCTATGGATGCCAATGTGTGAGTTTCTCAGAGGTACCTCACCCTGGACTGAAGGAGTTCACTTACATGGCTGCCCTTGCTGGCACTGGATGTTCTCTTTTGGGCTGCGAGAACATTGCAGTGTATACTCTGCCTGTCTGAGCTGTACCCAGTGAGCTGTGTTAGCCAATTTAGCACCATTTCCTGCATCATTCCTGGATTTCAGACATAATCCTGCACCCACTCTCCAGTGTGATTTTTAACATAGGCTGTTGCCTGGCATCAGAATGCATTCCCTTGGTGTAACACCTCAGAGGCTACTCTGAGAAAATACATTGCTTAAATTTTATGCTCATGTTTCCTGTTTATGTAACGGCAAGTTACAAATGAGGCAGGGGGTCAGGCAGACTTCTTGCGAGCATTCTTACGTGCAGCAGGAGCTGCCAGCTTGTTTCAATGGAAGTTTAAATGCCAGAAAGCAATGAAGAAGGCTGACACTGTCAAGCCGCCTCCCAGCTGTTTGGCTTTCTTCGCCACCACAGTCCATTCCCCATCCACCAGAGACTGCTGATCATTCCCTCCACTGCTTTGCCCAAAGCAGTCCCTGCAGCTGCGTTTCTGAATGCCCACAGGAATATAGGAACGGCCTACACTTTGGGAAGTGACAGCATGGAAACAATTATGAGTTTAGGGAAGGATTGGTGAGGGAAACCTTGCAATTCTTGTACAGATTTGCAGTGACCACTTTAATATCAAACAGCAGTTCCCAGGTTACAGTGGACTGCTTTCCTCTAATTTTTAAGAAAGTAGCTATGCAGTTCATATAAAAATATCACAGGGACAGTGATAAGTACATATGAGAACTGGGCAAGTCATTTTGTTCAACAACATGTACATTTTTAAAAAGAGGTTTGGAGTGCAACCTCTTTGTTTTGAAGCAGTGCGGGAGGAGGTTCTTACCGCTTCATTCAGGGCACATTGAATGCAGAGGTGAAACTGCTGAGGGCCCCAGCAACCCAGCCAACCCCCCGTATGGCTTAAGTGGAGATGTCTACATTACACTGTGCTGAGCCTTCCAGAGGAGTCCTGAGTTACACTGGAAGTCATCTATTATATCTTAAATTGTTACGGCCCAGAATCTCATGTAACACACCTAAATATGTTGAAATTTTGTCCCACTGAACTCCCATGTGGTGAAAAGTTAAGAAGTAACCTGAAAAAAAAGCCTGCCCTTTTGCCACTCCCCAAGTCTCTGTTTTGATGTAAGACTCCCCACAGTAAAAGAAGTCTCTAGAGCCTTCTGAAAAGCCAATGAATCACCCAACAAATGTAGAAGGATTGTGCTTCACAACTACTATGGTCCGCTCGAGCTTAGAACCTTAGAACCTTCACTGATTTTCTGATGTTATCCTAAGTGGTCCATAGTATTATGAATATGAATATTCCTTCTTTTTCAATCCAGTGCCTTGACTACAGCAGTGGAGCCCTGACTGGCGACCTCTGCGAAGACCTGTGTGTGGCGCAGAAGCTGGTGTACAAACACTGCCTTTACTATGACAGAGGTAAGAAGGTCATCCAGGCTGACTGGAGAGGCCAGCCCATCATCCTGAAATCCAAAAAGGAAATCTTCTCCAGCTACCAGCATCTCAGCATGCTGGATGAGGTGGAAACACAGGATATTCCTGAAACAGAGATTCTGCTGATGGTAGCCTTGGAGGTAAAAAATGTTCTGGGGCTAGAACTGTCTAACAATAGCACAGGGCCCCTGTGGACAAGGAGGAAGGGACCACATTGGAAAGCGCAGGTGGCCAGCATGTGGTCCTTGATCCAGCAGGAAGAATATATTTTCTTCAGTTTGCTGCAGGACTTCAGCAAACATGTGCTACGAATTATTGGCTCTTGTGGACATTTCTATGCCGTGGAGTATCTTACAGCTGGACATGCCTGGCACAAAACTCTTTTTCCCTTGGAAAACATAGTAGGTCCCTCCCTTGCTGGCCGCAAGAGCAGAGTGAGAGCCATCATTGACATTGCACTCAGCTTTCTGGATATGGTGCAACATTTTGATAATGATTTCTCTCATCGCCTACACCTGTGTGACATCAAGCCAGAAAACTTTGCTATCAGGCATGATCTTACGGTAAGCTGGGGCTTTGGGGCTGAGTTGTGGATATTTGAGGTTAAATTTTAATCTGAAAGTGGCAGCGTAAAAAATGACAGTTCCCTTCTCATGCATTTTCCCGCCAAGTTTTTGCAAAACAAACATTTAAAAGTGACATGGGAACTTCTTCACTGCTTTTCCTCTTTGTAATTCATGCAGCTACTTCAGAGCACTAGATCCTGCTGATTGTTTTCAGGACTATTCATTCTGTTATGATTTGTTTCACCTGCTCAAACGTATTGACACTGACAGGGTCGTATCCTTTGGATGTGATGATGGATGCCTCCTGAAGGCGAGGAGATCTGGGAAGCTTTTAATGAAGCTGTAACTTGAGTCATGGTAATTATCTCTGGTAGCGATGCTGAAAGGAACACTAAGGCTGAATCTTCTGGTCTGACACAAGGGAACTCCCTGCATACAAACATATGCATCTTTCTGCTTTAGTCTTCAGCCTATCCCATATGGAAATGATTCCAGGATGGTGACATGAAAACCCTTGGTACTGTTACTGTTTGATTTTTCATTATACGACTATAACTCAAAGGTGAATAGCTGTACATTTTTCTAAGTGGTGATATAGCACACCATCATGTTGTTGAAAATATCTTGCATTCATTCTGCAGATGGGAATTCTGCCGATTTCAGTGGGAACTGCATGTATGGATTGGAGCCCCCGTGTAGTGTTTGAACCAGACTTGCAATTTGTGGTGACATTGATGGAGTTTCTGCACTTTGAGTGAATATAAAGGGTTCTCAGGAACTTGTAGGCTGTTATCAGAACTCACAAACACTCAAGTCTTCAGAGCACTTGAGAAACATAACCTAAACTTATAGTCATTAAGAGCAATTAGAGTGATTCCCCTTCACTTACATTGTTTATTCAGGTGCAGTACAGCAGCTGAACAGGGAATGGGTGGGTAACTATGGCAAGAAACTGAGAAAAGCATGCCAATGCTTAAGCAGAATGGGATAGGACAGAAGTTCTTCAAAGCAGGCTTTACCTATCTTTTTCAGTTTTGCCAGGATGTAGCTGCATGTGAACACACGCTAGAGCATCTGTTTTACTACCTGTTAAGAGAAAACGAGATTTCAATTAGAAGAAGGCAGAGAATATTTGATGTGATTTCCATTACAAGTCCTTCTGGTGAGGCTCGGTTCTCCAGGATTCTACCATGAGTTCTAGGGTCAGAAGAGACAGCAATCACCTTCTGATACAGTAAAGCGTTCTCAGGTAGCATTTTCTAGGAGGATTAATTACAACAGCAACAGAAACAACAAAGTAAGCTGTTGCTCACACACGGTTCTCCCCGTTGCACATTACTTACACCCCACTTGGCTGAGGCAAGAGATACATACAGCCAGGAAGTTGAGAAGGAAAACAGAGATAGCTTCTGCTGAGTGACTGTGAGAGGAGAGTGAGAAGTAGAAATTCTGGGCTGTGTTGTCAATTGCCAGAATTGGGACACAAAAAAGGCAGCTTCTCTTTAGTCCTTCCTGTCTGTTTGAAGCAATTTTTTACTTGCTTGCTTCTGTACTCTGTATAGGATAATAATAAAATTCCATAATAGTACTATTATTACTTATCTCAGTAATGAGACTGCTAATGCTCAAAGAAATGCCTGGCATGCAATAGTTTTGAGAATTATTTTCAAATGTTGGGGATAGCTCTCCAGTCCTCATTCCAGCCTTTGTGTGCTGTTCCTGCGGTACAGGAGGGTAGAGATCACTGCCTTGGTAAGTCATCCTGATGGCTCTTTTTCCTAGCAGAAATGACAAATGACAAGATTGTCAAAGATGCACAGTTGGCAGAGAGCCACAAGGAAGTTCGTACAGTGACCAAAAGACTGGGGAAATTCTGCACAACTTTTGGTGCCTCTTTGCCCTGTTCTTGCACCAAATGCATCTTGGCCAGATACAAGACACTCCGAAGAAGTGAACATCAGAAGTGCAAAAAGCTTAGGAAGATAAAAAACAACCAGCCTGTTGAAACATGTGAATCTCCCTAGGCTACATCATGACTATCAAGCTCTCCAAAAAGCTTAAAAATACTCGAGTTTTTAAGCTATGCCTCATCACATTAAGATTTTCCCTGGGGAAAGAAAAAGGGAAATAAATAAATAAATAAATAAAAGCATAACATGAAGATTAGACCTTGCTCTTTTGCCTGTGCAAGGTTTGCTTGGCCCTCTACCAGGCCAGATATCTTTAGTTCCTGGAGATGATCCAGCTGGTGCTCCAGCAATCACATGTTACTTAGGGGGATGAATCTTAAAAATGAGATTATCCTTTGTGCCCATGTAATTCTGCTTTGCCCAAGTCCCAGATGTTTCCCTACCTGCAAAATTATTTCAACCTCTACAACCCTCTCTGAGTGAAGGTTCCAAGTGCTAAGTGCTAAGCATGGCTTTGAAGTTATGCTGATGGCTGCGTAAGTAAGGGAGACTGCTTTCACTGTGTTCACCCACAGTCAGTCTACAGTCAGGCAGCTGCCATCACCTAATTGTCTTCCCTCCTTCCCTTGCTGATTTCTGTTTTTTTGAAGTGAAGTATCCATGTGTGGAGTGATACTGACAGAAATTGAGACTCCAGCCACTCAGTCCCAGAATGGTTTCAAATCTATCCCAGCAGCAGCACAATAAATGACTAAATTTGTAACTAACAGTCCCAATTTCCCCAGCTTTAAGCAACTGCAGGTATCTGTTTCTACAGCTGAACAGGTACAAAGCGGTACAAACCCACCAAATGCAATGGGAGGTCTGGAGAAGCCATGCCACTTGTGGGTACTTCTGTGCATCATAGTGCTCCTCTGTGCAATGGTAAAGTCACAGGCTTAGTCTGGAAAGGCAAATTGCAAAATGATACCATCTGGCCTGTGGGTAGACTTGTGACATCATATAATTAAAAGGTTGAGCTGCCATCTGCATAAATTGCAAAAACAAGTAAATCAGTCTTCAAGTTGGATAGTTCTGGTTTAAGGCAAATCAATCCAGCTGACCCCAGGGACGCATACTGTCCACAGATAATTTTCTCTTTCCTGCTGTCTTGAGTATTGGCTGTTTTTGTTTAAAATGTGGTATTCATAAGACTACTGCTGCTCAGTTAAGCGAAAGAAAGCTCTTTCATTGAGAACCCACTTCTCTGCCGTGCTCTCTGCACAGCATTTCCCAGAGAAAGCAGCAAAAGAATGCTTGCTCAGTCCTACCCACAGCCTGTGTTCTGCCTGTTTTAATGGCTTGTTTTGATCCACAGGTGGTGGCCATCGATGTGGATATGGCTTTTTTTGAACCCAAAATGAGGGACA
The DNA here is from genome assembly GCF_951394365.1 of Tetrao urogallus. NCBI lineage: Eukaryota > Metazoa > Chordata > Aves > Galliformes > Phasianidae > Tetrao > Tetrao urogallus. Next base: position 56,047,480 of record NC_136815.1, on the reverse strand, counting down.
TCCTTGAGCAGAACTGCACAGGAGATGAAGATTGTAATTTTTTTGATTGCTTTTCAAAATGCAATCTGAAAATCAGAAGATGTGGAGCACAGAGAGCCAATAACAACTTGCAAGTGAGTAGAGACAGCTGCTTTATGCTTGCCTTTCTTTTAAAATCACATTGATTATAAAATGTATGGTATATGTACTAGAATGCTGTGCAGTGCATGTAGACACATTTTTAAACAGACATTAGGTGCCAATCCCATTCAGAAATCATATCCTGGGGCATGCAAGCAGACCATTTATTTGTTGTCTTTCCACATAGCTGCTGCTTGCCCAGTTCCTCAGATAGGAAGTAGGAAGAGTGGGGAATTCGTCATTACTGTTTCCACTAATAGTGAAGTCCACTGTAAGCAGTGGAAGGTTATGGCTGTGATTCTCTGCTCTACAAAATGGAGTATGCAGATGAAGTGGAGAGAGGGGGGTCCATAGGGCAAGTGGCCCTGGTATGAGCTGTCTTGTAATTCACTCAACTTGTACTGCTGCAACATACTAATTCAAGCACAGAGGCTGGGGGAGTACAGCTTGGCTGTGCTTTGCCTGTTTCTCCCTTTCCTACCCTCACCATTTCTTATGCACAAGGGGATGCCTCAGCTAGAGGATAGCCTCTATACAAGTTCCTTTTCTTTATCTTCCCCTTTGAATGGCTAGACACATTATGGGTTCAGCTGATACAAGAATAGAGACATTTGGCTACAGTCCCAGGGAAGCAACAGGGCATTAGTTACAGCTCCTGCAAGACAGCAATCTGCTCTTCTTTCTTTCCTCAGGTCATTTGTGACAAAATATTCCGTCGCTGGTTTTCTCCAACTCTCAGAGGACCATTGGTTTCCTTCCCACTGCAGCCACAGTTGCAGAAGGCTGTGCAGGAGTGTGCAGAGCTGGGACATGTGGATGCTACTGTGCACCAGAGAACTCCGAAATCTCTCATTGAATTATACCATCTGCTTCGGGTCAGCCAACAAGAACTGCAAAGGGTGGAGTAGATACAGAAGGCAGAACTGCAAAGGCCACATCACAACCACTGCTAACAGATACTGTATGTGAGGCAGCCTGTGTTTTCTGTCTCTCCTCCATCCTTCCTACCCACTGTATTACATTCATAGCACATAGTTTTCCAGCTATGCAAATGAAATTCATGACTGCAGGTGCAGCATGTCCTGTTAATATCTCTTGAAATATGAAATTGTTTTACATTACCTGATTTCCTTCTTCTTTATTTTCCTGTATTCTCCATCGATGTTCAGCGCATCATTTGCATTCCTGCTCAGATAGCATCTGAGTGCACACTCCAAGTTATTAGGCATTTCTGTAGGGATGAGATGGTGCTTTGAAGTCAAAAACTGGAAGTGCAGAACAACTAATATCAATCTAATATCAATCATTAACAAGGTGGTGGGATGGATGTGGATAAATACATGCAAGATGTTTGTTTTTCTCTCATTGTAGAATAAGGGTTTTAAAAGTAAAGACTGAGTCTTCAGTATAAAAAACCAAGATCAAACAGGGAAACATTGTCACATGGAGAGCTGCTTTTGTACAAAGCACTCCATTCTGATGTTTCCAAATGGTGTATTATATTACTTGTGCCATAGCTAACTTTCTGTGGAAAAATTATGTGAAGTTACTTAGGGTTTTACTAGAGCAAAATAACTGTACCCAATCTGGACACTTATATTCTGCAGTGAAGAAAGTGACACTGACTCTTCCTTTGTGAGCAAGCCCTCAGGCACTTGAACATCAGAGCACTTGGTAAGAAGCACTACTTTGCCAGATAGCAGAACTGCCCAGGAATGCCAACAATCTGTCCTTTGCACTGAACAATATCAAGACATTGAGATTTCTTACTAAATATTAATTTTATAAACAAAAGGAAATTTTCAGAAGAATTCCTGATATTGCAAACAGTTACAGAAATGAAGGCTCCTAGATTTCTTTAAAATCATTAACCATCCCTTTCCAACTTTGTAGCAGGGACTGGAGAATCTGACAAACAGGTTCTGAAAAAAAATTGTATGTATTTAGTATCAGAACTAGGTAATAGATCTGTGAGTTGCTTGTGGCATGAAGACCTCACAAACCCCACAAACAAAAATAAACCAACAGCCTGTGATGGCCCTCAGCTCACAGCAGTCCCTCAGTCTTAAGACTGACAGTAACTGCTTTGTGGATGTGAGACACATAACACTTAATCTTTTTTATCTCTATATCCCTCAGCCTAATCACATTCCTGAAGTGTGAGAGCACTAATTTTACACAAACCTCTCTATTTCTGGTCAGCAGTGGTCCCTTGCACTTATGTTTCCAAAGTGATGGCCCATGACCAGAACAACGAGACCTGCTTAGTAGACCTTGACACCTATCCAAAAGTAGCTCAAATTTTCAAACTGGTATTAGTTAAAAACTAACAAACACCACTATTTCTTCTGATAAACTGTAATTTTAAAAATCATTCAAGTACTGAAAAGCCTATAGAGAGGACAAGGTCAGCTGTCTTGCCTGGGGCTGTTCTGAAGGCAGTGTGCTACTCATCCAGAACTAGGACTCCAGAGATCCTATTTTAATGAGCTGTGTTCAGTCTGTGCTTCTCCTCTAGCCTGGGAGACAGTATCATAAGGTCATCCTTTACAAAAGCAGGAAAGCAGAACAAAACAAGGCACACAAATTCCAGAGCAAGGCCCAGCACAAAACAATGAAGATGATAGAGGAGAAAATACTGAAGGAAAGAATGTTATGAAAGGGTTGGGAACACATGATGCATCTAATGTAGAGAAAAGATGAATAGGAGACCGGAAAAAAGTACATTTCACTTTGTGAAGACTTGGAGTATGAGGTAAGTTTGAGTAAATTGGGGGAAGTCTGTGGAAGAAGGGACTGAAGAGGGGCACGGTAACTCTTCAGAAAAAGAAAGAGGATGATAAGAAGAGTAGGAGTGAATTGTTCTGCCCAAATTTTCTTGGTGGATATGCCAAGAAATGAGCTTAAGCTAATAAATAAGATGTTAGAGACTCTCTAAAAGTAAGAAACAATGGACCTGTAGAACAGATCATTTGGGAAAATTTTGATCTTCATAACTAGCAATTTCTAATTGCAGGCCAGAGTGAGTGTTAGTCAGGAATGATGCGAGTGTGGTTTTATCAATGATCATGCCTTAACACGGATCTGGTGCCTGTATCCCTAGGTACAGTGATTCTGTTATTGCTAGATTACCTTTGTGCTCTTGCAACTCCTTCACAAGAGAGCAGACACTTCTTAGTCACAAGGGTAAGTGAAACAAAAAACTAAAACTCATAGTAAAATGTAATGTAGCAGCAAAATGCTGGTGGAATGTCACTTTTTCAGAGGATCCTTCTCCTTAGCTGAATTTAGGAAGGGAAACTGCCTTTGACAGCTTTCTCCAAACTCTTTGGGACTTAGTTTCAGGCACTATTACCTGACAGGGACCTCCTTCCCCCACACCATGCACTTTCCCAGGTCATTAAGTTTCATTCCTTCCTTTCATGATACTGAGAACAGTCCTCACAAACAGTGCCTCAGAAACCCCTCAATAGAACACAGTAGGATTATGTGTACGTGGCTGGGTTGTGAGAGTGAGATTCACTTACACAGCCCCTCTGGCTGGCTTTGGTACAACTTCAGCAATGAATGCAGACAGGGATAATCTAAGAGTCTGATTCTCCAGTGCCTTGTGCACCTTGCAAAGTTAATCGAACTCAGTAAACCATTGGTCAGAAGGTGCTCCTTTCTGACAAAGCTGCTTTCCTTTTGCCTTACCACCGATGTGAAAACATAACCAGCTGGCTCAAGGGTTTGGCCGGGTCAGGTGGGTGCTGCTGAATGTCCTGCCTGCTGTTGGGCCCTGGCTGTTTTCCCTTTCCATCTCTGCATCCTGGTTATGATGTTAACACGGGCTGTGGTGGTTTCTGCTTGGTTTCTCAGTTTCAGGTATCTCCAGAGCTGCTACTCCTCCAGATAAAAAAATGACTCCTTTTATATAGGTTCACTAATAGCATTTGACTGTACTGGAAACGGATACTTAATCCAACAATTCTGTTCCCTTTAAGTTGATCTCAGCCCCATCTCTTTGCCTGGTCAGTCTGTTCCTGAATCCTTTTCTCCCTATAAAAGTGGCACTACCTCTTGATTTATTTCTACCTCTCGCTGTACTCATGCCTTACTCAGCAACTTTCTACCAATATTTATGGCTCTCTGTGAAAGAGGAATGATGTTAAGTCATTGTTTATTCCTTCTTTGCATCCTGGTTAACAGCAGGTGTTTCAACTCTGCAATAATTTAAATACACTTATCTGTTCTCACAGTTTACAAGAGCTAATTCAGTTGAAGCTTATTTCATAATCTTTAGGAAAAATAATTTTGGCCCTTTTCCTCAACATTTTCATGCAAAACTTCTTCCTCAATGCAGATTTTTGTCCTTCTGGTATAGCATCCTTTTCAAAAAGATCTGCAAGCCACAGTCATGCACTACAGTGATATGAAACAAAGCAAAACATGCCCCAAAGGATTTTCCTGTTCTCCTCTGCGCTTCTGGGGTTGACATAATGGTGACTAACCCAGAACAGCAGGTCATTACTGTAGCCACAGTTTTTCCTACACAGACCCTATCTAAACCCTAGTGGGAGTCTGCTGGACCCCTTTCACTACAAGCATTCAGATGTATTGCTTAAGGCAGCAGTAGGTGCTAAACCACTTGTTCGGGACAGGGGAAGAAGGAGAGAAGGCTTTATTTCCTTTCAACTAGAAACATGAACTGAACAAAATGCTTCCAAGTGGTAAAAAATGGGATCAGGATGTAGAAGTAGTTAGGGACTCTGCACTGATACGTATTTTTTCTGTGGTGAAAAAGTGTGGACACAAAATGCTCTTTTACTTTCTTTTGTAATTTTAAGAAAAAGAATTGAAGCCACAGACCATGCTACCTACCTTTTGGCAGATCACACTGTGGTATGCAGTTGGGTTGGAAGGTGATGAATTTCAGCTTGTAATGAGTACAAGACCATGACATCAAAATCTGATGCTTCTAGTATCAGTTTCCGTATCTGGACAAGCAACTGTAAGAAAAGCCATAATCACTATCAGTGGAGTTGTGCAATCATCTCAGCAATCCTGGCAAATGCTCTCAGAAGCCCAGAACAGATGAAAGATGAAATCTACCTGTAGGAGTGCTTTTCTCAATAAAAGTGTTACATGTTTATAAGTGACAAAATGGTTACAATCCATAATCTTATGGGGCTCTTTCAAATTTGATAAACAAATAGCCTGCCAGCCAGGCCCCCTAAGCAGCAGTAATTGCTGAGCTCCTTGAAAACTCTGGGATTACATTTTTTTTTTTTTTTTTCCCCACCCTCCCTCTGTAAACTGCCAGGGTTTTCTTCCTATACTAGAAACACACATAAGTGGTGATGACAGCCAGGAGGACATACATATGACTGAGTACAAAGACACTTCCACAAGCATCTGCTGCTAGTGCTTTCAAGATACATGTAATCCAAGCTGGAAGCTACCGTGAATAGCACTTATTTTTCCCTTGCTGATTCCTTAGCAGTTTGCAGGTAGGTAGAAAAAAAAAACACCATGAGATTCTGCTTAAATTAGTCATAATCTCTCCAGGATTTATACTACAGAAGGAAGAGACCAGACTCTATTGAGTTCAGAATGGATTCACTCTCTTAGAAGTATGACATGAGAAGTTATAGGAAAGAACAAGATCACTTTTTTTTTTTCTTTCAAATAAGAGGTTAAGTGTTAGTACCTAAAGAAAGTAGATGCTTCAACCAGTATCCCAAATTAATATTTGCATTTGTGGAATTCAAAGTGCTCTTCTTCTTTTCCGTTGAAAAGAATAAAGCGGAACATATTTCCTACTCCAAATTTTAAATACATTCAAATTACTTTTTCTCCAATTCTCTGTGAGACGTTTCAGGCCTTATCACTATTCTGAGGAAATAGATTTTGTCCTGTATACCAAGAAAGTTTATAACTGTAAACACAGTTTGCAAGAGTTAAAGTTTCCTCCAGTACAAGGATTATTAAGCACCATTCTAATCTTACAGACGATAGTTGTCAGTGGCTAAATATTTATTACATGAAATAAAGGCCTGATTGATAGACTGATATATAGTCAATGAATATACAGATGTCATAATCATGAAATAAACGAGAGTTTGGCTAAGCAGGTTATTATACCAAAAATAGAGTAGATAGAGTGCTTACCCTTATGCTTGGCTTGCTGTAAAACTCCAAAGGAGGGATCTCCAGAAGAATTGCCTTCACCTGTGCTCCCATAGCTGACTCATTGCTCACCTCAGGTGATCAATCAGAGGTTCAGGCCATGATTCAGCAGTTCCCATACAACCGAATATATAGCAGGTGAGTAAATATCCGTGTTGTTACTCCAGTATTCAAAATCTAGCTTTTATCATAGAATCATAGTTTCATTTGAGCTGGAAGGTACACTTAAAGATCACCCAGTCTGACTCCAACTGCAGTGAACAGGGACACCTACAGCTACATCAGGTTGCTCAGAGCCCTGTCCAGTCTGACTTCTAGTGTCTCCAGAGATGGGGCACCCACCACCTCTCTGGGCAACCTGTACCAGTGCTTCACTACCCTTATTGTAAAGTTTCTTCCTTGTATTCAGTCTAAATTCTCCCCTCTTTCAGTTTGAAACCATTTCCCCTTGTCCTATCACCACAGACCCTGCCAAAGAGTCTGTTCCCTTCTATCTTACAGCCCCTTCTTTAGATACTGAAAGGCCCCTATCAGGTCTCCCCTGGAGCTTTCTTTTCAGACTGAGCAAATGTACTTATACAAATAGTATCTGATTCTAGATTACAAATAAATGCCAAACTCAGGTTCAGATATGCTTTCACATGGATTAAGACTATAGCTCCAGTCTGGAGCATGGAAGAAGAAAAAATAACCCTTACAAACATACATCCAGAGGCTTTCCTTTAGTCATCCTATTAAACTGTTTGTGGAATAAACACAGCAGGTGTGCACATGAATGTTCATGCATCTGCTTGATGAACTGTAACTTTATGTAAATGTTCACTGAATAATGGAATCGTAGGATATCCTACGTTGGAAAAGACCCATGAGGATCAAGTCCAAGTACACAGCATTTTTATTTTTCCCACTATATTCTGTACAAATTGGGCAAATGCAAGATGAATTAGTAATATGAATGAACATCACACACTGCGCAGGAATAATGAAGACTTAATGAAATGCTTAATCAAATTCCACATCTTTACCCATTGATTTCACTAAGATTTCTTATGTGATTGAAGAGTTAAATTTGGTGGATCAAACTCACATCTCCAGCTCTTAGAAAATGTCAGATGAACAGTAATGTATCAGCCAAAGCAATATTGCTGAAGAAGCATTAGTTAATGCAAGTATACTGCATAACTGCCATTTCAGTAGACATCTCTCTAAACCAAAGAAGTGAAGCCAAGACTCAGCCAACAAAGTGATGAGTACCACTGAAATGTCTGCAGTAGGAATCTGCTAAGTAGCAGGGATCTGCCTCATTCTTTTTGTGTTTGTTTTCCCTTGTATATGTACTTAGATTAATTCACATATGATATTAGGCATACTTTAGGGCTCCAGCTGGATCACAATTTACAACAGCGTGACTCATTGACATTTTGGTGTTCACTCTTGATTCATGTCAGCGAGACAGCAGAAGCTCCTGGCATTTTAAGTAGGCAGAGGGGGGAGTAATGTGAGCTATATATTCATTTAATGTATGTGAGAACACAGACATTTCACTGTAGCCCAAGCTCAGCTGCACTGACTCAGAATCAGTCCAAAGGTGCTCTCTGAGTACATCAGCAACATCCATCACAGTCACTGTCATGCACACTGGCTCAGCACTGGCAGCTGGTATGTTGGCAACAGGGCTGCAGATCCACCCACACTGCAGCTGCTTCCTCCCAGCTTTAGGAAGAGGCAGGGAACAACAGGACATAGCTCCTGCTTCTTCTCTTCTCTACCTGGAGAGATGAGCAGGTAGATGAGGCACTCCTGATAGTTCAGGACAGCAGATCGCCCATCTCCTCCTCTTATGACACTCACTGACAGGTAGAGCTATTGAAGTTGAGTGCCCTGTCATTTTGTCACCCACTTGGTAAGAGGGTGGTCCTTGGCTTGGTGATCTATAAAGTTAGAGGAAAGCTGTGCGCTGGTGTTTGGGATGTGCAGTACAGCTCCTTCTGTCAGGCTGGCTCCCCTCAAGGCTTTCTTGGTATCATTGCCCAGAGTCACCCCAAGGCACTAATAAATCTTAAAAAAAGTTTGAATGTAGAAGAGGTAAAATGAAGAACACAAAGTATTTGAGTCTTTGACTCAAAGTGAAAAGAAGGTCTAGATAGTGCTGACAGGCAAGAAATTATGAGTACTAACTCTCCCCGTTCTTAAGAGCAAGTTCACTAGGAAATATGAGCACCTTTGGGGTCTTAGTAGGCTGCTAATGCATGAGTATTTAACCAGTTCTCAGTCCTGAGGTGTATCCACTGGGAATTGGAGTGGACGATCCTTGTCAGTCCCTTCCAACTCAGGATACTCCATGATTCTATGATTCTATGATGATAGTTTCTTTCATAACTTTCACCAACTGGCATTCTTGTATGTCCATGAAAGAAGGCAGAGCAGAGGCTGAAAGGACCCCTCCTGGCTGCAGGCCCTATCCAAGCCCTGGCACTATGGTGGGGCACTTGGCTCATGCTATTGCCATCATTCACTGATGCTCCTCCGATGCAGATTGCCTGGCTGAAGCTGACGTCTCAGGGCAACACCATATAAATGTCCAGAAGGGCAGTGAAATAAAACAAATATTAATTCCAAATATAGGTTGATTTCACCCTGTTCCCATAGCTCTGAGATTTTGGAAGTCTGATATAGACGTTGTTGAAAAAGGCCTGCTGTCCCAGTATAGCCTACTGCAGGAAGTTTGTAAAAGTAAATTTAATACCATCTGCTTTTCAATGTAGGAAACAGATAAGAGTTGTCTGAATACTCTCTATGAAATAGGACGTTTTTTTCTCTGGAAAGTGTGAAGGAAGTGAAAGGATTTATTGGGCTCCCTCCTTTCATATTTCAGGCAGCAAAGCACCATAGCACTGTCTCATTTGAAGTCCAGGACCTTGCAAAGCCAGATAAGATGCTGACTCTGGATGGAAGAAGGATTTCATCCCAGGCACACACACAGAATCACAGAATCACAGAATTGTAGGGGTTGGAAGGGACCTCCAGAGATCACTGAGTCCAGCCCCCCTGCCAAAAAAGGTTCCCTACACTTGCCTGGGCATCTGGTAGCTGGACTGTGCAGTTCCACAGCACTAAATACTTAAGCTGGCTTCCCTGAGGACGTGTTCTCAAGCAGCACTTATGCTGGAGTGCAGAGCAGAGTTGGAGCAATGCTGAATCCATAGGCATAGGTTTTTAATTGGTATTTGTATGCATCTGTGGACATTTCTGGAACTATGAAGGGCTATTAAAAGAAGATAACAACATCTTTTCATCAGAAGAAAGTTGTACAAAACAAATCCAGCTTTGCTCTTGCTTAAGAATGGAGAATATTTTTATGAGAGAATTAGGCTTCTTTAGCCTTCAGAGGCGACTTCAGTCTGCAGTTAAATGGAACATGCAGGAAATGGAGCCAGACTCTTCTCAGAAGCATGTGGTGAGCGAAAAAAGGCAACAACACAATGCAGAACATGGGAAATTCCAGCCTAACATGAAGAAAAATATTTTGAAGAAGTTCAAGTACTGGAACAGGGTCCCAAAGAAGTCATGGGTTCTCTGTCTTTGGAGATACTCAAATGCAAAAGGACAAGACCCCAGGAATTCTGCTCTAAATGGGCCTATTTGAGTGAGAGATTGGATTGGGTCATCTCCACGCCCCAGTGCCTGCATACACCCTTTTCTACAATGTTGATCATACAGTTTAAAATCAGAAAAAACACAATGGCCTTTCTTAACTACTATTACTCAAAAAAACTAAATGTTTCTTTCATCTGTGGATGTGGTTTACATGGGGGGAGCCAAAAGCACATATTTGGTCTCTATGTAATAAGTTCTCCATCTGAACTTCCAAGACAATAAACACTTTTTAAAATATTTTCTTGTTTCTTTTGAGCTAAGTGGATAAAGGCTTTGTTGTGATAGGTGCTATGCAAGACAGGAGTAAAATGCAATGCTTGAATTTGTTCTCACATTTAGACCCCTTTTCACTCCTCTATAAAAGACCTACAGGATCAGAAGTGGGTGTCAATATAATCTACTTTCACTGCAAGACCTCAGCATACCAAAAAATAAAAAAAAATAAATCAGAATCAAGCCCAGGAGTTTGGTGCCCTTTGGTGTCACTTAAATACATCCTCCCAAAGAGAACCTCACCACTGAGAGAGTCCCACCACTCCTTGTCTATTCTAGATTGATCTGGAAGATAAAGGGGAAAAAAAGGGACCACACAAACAAAGGAGGTGCAAAGATTTTAAAAGATAGTTGCCTTTTAAAAGATGTAGCTAGCAGCGAATTATGAAAGAAACTCTGGATATTATAAAATAAATGTCATATAGCTGTTGAGATGAATAAGACAAAGGAGGATTCTAAATAATGTATCACTACTGTTAAAAGTTTGAATGTTATAACTTTATCTCCCAAATAATTATTTTTAAAGGCAGATATATATATATATTTAAGCATTATACCAAGTTTCAATCTCAGATCAGGGGTGGGAAGAAATGGGCACATATCCATCTTGCCTTCAGGCCAAGCTATTTAATCAGAACTGGGAATACAGACAAACTTTCTCAGCCTCCCTCTCTACAGTGTCACTGTATAAAGCCACACTTTGCAGCTCACTCCATGAAAATGACCAGTAAAAATATCATGCTGTATGACTCCGTTTATCAAGTGGAAAATTATTTCTAATGTGCTCCAGAAGAAAGGTAGCAGGTACGTACCAAGCGTACTTGCAGTCATTATACAGGGGTATATGTCAGTCCATAAATCAATAGTTGGCCCAATGCCATTCACTTCTGAATGGAAAGCTGCTATTTTTGCAGAGTTCTGCTCATAGCAGCTGAGCAACAACGCTAAGTAGTGTGTAGCTATCAGGAAAAAAAACAGGCATGACAACACAAATCATGGAGCACCTGATGAACATCTCTGCACATGGCTGCTTCTTCTAATCACCAGCAGAATTTAATGAGACACCTGCAGTTTATAGACGCTCCTGTTCTAACATAAATTACCCTGAGAGCACAAAGTCTTCTTTTCAAAGTACTCATCATTAAACCATAAGCCACAAAGAGTCCATTGTCACTAGTAACATACTCCTCATTAATTTATAATTGCATGAAACAATATTCTTCCATACATGACCTACCACAGATCTGAAGAATAAGGCAAAGCCTGTTAAGATTTCCTAATTGGCACAGTTTTGAACTTTTTGGTTTTCATTAATAAAACAATGTTGGAGACCTAGAAACTGATTCCTTGCAATGCTGCAAATAGAGTGGTTCTTCGTAGCCTGATCCACAGAAGGTGAGATAGAGTGCGGTGCACAGCTGTGAGTCTGCTAGCTGCAGCATGCCATAAATGCTCCCAACTTCCCTTCCACTCCCACATCACTCAGGACAGTCTCACAGAATCACAGAATCACAGAATCACAGAATTGTAGGGGTTGGAAGGGACCTCCAGAGCCTTCTCAGCCTTCAGAAAACTAAAAGGTAGCCAGAAATTACGAAGGTAACAGTTACAAAGGTCTGGAGGGTTTGTTTTTCAATCAATGGTATGACATTTGCTATGTGGCAGAAGACATAGAGAATGGCATCCCCCTAAAAAGAAAAAAGCTGCAAAAATGAGCTCATCTGAGTCAGAGAGTTCAGAGAGAAAGAAAAGGTTTGTTGCCAAGATGACACTGTCATCTACCAGGCAAGCAGCTGGCAGTCACTGGCATGGATTGCTGCCCCTATGACATGCCCTCAGCTTTATCACCTCAGACCAGAGCATGGTACAGTCATGACCAAAATCCCATCAGACCTCTCTGATGCTCTGTTCAGTAGGTGTCTCAGGCTTCCCAGGAAATAGGCCATGAGCTCTTTTTGTTCCCAATGTCAGAGGCACTTTGACTTTTTAACATCTGGGAGGAATATTTCAGGATCCTTGCCCTAATTTTGTTGTAACCTGTGAATGCATGGAATACTGTAAGACTTTCCTGAGAAGAGCCCTCAGAAATTATTAGCACACTGTAAATTGTGATCTGTGTGAGCACATATCTACTGCTTGTAGGAGGACACAGAACAACAGATTTGTGGTATTAGTAGAAGAGCAGTTAATTGCATTGAAAAAGTAATGGAGACTTTGTTCCATTTCTCTTTTGCTGTTAAATATAAGTTGTTTGTCAGCACCTGCCTCTTTGACATTTCACACCTCCTTCCCTAGACAGACAACTGCATTTCACACTGTGCCACCTGCTGTAAGCAGACCCATCTCCAGTGAAGTTAATGGGGCTGCAATTTTTTACTGTGTCTGAGAATCTGCCATAGGCCAGATAAGCTGGCCTTAAAATGCTGTGCCTCCTCTTGGTTTGTCAAATTGGATGTGTTGGATGTGCTGCTGCATGTCAGACCACTTGGTTCCTTATGAGTCCTGGCCATCAGCACTCTATAGAGAAAAAAAGAAAAAGAAAAAGAAAAAGAAAAAGAAAAAGAAAAAGAAAAAGAAAAAGAAAAAGAAAAAGAAAAAGAAAAAGAAAAAGAAAAAGAAAAAGAAAAAGAAAAAGAAAAAGAAAAAGAAAAAGAAAAAGAAAAAGAAAAAGCAGCAATTTTTTTCCTCCAGCATTATTCAGATCCTCATCTTCAGAACAAAAATCTGCTGGAATAAGTTTATTTGAAAAATTATTTTTTAATAAAAGAGATGGAACTTTCTCAGCTAAATGTAGTGTGAGGAAATCACATTAATGGAATGCTTGCTAGAGGAAATTTTGAAATAATACAGACCAGTGGGAGGGGAAAATTAACATTCAGGTCCCCACTGGCCACAGTCTAGCATTGCTCTAATGACAGACCAACATCTCTCTGAGGGTTTCAAGTGAGTTTGATTTGGACATCTATTATCTGCTATCTCAGGCTTGTTCCTGTTACCTCAGGGCAGCCAGGCATGGAGACAATACTTTAGCATTCCCTCTTGTAGAAAAGGGAACTTATTTTTAATAAGGAGAAACAAGCAAGTGACATCCAACATTAAATTTCTTGGAGTTTTGGCCTTTCTTACAAGACAATACCAAAGTAGCCCACAAAAATGCATGTTTCCACTGAAATCAAGTTTCAGCAGTTCAAAACCTTATTCCTATAAGGTTTAGGTTAGGGATGCCCTTGCTTGCTCAGTTCCCGCCAAGCAGGGCCATCTCTGCACCTCCTGCACCCAGGGCCAGCCCCATGGCTGCACTTTGCCCCCACAACTGGGTTGTGCAAGCATGAAGTTGTAAGCTAGGCTATGAGAGCCTCACAAAAACTTGACAGGCAACATCTAAGAGACAAGAAAAGCCTCGCATCTCCAAATTACCTGAAGGTAACCAATTGACTTTGATATTTTTCAGGTAGTTTATTTCCCTGTGCTTGAACTGACAGCTGCCTGTCACTGCCATGACCTCCAAAACACGGAGGCTGAGAATCCCACAAACATTACTGCATTTGCCTTTAAATGATATCTCTACAAAGTTAAGCTTTGCTACTCTTCGTTTTCCTACATGTTTTGAATAGCTTTCATTTACACCAATTTTTAGAGAGAAAATGGAGGAAAAAATTTTTCTTTGGGTCACTAATGCTTACAGGCAAAGCCCATCTCCTGGCATGCAGCAGTGGGGGAATCCAGGGGATTCCTGGGTTGGAGAGGTTATCTAACACCTCCTTCCTTCAGGCTACCACAGCTTGGGACCTCTAAGCAGGTTGCAAAAGTTTGGCTCAGGAAGTCTAGATCAGGTTCGGTGCAAGTTTACTGACTTCCCTTTCAGGCTATAAAGGTGAAGTGGCATTTGGCAGTGTTTCAGGAGAAAAAGCACAATGAAACGTGGTAACACATAGCTACAGTGGGTACGGGTGGGGAGTCAGGTGAACAAACATCAGTGGCAGCGTCCAGGGAGCAGGAACCTTTCTTCCTATTGGGAGGCCCAAAGCGGCTCCATCAGGAAACTCAGAATACCTGAGAGGCACAAAAAAAATACGAAGCTTAGCAGGAAATCTGCTCATGATGAAGCCACCGAGTGAGCTAGGGAGGTTAATCACTCACAGGCATGGACCAGATCCAAGGTAAAGTGGCAATGACCCACCAGTTATTAGGGAAGGCTCTGGTGGCAAACTGCTCTGAAGAAGTGCACTGCTTCAAGCATTATTTTCTGTGGAGAGTTGCCACAGTTGGCTGCTTGGGAATTCTCTAGCAACTTTGTAAGGAATCACAGAATCACAGGGGTTGCAAGAGAACCGGAGATCATCAAGACCAACCCCTTGCTAAAGCAGGGTCCCTAGAAGAGATAGCACAGGGAAGCTTCCGGGAAAGTCTTGAATATCTCCAGAGAAGGAGGCTGTCCCTCTGGGCAGTCTGTTCCACTGCTCTGTAAACCTCAAAGTAAAGAAGTTCTCCTTCATGTTTGTATGGAACTTGTTATGTTGCCATTTTTCCTGCTGCTTCATGCCACTGAAGAGCCTATTCCCATCCATTTGACTTTTGCCATTTAGATTTTTGTAAACATTTATAGGATCTCCCCTCAGTCTTCTCCAGGATGAATGGTCCCAGGTCTCTCAGCCTTTCTTCTTGAGCAAGCCAGCATCTAACCTCCACTGATGTTATTCCACACTAGGTATAAGACTCTGCACTTGCTCTTGTTGAATCTTACCTGGTTCCTCTCTGCCCATCTCTCCAGCTTGTCCAGGTCTCACTGAATGGCAGCAAAGAGCAATCAATTTTGCAAAAAAAAAAAAAAAAAAGTACCTGCTTTGCGAAATACTCCAGCATCCCCATGTAATTTACTGGGAGCACCTGGCTGCCCTGGGAGCTGGTAGGAGGCTCTGCACATTCCCTGCAAGGCTGTGAGCATTCCAAAGGACGCAAACCCTGAGGTCCAGCCCATGAGCAACTTGATTCCCAGCAGCCCCACACCACCACTACATCCTCCCTTCCAAAAAAACTGATCAGGCCACTTAGAATATTAACATGATGTAATTTGGTTTCTCAAAATGAGGCAGTGCTTCTTTTCTACATTTACAATCAGATAGGGACTGCATATGCTGATTCAGAGCCTTTCTATTTCCCTGTGGTGCTTGATCCCATGGAAGCCTGATTCTGCTTTGACTGTGAAACAGATACAAATGTGCAAGGCCACATCCAGAAGCAATTGCTAATCAGATCCTTAATTTGTACTTGATAACGTTCAGCTCATACGCACAGCAGGTGGGTGCAGGAATCTGATGGCTTTGGATTGTGTGAGGAAAAGAAAAACATACTCTTGTTCTGTATTTGGCATGAAAATGATTAATCTTCTTTATGTTCTTTTAAGTTAAAACACAGGGTATGGAATGTGAGAGACTAACATTTTAATCTTTTCACTGGAGTAAAATAATTAAAAGAGTTTCACAAACTCATTTATTTCCACATGAAATATTCTATTTCAGGCATGCTTGAAAAAGAATTTCAGAAGTTGGCAATTCAAAGCAGGAGGCTGCATACTGATAACGGGAAATATCTCTGCAGCCTTAGATCACAGGAACCCACTAAGCAAAGGAGCCAATTTTTCTTTCTACTTTTGAAGAAAATGGTTAGAATGCTAGTCTGAAATCAAAGCACATGCACACTTGTTTTGCAAGAGAGACTCTATAAAAATGGATTGAAAGAGCTGCAGCTTATTTGGTGTCTCACAATTATTTACTGTGAAAAGAAAAGCTACCAAGTCCTTCCTTTCCTAATTACCTTTCATTTATTGTATACAGACAGGGGATGTAATGCTGGGCATTTTAAGAACTGTCTGAAGGTGAACTTTCTGCTGACTGTCAAAGTGTTTGATATTCTAGGCCTAAGAGTGCCAGAGGCAGGCAGACCTTCTCTCCATGGGGCCTTAGTGCGGGAAAAGCTTCTCTCTGTGATAAGTTTTCACCCACAAACATCTCCTGAGACACAATGGCCCATGATTTCCCTGGCAGCTCTTTCAAGATTGTTTCCACACTCACTCAGTTCTTGGACATTTGGAGTTTGGCAGATTTGGAGAAAAAATCTGCAAAGGAATTTGGGGTTCAGAAAGTTACATTCACATTATCAGCATTCTAATTTGCCCTAAACTCAGACTTAAACCCAGAAGGAACCATTAAATGCTGCAATCTTCTGCAGATCACAGAGCACTGAGTTTCATAGTGTTGCTCTTCGTGGAGGATCCATAAATGTTTGTTCGGTTATTTATTTTGTCCACATGAGACTGATTGTTGATTTGAAGACATCCAGGCACGGAAAGTCCTCTGCTTCTCTTCGTAGCTTATTTCAATAGCTAATCACTCTCACTTTCTCCTCAATTAAATCTTCCTGATTCTGGCTTCCAGCCATCCATTCCCACTATGCATTTCTCATTAAGTAAGACAGCTAAGAGCAAGTCAGGGTCAGTTACTGGCAAACTACGTCCTCTTTGCAAGAATGTGTGTCAGCATTTTTTTTTATTATGAAATCTTTGTACATTTATTTAAATGAATTCAAAATAAAACAAAAACCCACTGAAACCACCACCGCCACCAAAAACAAAGTGAATTTAAGTGATAGCATTTCATTTCAAAAGGCACCAAGACCAATGTGAGCATATGGTTTTAATATTTCTCTAGGCAGGCATTACCAGGAATTGGAAAAATATTAAAAGGTATGTATTTTTCCTCTGCTTTGTATATCGAACATCTGCATTCTTTTCTACCTCAAGTGTCTGCTTATGAAGTTAGAGAAATCTGCTGACTAAGGAGGAGTCCAGAACAGCATGGGAAATTCAAAAGCTGTTATCAGCCAACCACGTAAAGGGAATGACTGAAGGGAATGAAACAGGACTCAATGCTTCACCTGTCTCTAGCAAAACTCATAGGGAAAAAAACCCTCAAAGTCCTAACTACGGCATTCAGCAGCTCTATTTTCTTCTCTGTAGTTGTTTCTTCTTGTCAACTCTACCCTAAAATCAAGATGGACAGAAAAATGGAGGCGTCAGAGCCTGTAAGAAACAGGAATTACTCAAAAATGCAGGGAAAAACAAAAACAAAAAACAACAAAAAACAAAGCCAGCAGAGAGAAGGAAAAGAACTCTGAGCTTGCTTCCATTGAAATCAGTGGTAGTTTTGATCTCAATGCTAATGTGCGCTTTACTACACTGACTGAATTATTTCTTCTACCCATTCCTTTCAGAGCCAATACCTGTCAATGTCTCTCAGCATTTCAGTGTCTCTGCACTGGGATAGGTCCATCTGCAGGCTGGGTTTGGAGGTACGCAAGGACAAAATGAAAACCTGAGGTGAGCTTGAAAATGATTTGTAAATCCACTAGAGCCTGAAGTCCACAGAGAAGTAAAATTAGGCCAACAGCCCTAGGGCAAGGGCAGGAAGAGAGTAAATATTAAAAAAAAAAAAAAAAAAAAAAGTACTGTCTCATGAATTTCAAAGCAGAATCCTATAAAACAAGCCAGATATGTTTTAATAACTGAGATATTGGTCTAACTTGATATTGTTGTTCTTCAGCAGACACAGGCAACGCTGTGTGTAAGCAGTCATCCCAAATGAGTGGGTCCCACAAATACCATTACTGTGGTTATCTGGCTGTGCCCTTTCAAACAACTAAATGAAATCAAAGATAACCTACATACATTAATATGTTGTACCTTTTCTGCAGGATGTTCTGGCATCACATTAAGTGCTATTTCTAGAGACTGCCTGCAGCAGATTTAAATTCCGCTTGGGTTGAATAAAGGAAAGATAATGTTACTTCAATCTCTTAAAGTCATCTGGGTTTTGTTTTGATCATATTTCAGGAATATTCACATGCTTTCCATATAGTCTGTACAAGTGTTTTTGTAACATAAAGTTCTCTTTTCTAAGGTCACTTCTTTTGGATTCAGTGCAGCCATACTGATAAACAGGAGACGAAGGGGCATAAGAACTTATTTCCCCATTTTATTACAAACTCCAAGCAACAAAACATACTCCCCAGATACTAAAAATAGTTTGGGGCCAAATCTTACATATGGAAATTCCCATGACTTTTAACAAGCAGTCAAGAACAGCAGGGCTGGTCTCTCAGCCACCTCTGTACCCCCTTAGTAGATTATTCCTGGGCACAACTGAGGCTGAAGAACTCCTGAATCTGTATCACAGCTCATTGGTGCACTCTGCTGACCCTGAGCATGGGGGGTACCCCTAAATCTGTTCAACTCTCAGCTGGTTCTTTGCATTACATGCAGCACTATTTGCTCTCATACAAATGGCTCTGCTTGGTTTAGGTTATTAGTTATCACTGCTACTAAAGTTAAAAAAGGCAAAGAGGGAAACCAAGTCCTGAGCTGTCTAGGCTTCAGCAGCTGGCATTGAATGGCACCATCAGATTTCCCTGAGCATCTATGTGGGCATATATATGATACTCTCTGGCTAAGGCCAAAATCCATTGATGTCATCTAGGATAGAAATAGCTCCACCCCTCAATCCTGAGCCCATTTAACCCTAATTCCTTGCATTGCTTAGATCCACTAGTACCTTTGTTCCCTCCATCTCCACCTCCTGGGATGCTACAGGACCGCTTCCCAGATATCATAGTACATTCTAAGTTGGACCCACAAGGATCATCAAGTCCAACTTCTGGCTCCACACAGCAACACCCACAGTTCAAACCTTATGTCTGAGAGTGGTGTCCAAACGCTGCTTGAACTCCAGAACTTGGGGCCATGCCCACTGCCCTTGGCAGCCTGTTCCATACCCACCACCCTCTGATGAAGAATCTTTCCCTAACTCTCCTCTGACCTTCCCCTGATGCATCTTCATCTCCATGCTGTTCCCTGGGCCCTGTCACTGCCCCTGTGCTGCCTGTGAGGAGCTACAGCCACCATCAGGCCTTCCCTCAGCTCCTCTGTGTGGGCTGAACCACCCAGGGACCTCAGCTGTCCCTCATATGTTTTCCCCTCCATCTATGTACGTAGTTGAAGGAATTCTCTTTTCAGCATTAACCACTGAGCTTTGAGCATAAAAGGATAGAGGAGATAATAGAAGAAAAGTGGTTATGCAGCCAAAGGAATAGCATTACCTGTCTGAAATCAGCAGCAATTTCCCTCACACTTGCATCCTGGAAAAGTCACTGCTCTGGAAGACAACTCCCAGGGTCCCTCTTTCAGAGGTACCTTCAAATCAGATTATGCAAGCATAGAGTACTGGCTAACTTTTTGGTCCTTCCTTGGCCACCACTTGGGGTGATGCACGTGTGGAAGCTAAGGTAGGAGTGTGTAAAATTTATAAGGAGAAAGTGAGGGAAACTTAACATTTATGACTAAGAATGAATTACCTTGATCTCAAAAGACCAAAACGGTGAAAAGAAAGGTTACTTCAGTTCTTGCCAGATTCTCTTTTCAAACAACACCTGGCTCCACACTTAGTCACATTTCTCCTCTGAAGTAACAGTGAACAACCTAAGCTGTATGAAAATTGTTGCTGGCCCAAACATGACTCACCGGGAACGAAAGCCAGGCTCATTAATTACTTTCTGCAGAGCATTCCCCAAAGTGCATTATTCATGCTGAAGTCTTGAGCGTGCTGTAGTTTTTAAGGCAGAGGTGAGAAGACCTTCACTGGACTGCAGGCTCTGAGACTTTGGACTGAGTGTGCACCAACCTGAAGGAAAGGAGGGACGTATATAACACAGAGCCCAACATGACTGATTAACTGGTGCTAATAGAAGTGCCATCATAACCCTGAAGGGAGACATAATTCCATGTGCAAAGAACTCACTGAGAAGCAGGCAACTGAGGTGCAGTTATAAATTGTGATGCTTACCTGCTCTCTGCTCTTATCAGAAGCCGGAGTCTCTGACCACATGTTTCCCTAGCCAAGTGCTAGCAACACTTCGTGGCACCACATAGCCTTCATGTACAGATCTCCTGAGTTTACCTGACTGAAGCAGTCAAAGGTGATAATAGCATTATTTATATCATGTATTATATTTACAAGTAATAGCGAATAAATATCTTTGCCTATGTTCACAAAATAAAATAAAATAAAAAAATACTTAGTGCTAAACCTTCGGCAATGAGCATATTAAAAGACTGGTGCATTATTATTCTGAAGCCTTCTCCCTGATGGTACAGAGAGGCATTTACAGCTGATGTGAAGGAGCCACACTTTGTGTCAGATTTCCCTCGGTACTGCATGAAACTGCACAATAAATGAGCATCACTGTAACTTAAACAGATATCAGCTCTTCAGAGACATGAAAATAAGAATGTTGTGCTGATAAAACTTAGCCCTGGCAAGTCTATTACACTCATCACAAAGTCTAATAGTTTCTTTCTAACGGGAGCTGTCTTAAAAATTAATGATGCATACTTTCAACGTTATGGCACCACTGATGCACAGCTAAGTGAGCTCAGTTGAGATTGCAACTGGGCATGTGGGTGGTTATATCCTTGATGTACTGAGGGGTGGGCTCAGCAAAAACTTTCCTGCTGTACCTTTGTTTGCCTATTTTGTCTATGGTGATGTTTTAGCAGATCTCCCAATCCGTGTTGTCCTGCTCAGTTGCCAGCAAGGTTGCTTCAGATCTCCACCTTGAGTCAAAAATTGCATACGATAGGACACAAATGTGTCTTTTTGACTGAAGTTCAGGAAAAATGCACAACTAATTTCAGTTGCAAAGCAGAAAAAAACTTTCCATAGCACCTTCCAAACTTTCCGGTTTGAACACTGAATGCAATACTTAAAAAGATGCAATCAGATGTCAACTTTCTATGCAAAGTCATACAGCCTTAAATATTGAAATTCCCATTGTATTGACCCTGACTTACAGTGCAGAAAGTAAGTAGCTTTTAAATTGAGTTTACTTAAAATTACTGATCTCTGCAGTCACACATCAGACATATGCACCAGTTTTCTAAAGGGCTCTTTGCCATTTAGTACAGCATGGTGCCCACTCCCACTCCTCCAGACCAGCACCAGTCTGGGAGAGGCAATGAGAACCATGCGCAGAGCCACAGGTTGCAGGTTTGGCTCTCCAGGATATGAAGGTCAGCATCCCACACCCTGCTGTGTCCTCAGAACTAACCAGACACTGACATTCCAATGGTCAGAGAGTGTAAGCATACCTAGTAGTAACAGGCTTAAATCCTGAAACTAATTTTTCTCCTCTGAAGGAGGTGGCTTACTGTTGTAATAGGCATAAAAGAGGAGTAACAGAATGTCGTGTTGTCACGCGATAGGATGACCCCTCCCTATAGGGCGGTAACATAGAACAGGGCATGAGTATATAAGAGGGTGTAGTGCTCAATAAGGAGAGACTTCGACATCACGCCATATTGGTACTAGTTTGTGCACTCCCGGGTCGTGAAGCACACCGACGCCGAAAGGAACTTACGGGCAAGGCTGCTCAAAGCTGCAACAGCTTACACTGTTTGAGTTTACACTGCTAGCATCAATCGATTCCTGTCTAACTGAGAATTAATGAAGATGTATACTTTTACCATGCTGGGCTGGCCCAGTGCCCAGGGACAGGGAACCATACATTTTCCATTACTGGATGCATTCAGTTTCACTGATGGGCAGAATCCTGATTTCATTGTTACTCTTTCCAAACTACAAAAATCTCTGAAAAAAGAGGCAGAATATTCAGTTAGTGCTAGAAGACTGAAAAATAATACCCAGGTTTGGCCCACTGGACCAAGTGCTTGGCTTCTCTGGGTGGCACTTTGGTGAGGGCATTCCTACAGGAACTGTGAGGTTTGATACAAAATGAAATGCTTTTCATAGAGTCACAGAATGGCTCGGGTTGGAAGGGACCTCAAAGCCCACCCAGCCCCAACCCTGTGCCATGGGCAGGTCTGCCCCGCACAAGCTCAGCTGCCCAGGGCCCCATCCAACCTGGCCTTGAGCACCTCCAGGGTTGGGGAACACAGACTTTTGTCAGCCTTTGAAGTCTGATCTTTCAGGAAATAAAACTTCTGGAACTGTCTTTCTTACTTCAGTCTTTCTTTCTATGAAAAGAGCACTATGTAAGGTATATGGTTAACAATGTTTGAGTTTACACAAATTTCATCTCTTTATAATGCTGGTCATATATGCTACAAGATGCACAATGATCTCCAGGAGGATATTTAATTTATAGAATGTCTGTTTTTCTTTTTTCCTTATTATTTTCCACTGAATAAATGACAGAAAAGGAAATGAAATTCATTTTATAGTATTTTTTTTTCTTTTGATGATAAAAAGTACACAGTTTCAGTTTGAATTATGACATCTCACCCTTTTCTGCTCTTCAGCAAAGGCTGAATTTTGCTTCATGTTCCTCCTCCGAAGTATCCCACAGCTGTGTAGCTCTGCTGACAATAAAAACATAGAATCATAGAACCATAAAGATTGAAAAAATCCTCCAAGACTGTCCAGTCCAACCATCCACCTTCTGCCAATATTTGCCCACTAACCCATGTCTTTCAGTAGCATACCTACAGGTTTTCTGAGCACCTCCAGAGACAGTGACTCAACCACCTCCCCAGGCAGCCTGTTCCAGCACTTCACCACTCTTTAGAAGTTTTTCCTAATATCCGACCTGAAATACCAATGCTGCATAGTAGAATCCCAAATGTAACATAAAAAGTTAAACAAGTATCTTTATCTATTTTGACTGTGCGGGGACAAGTACCTTTGTAGCATCTCACCATGGGATAACTTTCTTTCATTCTGGAAGGCACTGGGGCACATGAGCAACTGGAGCCAATTCTGCTGGAGCAGGTTGAGCCGAGCCAGGTGGGCAGCATCTCTAAGGCCAATCTTAGCACTTGCTTAAATCTGCTGCAACATCTTATTAAGGTAATTAAAGAAAATGCATTTCACTGGGCCAACGTGTGCTGGTTAGTTACAGTAAAGTTCAACTGCAGCACTTCTACCCAGATGGCCACTTCAAATGGTTTAACAGTATTTAAGTAAATTCATACATTGGTACGCAGGTTGAAGCCAGCTGAGCTGGGCTGCACTCACACTATCTGTCTGTCAAAGGTATTATACAACAAGGCGATGCAGAGTAAGCTTAAATCTTTTTTACATAGAGTCTAAAAATAAATTTGTCACTCTTTTGAAAAAAAAAAAAAAAAGATGATTGCAAGAAGCTACGTGTGTTCCTGATAGAATTGGGAACAATTTGCACATATTTTCCAGCAAAGTAAGGCTGTTTTATCCTGGAATCTAATGCTGCCCTGGGGGGATTAAGCTACTCAGAGTTTGCATCCAGTTCTGTGCAGATCCCAGGGAAAATATTTATGCTCATCCTGGCTGCAAATTTTTAGGTGAGAGGTTGAGCCGCCACTCAGCATTGTGCAGACTAGCAAAACTACAGCATTGCAACAAGATAGAACAGTGAATCTTTTTCACAGCTGCAACACATCGTTTTCCAGAACAAATAGGACAGATGCCATGAAATTCTTCATGGTTCTCCACGAAGTGATGACCAGCATGCTGATCAGCATGCGGCCCAAAGTCCTTGAATTACTCCATTCACTCCACTACTCTGTGATACAGTGAGAGGGGGCTTCAACCTGGCTGTTTTAAAACCGACTATTAACACAAGCTGGTACAAACCCTGCACCAAGGGAATAAATAGCAAGCTTCTCTGCCTAAATAATTTGTAACTTTCTAAGTTTAGATTTGACAAGGAGTTTGAGCAGAAGCCAGTTTAAAGAATGTAAGAAGTCCCTTTGGCTGACATCTGTTACATCTGTGGAAGAAAAGAACACTGTCAACTTATGAAAATATGCATAATACACCAGATTGCTCTCTGGAAATATGTATTTGCTAAATAACGTAAACTCATCACAAATAGTTCAGCTGTAGTCCTCTGAATCCTCCAGTACTGAAGACAGAGAAAGCTTTGCCAAATGGAAGTCTGAATTGACTTAGACATAGAAAAACTGATGAATGAGCCACACAAAATGATAAACCAGCAGCCATCAGAGAGTGGGTAATATTTTCTACCTTTTGACCTTTGACCATTTTCTGACTCCCAAGGATTTCTTTAACTTTTTACAATTCCACCTGTTACTGATGCACATCAGGATATTTTGGGGCAGGTGAGTGAGTCTGTCTGTTCCTTCCCTCTGAGAAGTCCAACCTGCAGACATTACGGACGGAGGCCCCAGGTGACCCCAGGCAGTGAGAGCACTGCCCAGCTAGTGAGAATTCATTACAGGAGGAACTGAGAAAAGCTTTTAACGCTGCTCCACGTACAGCAAAAGGCAGCAGTGAAGATCCCTTCAGCATCAATAAACCCCTGCAAAGGCAGCCCCCGCACTAACCCCGCCTCCCTAACAGCAGCATTTCCACCACCACTCCTGCACCCGGTGCATTTTCACTCTGTACCAAACATGTTGCTGCATATTTACAAGGGCTGGGAGGGTTAGAGTAACAGGTTCCCACCCACAGCACAGGCTAGAAAGGATTTGGCCATTTAGCACAAATGAATTATTCAGCAGTTTATTTGAAGTGGAACAAATTGAATATACAATAATTGTATTTTCTCTCTTTGGAGTATTATAATAGATAACACAAAGTGATGCAAACATTTTAAAACATGAGAATGATGCAGAATGACTTCCATTAATAAGGAGATACCAGGCAAATGCTGGAAACAGGCAGAACTTAAATCGCTACTATGACAGACAGACCAGATGAAGCAAAAGCTTACATAGCATAGCAGAAAGGCAACTTTTCCACGAGCTTTTCCATATTGTGAGAAAGAAAAAGATAGATTACATCTAAACAAACCTATGAAAGAATAACTAATCCACAGCAGTTGAAAAGTGGCTCTGTATACCAGTTTTCAAACGACGTAAATATGGTTTGGTTTCTTGATGAGTATATTGCTCTTTTTTGTGTTATTTGTGTGATGCAGTTTTTTTTTTATATTGTATGCAATAAATTTAGAAGTCACTGAAGTGCTCACTTTCTTTTAAATGCTGGCACCATTACATTAGAACTATGCTAACATTTTCCATTTCAAATAAATAACAAAATGTTACGAAATAAACAAACTTGTTATTGCAGGAGAGAAAAATCCTAACATGAAACATGAGGCAAATAAAAACACAACCATGGCAATATCCAAAGTTCTCATAAAGCATGTGAAGTCTTACTGTACCAATTCCTTTAGGGAAAAAAAAAAGGTTTTGGCAATGTATTACCAAAGCAAACCTTATACTACAATTTTAGATTGAGTTTAGAAATTGGTGTTTGCCTCTTAATTTCCACGTAACACAATAATATTCACTTACAAACAACAATAATGGAACCAAAATAATTCATACGTAAATTTGTAACTACATTTATTGTGATAAAATTACTTAAATGCCAGCAACATATATTTTGCATGAATTGCTCAAGAGTGGCGTTGTGAATTGGACTTTAAAAATCCTTTATATCCAGTGGTTTTATCTGTGGGAATGGAAATTCACTAAAAGATATAACAGGAGCTAAAGAAGATGTAATCAAATCCAGCCTTGAGATCATTCCCTGACTAATAAAAACTACAGTTATTTTTGAACTATTTGACAAGAAGAAGTTATTTAGGAATGTTTTACTGTTGAAACAAAGAGATGCAGATAATATAGCAAATAATTCGGTCATTAAATATGATTATGACATAAAAATACAAACTTGAAACTTCAAAATAACTTGGAACAGCAATCAGGCGTGTAAGCAAGTGCTAGGATAGACATAATGTGACTAAAGAATTCCAAACAATTAGCTGAATTTCCAGAACCATTTGAGGATTATTAACCTGAACTGTCTGGGGGAGGTGGTGACATATGGATTCACTTGACTGTATGTGTTTCACCTTCAATTTTTCATCCAGAACAGGTAGCAGTGACATGACATAAACAGAGTAAAGGTCACAAAGCTCAGAGATCCTCAAGTACGTTAATGGCCTCTCGGAAGCCTGAATGAGGAAAACAGAAAAAGCTGAGATCACAAAAGAAATCTAAAGGCAACTCAGAACAGTACAGCTAATATGCAACAAAAGTTGGTGTATCTCTGTATTTGTGTTTTCCTTAAAGAGTTTGTATCTAGAACATTCCAAGTTCTTTTTCTCCTTTTTTTTTTTTTTTTTTTTAAATCTTTACACAGAACAAATGAAAAAGCTGTCGTTCATACATACTCAACCTTGTCTTTCCTCTAACATTTTGAGTTTTTAAATTTAATTCCCTCAAAATATTGTTTTTGTGGTTCTGGAGACAGCAATTTCCATTGCAGAAGTATGTTCACAGCTTTTTAACTAGCTGAGATGAAGTCTTAGCTCTACAGAATTGTAACAGACAGAATCTGAAGAAACCATTCTCCAGCATTTTAAAATAGTTGACCATGCAGTAAATTGGATTAACCGCAATTTGGAACAAGCCTGCAGCAATGAAAAATAGACAGGATAATAGCAGTAATGTGATAACATCTACTTTTTGGAGCAAGGCTCTAGCAACTTACTAAGGCATACAGACCAAAGGTTATTTCCGATCTGATTTGGAAATCAGCTTTCCTGCATTATAAAATAAATTGCTTTATCTTTGAGTGATTAAAGTGATTAAAAAATATTCAGAATCTTTTTTTCAATGAAAATACAAACATTTTCACCACGTATAATTTCCATGTAAATGTTTTCAAGTTTATGTTATGTGTTCCTTCAATAAACAGATCATGCTACATTTATAAAACAAGAAGTTATTACTTCAATTTTATATTTTACATCAAGAAAGCACTTGAAAGATGGCTTTGTTTGAATTTCATACTATATCATTTCAATTACAAGAGAAATTCCTAAATGTTGGCTTGGGACAATCCACGTTTTAGAAGAAACAATATAATAGTGATCCAGCTCTCATATACAAAACTGCTGAGAATTTTTACTTAATTCCAGTTGTGTGGATCCCCCACCTTCATTGTGTGTACAGTATCCTTACATCAATGGTAGAAATTAATTTTGTGTAAAATATTAGTATTATTACTCTCTCAGATGAGTTTTTAGGTTCTCATTTGCTAAATGGAATTTGGCAACCATATCCAAAGGTCAGTATCCTACAAGAACACAAGAGTAGAGCTACAGGAAGAGTTCTGTAGATGAGTGGCTTGGGAAATTCAGCTCTGCTAT
Organism: Tetrao urogallus; assembly: GCF_951394365.1. Lineage (NCBI taxonomy): Eukaryota > Metazoa > Chordata > Aves > Galliformes > Phasianidae > Tetrao > Tetrao urogallus. Next base: position 56,020,027 of record NC_136815.1, on the reverse strand, counting down.
TTTGAGTATGTCCTTCCCCAGGGAGGGGGGAATTGTCTACACACAGATACAAACAGAATGAACGAGAATGGTTTAGCGTTAGAATTAAATATTAAGGATCTTAAAATATTATGTGCTTCTTTCAATGACACTTTATATGCTTTATCAACATATCCCCTTTTTTTGGTCCAGTAAAATTGGGAAGAAAATCAGAATCACTCTGAATTCCTCAAGCAGTTTACAGGCTGTGAATGTGGCACATTAGTAACAAACCAACCCTTTTCAGAAGCTAATTGTAAAAAAAATAAAAAATGTTTTTACTGTCATGAATTACAAGATCCAAGTCATTCTTGTCAAGTACATAACTGAATTCCACTCTAGGACCTTCTCACCTACAGCTGTTGCTGCACAGTAAATTTGAAAACTTAAAAGTAATTCTCAAGTGTTGAAGAAAAAACATGTATTCTGAATGCAAGTACAGTAATACATCATAAAGAGAAATCAAAGCAAAATTTTTCAGAAATGAAATTGTAGGCACTGATCCAACAGCAGAAGTTATTTTAGCTCTAGTTTTGTTTTTAAGTCTCCAGTGCCGATGATGAATCCATACCAATGGTATTCTTAGAGATCATATATTAAATATGTGATCAGACCAAGAGGAATGGTTTCAAGCTAAAAGAGAGAGGATTTAGACTGGATATAAGGAAAAAAGTTGTTCTACCATGAGGGTAGTGAAGCATTGACACGTGTTGCCTAGTGAGGTGGTGGATGCCCTGTGCCTGGAGACACTCAAGGTCAGGCTGGATGGATTCTGAGCAACATGATGTAGCTGTAGGTGTCCTGGTTCATTGCATGGGACTTGGAGACATTTAAAGGTCCATACCAACTCAAACGACTCTATGATAAACACTTCATGAATGACAATTTGTTCTCCAGCGTTTATGCTTTACTTACAATAATCAACTTGGCCATTTGGTGTTTAATCCATAAATAAGAAAGTTGTAATTTTATGTACATTAAAAAGTTAAAGTTCTGGCCATTCTCAGGAACACGACCCCTGTCAATTCTCAACAAGTCAGATATCTATGCTCAATATGCTGAAACAGATCACATCTGTAGAAGGGTCATGCCTCAACTGTCTGGCTTTGAAACTAAAGCAGGGCAGATGAAACGCTAGATACAGAAATAGATTTGCTGAATAGCAGAATCCAAAGGCCCCTTATGAAAATGTTCTATGGATACAGCAGACTTCCTTCAGGAAGAAAGACAATTGATAGTAACATTCACCTGAGAGAATTTATCAACACTAAGAATAGAAGGACATAAAGTATATCTCAGAGACAACATGTGTATTTGGCTACTTGTTAGCATTATTGTTGAAGCCAAAAGCCAGATTAAGAGCCACACAGTGTATTTTGCTTTTTTTTTTTAATTTGTATATTTTCTATTTGATTTGTGCTTATATTTTTGCACTGTTGTGTCTACGTGATCATTGTTCACACACCAATGTCTTTCTCTGAATAAATCTACTTCTACATATCTCTAAAACAGTGAACTGGAAAGGCTTGCTCCTGCCTGCATATTTTTCTCCTAATAATGTGCAATATGCTACTAGAGCAATAAAACTAGTGGTTTTCATACGTTATATGCACCCTTAATATTCTTAGGAAAAGTTTATTCTATTCTGCAAGACAGTTACCAGTAACAATCCATGCTGTGGGTTCAAATATCTGGCCATAAAACTAATTTTTTTCATTTTGTATGACAGGCCATTTTGTCCTTGGATTAGATCTCGGCACCACAAAAGCATTTAGCTACCCTATTTCATGTAGTGGTATTAAATAACCACTGTAGTCCCACTGTAATGGTTTATAGTTTTAACTTTAGCTGAAGTTCAAATAAAACTCAGCAGCAGCAGAAAAAAAAAAAAGTTTATTTTAGTCTAAAAAAAGAGCAAAGATACAAATTAAAGCCAAGTTCTCAGTACTAGAATATGCTTTTGTCTGTAACAAAAGGAAAAAAAATAAAGCAATGCTTTATTTGCTGGTGTCCAAAGAAACCAAGGACTTTGGCTTCTTGTTCCAGTTAACCTTGGCTTCTGCTACCTCTGTATTTTGTTCTAGAAACCAGTTGTTTAGTAAAAGTGATTCCTTTGGAGACAGTTGATATCATAACCCATAAAATACAAAGGTTATTACAGACATGCAATATTATTTGAATAATGAGAAAAATCCTTTAACTTCATAATGAACATACCCAGAATTCTCTTCAGTACTTCATTATATCCTAAATAAAAGGCTTACTTCTTTTGACTTTCTTTAATTTTGAGGAGGCTTCTTCTTTCTGTTAACAAAACAAGCGAGCAAAAAAATCAGGAAAACAACAAAGCAGTAATACAAGCTAACAGCTCAACTAAAAAATTTCTGAGTGTTCCCAAGCCTCCAGCCGAGGCTCCCCTTCATCTGTGCACCCAATTCACCGTTGCCAGCAGTAGTGTTGCTGCAGTGTGGGCATGGCAGGCAGCCAGCGAGGACTTGCTGCCACCTCCCTAAAGCAGCTTGCAGGGCTCTCAGGTCGACATACAAAGTACAAAGACCCTTCATACTGCATGGGTAATGAGACCTCAAATGGTCACTGATTGCTCGAGATAAAACATAAAAGGCAAGGGAACCTGGATGGAAACAGAAAAGTGTGTGCAACATTTGCGCCTCCTGACTTATTTTATAGAGTGATTGCACAGTACGTTCTGTTGGCTATTAGCACAGATAATACTTACATCTCTGTGTAAGAAAATACAATTGTACTGAGCTTTAGAGGCTTTAGACCTGCTCCTTACTGATCAGCCTAATTTCTAGACAGTAAAAGCATTAAGAATGTGACTGTAAAGGGAAAGAAATGGAAGATATAACTGAGTTTTGAAGGACTGACATTGAGAAGCAGAAGTGTAGCCTAGAGGTAAATACAAGTAATAATTAAGAGTAATGAAAAAATTAAGAGGATTTTAAATTACACACTATTGTCATTAGAACAGAATTTAGAGGAAAAGGTCAAAAAACAATTGGTATTAGGAACCCATTTAATTGCTGCTGTCCTTCCTAGTAATAAAACATCTGAAATACATTAAATAATTGAGAAAATATACATTTTAAAATTCCACACTGATTCATAAATAGCCTTTAGGAGTTCATTTCTACCTAAGTAATGCTGAATTCAAGCATGTAACATGCACGTAACATTTACACAGCCAATAAGAATACCCATAGTTAAGCCAGACAGATAGAGCTTTTGTCTGTACAATTCTACTTCAGAAACATATTTACATTATATAACATCATTAAAGCTTTCGTTCTAGTACTAACTTCTGCAGGAGACAAGAGTGTTAAATGCACATTTGAAGTAATACCAGCATAACTGATCATTTTTGCCAAGAGTGGGCTCAGTAATATTTTTTTATTTCTCTGTTTTAAATGGAACATGATAAAATGATAAAGCTTATATTTTCCTTTTTATTTCTTAATTTGAGTTCTTGTAGATTGGACTAAGGGTGTATGCGTGTAGGTCTTTTACCTGTCTTTTTCTGGCAGAGCCTTTCTTTACAGATGCTTCCCTGTTGCTCTCCTTCGTTGAATGAATCAGATTTGAGGTCACTGCTTCATCACATGTCTACAGGGAACAAATATCTGACATCTTAAAGTATAGAAGTTTATACATTCATTGGAAAAAAAAACACCAACAGTATTTTGTCAATCAGATCTCACCAACAAGTATTTGTAATGTCTACCACTAGCAGCGTGAATTATAGTCTCACTACTCCTCAAACCAGGTTTCATATTGATATCCTGACTTACCCTGTTTAGAAATTGCTTCATGTCTTGTCACTCTAGAAGCTAAAATGTGTCTGTTAGATGGCAAAAAAATCTTATGCCCCTTAGTTCCCAGTGGTTTGGCACTTAGGAACTAATAAGTCTAAAAAACTGTGCACATGGAACGGTAAAAAATGCCAGGACATAACACATCACATCACATTTTATAGGTGAAAACAGAAGCACAACACATTTCATCCATGTGTCCTACCTGCCGGACATCATGCCCATAAAAATTGTACTGAAATCAGCTTAGCTATTTGTATTATCAAAATACAGTAAAAATCATAGAAAATTCGGATTGTAGAGAATGCCTTGAGGTCATCTAGTTGCAACTTTTACTTAAAGCAGTGATAACTTCAAAGTTAGATCACATTACTTTGGGCCTCACCCAGTCATGTTTTAACAAACTGAACAGATAATAGTTCTATTTCTTCATGCAACTTATTCCAGTGCTTAACTACTCTCACTCTGGAGACTATTTTCCTTATACCAAAGAGGAATCCTTTGTGTTGTGATTTGTACTTTTAGCAAAATTTAGATTAAACTCATATTTGCAAAACCTTCCATGTTCGCCTAACAGAGCACTGCTTTATATACTCTGCAGTCAGCACCACACAAACAATGAGGTTTGAGATTCCTTCCAGAGACTGCTCATTGATATGGTTTTACAATAACTGAACACTGAAAAATTCACCCTTAAACAAATCTTGATAGACTGATAGAACAGTTTTAAAGAAATTGAAACTAGATATTCCACCTTAAAAGCCTGAAATAAAAAAAACCTGTCTGTCTCAGAGGTCAAAGTAAATCATCTTCCCTTCCAGAACAACACTGGTTCAAAACATTAATACATGTGGTAGAAATTTTAGATAATTTTAGACAATTCTATTGAGAATGATGGCAGAACATGATGAAAGTCACCCTCTTTATCACTCAGTGTTATCTCAGAATATGCTGATTTTGTGAGAACCAGTGATAGCAACTGTTCTTTACTGTACCTGTTCACAGACAGAGTTGGAAGGAAGACAGGTTGTCTTAGCAATACAGTTCTTAGAACAGTAGGATGCTTTGCTTTCATCATTTTTGTCAATGCACACTGTATCACTTAAGATGGATTCATGAATATTTAACCCTCGTCCTTCATTTGATTTCTTTGTTTGTTGCTGTAATAAACTGGAATTTCTCATTTCATTCTCTAATTTACAATTCTGCAAACGTACTTTCTTTGACTGGTATTGTTTCCTGAGAACTTGTATGGTATTTTGACTTGCAAAATTTTTTCCCACTCTTGAATTGGAAGTGGAAGATGCAAATGTATTTAGTTTTGGACTGATATCAGATTTCTGAAGCGCTGACCTAACATTCTTATGCAGTGAAGGAGAGTTTGCCTTATTGTGACTGACTTCACATGAACTCCAACCTGCAGCTGAGTTACTGGAAGAGTCAGAATTAATCATTTGTCCACTGGACTCTGTTTTCCACTGAAATACAGATACATCTTGTTTTATACATGCTTTCTCAGTAATTATCTGAAGTGAGCTGCTGTGAGTAGCAGGCTTATAAACCCCAGCTAAGCTGGACTTGCAAACAGTCAACATAGAAGATCTAGCACATTTTACCGGTGATTGTCTTTCAACATTTTTTCTTTCCTTCCCCTCAGTTTGATTTGTGGTGTTTCCATTCATCTGTGTTAACCTTCCTTTGAAAATTGGTATAATCTTACTAATCTTTTTTGGAGGGTGTTTAAAGGCAGAGCTTCCAGGCACTCCTAAGGACTTCCAAAGTGGTAGCTCTGATATTCCAGGTATTTGCTTACTGATTAATTTCTCAGTTGCTTCAACGCTGATCTCTTCTGCACTTTTCTTGCTACTTGAGAAAGTGTGCGGTTTTGGCTCTTTGATCAAATGCTCCATCCAGTGGCTGTTCTCCTTACTGCGTGAGGAAGAAATGCTAGCCAAAGCCTGTTTCCTTGGAGGTGTCTGGGTCAGGGATACTACACAAACCATCTCTCCAGCCAATTTCATAGACTCAGACTGTATTTCCTGCAATATAGGGAGAGCTGCTAAACTCAATTAACTGGGTTTAAAAAATCTGATCACCTAATGCATCTCTATACCATACATATGATACACTCAACAATATATAACTATACAAAATCCTGTTTTGAATTATAACTGCCTGTATTTTTGAATAATATTTTCTTGTAACCATAACTGAAGATCCATTTTTTCCTTTCCTAGTTTTTCTGTTGTTTATAAACTATGCTGCAATATTGTATTTCTCAGAAGGAAAGTCTTAAATTACAGATACTATCATTGACTCAGAATCATAGAACAGTATGGGTTGGAAAGGACCTCAAAGCCCACCCAGTCCCACCCCATGCCATAGGCAGGGCTGCCCCCCACCAGCTCAGCTGCCCAGGGCCCCATCCAACCTGGCCTTGAGCACCTCCAGGGATGGGGCACCACAGCTTCCCAGGGCAGCTGTGCCAGAGCCTGAGTGAAAAATTTCCCCCTAACAGCCAATATAAATCTCTCATCTTGTAGTTTAAAATATTCTTCCTTGTCCTGCCATTACCAGACCATGTAAAATATCTGTTATTATTTTGGTTTAGTGATTCTCAACTGGACAACGCCCTTTCAAAGGGGTCTGCAGGGAGTTTGTCTGATAGGCTCTTAGGACTAATAAAAGCACCTGTATTTTGAACAAAAGATGTCTGGATGCCTATAAAAACTGCAGATGACAAGGAGAAACCATCCTAGCTTTGATCATTAAAGAGACCTAAATAGGAACTGTGTTCTGAAAGAGGATTATAGTATTTTAAAATCTCTGCAATTTCTATCAGCATTCTTTGTTGAGAATTAATTACTTCACTTCTTTCACATACTGCTGCCCGAGAAATTTGAGTCTCAGTCTTTGTTAAAACTCCAATTAAGGGTGTTGTGCCTCCTCTCCATCACCAGCCGGAGTAAATCTAGCAGCTGGAGTGCTTTTAAATGCCCAAGTTTATACAACTTAATTTTTTCCTTTTTTTTTTTTTAATAATTTGCAGAATATCTTTAAAACTTATTATTCTGGAAGGAGCGTGGGAAAGCCCTGGAAACTTGACTGTAAAATAAGGATGATAGAACAGCAAATACTGATGGCAACAAATTAATACTATAACACTAATTCTAATGCTAATTTCCTTTCTAATGTATTTTTCAACTGAACAACAATATAACAATGTAAAATAATGACACATTACACACTTATTAAAAAGAACTTGATCATTGTTGAAAGCACACATTCATGCTGTCACTGAGTTCTGAATATCACAAAGCTTACTTCAAATCAGAAACAGAATACATGATATTAGTATTTTTATTAAGAAAAAAATGACAAAAACCTTACACACACTGGGGTCCGGGAGAGTTCCTGTGTAGCATAAAGTGCTTTGCTTGACATCCTTACTGGAAATCCACACAGATGTGAAAACTTAGCCTTTGCATCAGAAATAAAAGAATTCAATACACCTTCTGAATCTGTTCTAGGGAAATACTGCACTGGCTGACTCCGAATGCATCTTAGAGGGTACCTGAATAGTGTTCAGGGATGCATAACAAGGTTCTTTGTATTTTCACAATTATGAATCACTTTCCTTTAGAAAAAAATATGAAGTATGTCTACAGATTTTTTTTTTCCAGAAAGTTGAAGAAAAGCATCTACTTTAAGTGACCGAAGCTTACAAACTTACAGGACTTCAAACATCCTACCCTACTGCGATAATGGTATATAACCTTTAATCTAGTCTTTCCTAGCAAGAAAATCTCTTTAAAATAAATATTTGCTCACCACAGTTTTACAGAAATAGTGTTAATTTAACTGTTCCTTTTAAGGCACCATTTAGATTGGCAATATCATATTTACAGAAGCTGAGAAGCAACCTGACCTATTTGACTTCCTATTATTCTAGCATATAATTTCTAGCATAAAATTCTAGCACAGACAGATGTAATTTTTTGTTTCAGTTTGACTAACAATACAATTCCACTGATTTCTGTGAAATTGTAGAAGAAAATGCGGAGCATTCAAAAATGAAAATTTAGGTCTCAGCTAGCAGAGTGATAGAGAACGTGGAACAAAAATATTCTCAAAGGATACGTAAATAACCTTTCCCCTATTGGCTTGAAGTAAACACTCAAGTATATTTCTCTCCCCTCAGTATCCTCTGGAAGAATATATCCATACTAAAAAACAAACAAAAAACCCCACAAATGTGCATTACAAATTTAAGTTTATATTAAACATAAGGAGGAGAGGGAAAATACAAAACCAGTGCCTTTTACCAGATCCTTCCAGTGCATCTGAAATTCTTCATATGAGTGGAAAGGAGATCCTGGAGGAATTCTACGGCTGATGTTTATGATCTGACCCATTTTCATGCTGTGCACAGGTGGAAAAAATGCTTATAAAGGATGTCATAAAGCTCATTTGAAAAAAAAAAAAAAAAAGAGAATCAGGCACTGAAATGGGCCCAGGGAGGAGGAGTCACCAACCCTGGAGGTATTCAAGGAGTGTTTGGACTTTGTGCTGAGGGACACGGGTTAAGTGGGAATTATTGGTGACAGGAAGATGGTTGGACTGGATGACCTTGTCTTCCAGCCTTGATGATTCTATGATTCCATGATTATTTGGCATTTAAAGCATTATTATTCTCCAGTTTTAAGAACTAACATCTTCAGTTCATAAGATAACAGAGCAAAAGCAACATTTCCTGAAATATAGACAAGAGCTTGGAACCTACAGGGCTGACTGCTCTCATCTGTAATACCCACTACCACTGAGTGTAGAGCAAATTAAAACATATCATGACTTCTGACACTTATGATGAAAGCCATAGGTGAGGATTGAGGCAGTCTGTCACAGAGATGAAAATATTTTTATCTTTAAATTTACACTTCCTTCTACAATTATACTCAAAGAAAAGTAACATTACAACAGTAGCAAATAGTACTAAAATTGAAATGATGTTTAAACACATAATTGTGATTCACTCGTTTTTCTTTCACATTTTCCATAACACTGAGACCTAGAAGGAAAATTTCGTGAATGTAAAACATGTGTTCTTATCACTAGCACTGAATTTACAGTTTGAATGGCAAATGTTCCAAGAAATATTTGTTTCTGCTGTAATTTAAACAAATGCCTACCTTGGCAAAACATAGCACCAGTTGGTTAATATGGAATGACCATCAATAACTGTGTTTTCATTGCTTTCAAACAGCTTTATGGCGTTAGCTGAAATATCAAAATCTTCCAGCTTAAAATAGAAAAAAGTTATTTGCAAATATCTCTATAGTAGTACAGAATTTAAATATGAACACTTATTGTATATCACAATATAATGAAGTTTATACATTATTCATTCATCTCTCACAGACTCTTTATGAAATAAGTGAAATCAGTGAAATTTAAATATTAAGTGTGTTAATAAGAATACAAAACAAACTAAGGACTGTCTCACTTTCATGCAGAGTTTCTGAGTTTAATTTTAAAAAACATGTTTGACTGCCTAGGAACTTCAGAAGCCACTCTGCATGATCAAGTGATTTGAGGCTGTGGATGCCCTATCCCTGGAGGCATTCAAGGCCAGGCTGGATGTGGCTCTGGGCAGCCTGGTCTGTTGGTTGGTGACCCTGCACGTAGCAGGGGAGTTGAAACTAGATGATCATTGTGGTCCTGGTTCAAACCAGGCCATTTTACGATTCTATGAAGTGCCAAGATGCCAGCAACAGAATTAGAACACATTCTCACAAAAGAAAAATTTGGTTGTTGGGGCCAACCTAACACAGATTTAAAAAACATTTTCTCATTCTATGCTCTAGCATGGTTTGCATTTCTTAATTGATAAGAAAATCAGTCAATTTCTATTTTAGAAAAGTATTCAAATAGTCAAACAGACAATGAAGCCACACCACGATCCCTCCCATTAATCCAATTCCAAAATGACATAAGGACAGCTTTAATATTCATGCTGTCCAATTAGGTCACAAAAGAAATCTTACTTTTTCTGTTCTTTAAAAGAATACTTTGGATCCAAAACACTTATTTTGGAAAATAATCAGAAAATCTAACAAATATGCCTCTGTATGTTTGGATGTACTGACATGACCAATTTTTAGCCTCAGCCATTACTTCTTAAGCCATTTACAAAGATGCACAACAGGCTGCTCCTGTGTTTTGGAAGCTGCATAGAAAACAACAAATTCCAGAAAAAACACATCCATTTACCTTATACATAGTGCTGACATATTACCTGCAGCTTCACTTCTAATATGTTACTCAAAGCTGTTTATTTATTACAGTGAGATTGTGACTTGCTTTTACAAAAGACTGTTAGAAGGAAATTTAGAAAGTAGTCTAGAATCTGTATGACAAAGATACTTGGAATGCTTGCTGGAATGCCTCAATATAAAAAAACACAGGTGTTACATACTTAATGATTATATAGTTAGTCAATGTGATTACTTCTTAATACATCAGAAATAAGCCATTCTATCCCCATCATGCTAATTGTAAGTCACCTAGCAGAAATTAAGATAAAGAGTAGTAAGATAAATACAGCCATAGAAAACAGAACTGTGTTATACCTTGGGGGGTGGTAACCGGACTGAGCAAGCCTCCACACTGATGCAAAGCTGCTTCTCTGATACATTGATGTCTAGAACTAAAATAAAACTGAAAGTCCAAAGTCCTGTTCCGAACCATAACTCAACTGTTAAGCTGCTGAACCAAATGATTATTTACAGCCATTACTGGTTAAAGTACTGAGTTTAAAAAACAGATCTCAGCATGAAAATAAAAATTGCATTTTAAGAATGAAAATAAACCCAACAACTAACTGCAATCTATGCATCTCCCTGTGAACTCAGGGCCATCCATGCAACTGGGAACTTGAAACTATACATTTGACCAGGGCAAGCACTCATTGACTTTTCTCTGGAACATTCACCCACCTGTGGTGCAGAGAAGTATTACACTTCCAAATATATATTCTTGCTGCAAATTGGATGCCAAAATATGCACCTGTTGTAAATTGGATTCAATACCCCAAAATGTAATCTTTCATTTTTATACCAGAGTTTTAAAAATAAATTTAGTTTTGTATTTCCTGCAATAGTTAAGCAGCATGCTTTAATTTTGCAAACTGCAAACAGTCAGTTTTGTTCCTTCTCCTATCTATTACTATGATTAGGCTTCCACGCTGTAATTTTAGGCCAGTGCATTTAATTGTTATAATCATAATATTTTAATGATAGGTTTTAATCTATAGCTATAGATTAATAGTAGAAAAAAACTACTTATCTGTGTGTAATCTTACAAGGGTTCAGACAAATTGACAACAATTACATAGAAAAAAACAGTCTGCCATCAAGGCTGTTTTGTCTGAGATTACTTCAGAATGAAAAAATATTATGCTGTAATAAGATAGAGGCATCATTTCAACCTTAAGTTCACATAACTACACCTTATTCACTTACACAAGGTTACTCCTAACAGAAAGCTGTACTTACCAACTGCATTTTGCCTTCCTGTTTGAGACAAAAAATCTTTTCCTTAATAATGCAAAATAAATAAATATTATTTTCTAAGCCATTAGCATCTTAAACAAAAAGCAAGCTAGACAAAAGTATATTAATGGATAAAAATTCACAGATTTCTTTTTCTTCCGAGAAGGAACTTACACATGGAAATATTATTAATTGACTATAAGGTCCATGAATTTCTTAAATTCAAAATCAAAGCTGTGTAGTACTACTATATATTTTAACACCTACCATGAACTTTGCCAGACTTAGCAATGCACACATGATTAAGCAAGCTACATACACCAGGAGCATGCCATTGTTTGCTAAAGTTTCACTGGAGCTGCATTTTATATGAGCTACTACCTAGCCTTCTACTTGTTATTACTGAATAAGCTGATTTCACAGATCTGTATGCTTCGAAGACACTGAAAAGAAAGATACTGCTAATACTGTGGCTAGAAATAACAGTACATAGCCCTTTCCTCATTGTATATTTTGAATGATCTACACAACAGCTTTACTTAGTAGGAACACACCATAGCATCTGAAACACCTATTTTTCCATAATTCAGTAATTTGAAATCTTAATACACAACATAGAGATGTCAGGCAACAGAACTTCTATCTAGAAGAACAAAAATGAGTAGGAGATTGTATAATTAACAAACACACAGATGTAACAGTCATGAAATATACCAAAGAGTTTAGGTATGCAGTTATCAAGCCAAAACAGAATAGAGACGATGCATACCCATATCCTGGGCTCACTATGAAACTCCAAAAAAGGGACCTCTCAAAGGAGGTCCTCCCCTACTGGCAGCCAGCTCCTAAATGGGTCTAGGAGAGGTGAGCCAGGCTCCACCTCTTCTGGCAGCACAGATGAATTGCCTTCACCTGTGCTCCCATAGCTGACTCATTGCTCGCCTCAGGTGATCAATCGGAGGTTCAGGCCATGATTCAGCAGTTCCTATACAGAGTTAGATGATAGAAAAATGCTTCTGTACTAGAAAAACATAGTCAAGCCTAGCAGTTCTATTGATGAAAGCACAAATCTGAAAAACAGATGATGTTCTTAGAAGATGTTTACTGTTGTAGGGGGACTGTTAGGTCACAGCCTGAATTGGTGATTGAGCACCTGGTGAAGGGGTATGGCTGATTCAGGGAGCACAAATTGTTTGCATCTGTGCTCCCCACATGATCAGAAGGGGTGGACCCAGGATGGAGCCATGCTGGGCTAATATAAGGGCCAGCCATCAAAGATAGAGTATCTCTTGGGTTTAGGCTACTTTCTGGGAAGGAGTGCTGTATAGCTGGAGAGTCTTTTCCCTGCCTGGGTGAGTTTGACTATTTTTTTCTCCCGTATGTGTTTAATTGGCCAATCTGCATAACGCTTTGCTTAGTATAGCTGGGAACCTATGAGCAGTGCAAATGCTTTGCTTAGTATAGCTGAGAGCCTGTGTGATCTCATTTCTTTGTGAGCAGAACAGCTATGTGGTAATATCTGATTTGGAAATGATTAATTCCCTATGTTATGTTCAGTTAAAATAACTTAGTCTATTATAAAGAGGAAAAGATAAAAAAGATGTTAATTTTTTTTTTTAGGTTTAAAACTTAAATAAAGGAGTAAATAAGCAATTAAAATGTAACTAAAGAAAAGATATATGGAAATAATATAGTAGTTAAAGTAAGGAAAGTAACTGCAATAATAAAAAAACAAATGCTTGATTCTTAATCTGAGTGTGTGGAATACCTTGCACCAGGAGATGACCAGCTTTGTTCCACCTAGGTGTAAGTCTAGCTGTAAGTGTGTAGGAGAGACAATTTTGGAGGATGGCTGGATTAACTTTTTGTGGTGCTGCCAGCTAAAAACCATCAATGAGAAAAGAGGAAAAAAAAATACTTAATGCATCTTTTGTAAAGATTTATATCAGAATCTTAGCAAAGATACTGTTACTTTTAAGTCAAATCTGAGTGTAAGTTACTCCTCTTTTCATCTATATAGCTACAAGTTAGCACAGTATTTGATCTAAACATCTAGATTTTGTGGTTTGTTGGAGTATGGTGCGCTACAATTCATTTAATGTTTTCATAGGGATTATAACTCCATTCACTTAAGTTTTTTTTCCCCCCAATAGAGCTATCTATTACATATCTTCATACAAAAGCCACAGCTTCCAAAACTAACTTAACAAAACTTAAGTTTGTGTGAAATTCCAGACCTCTTGCAATTGCTGAAGCAACATGCACAGAGCTTTGCTCATGTATGATACTACTTGTGTGTTTGACTCTACTGTATAGCTGCATGAAAGCAATACCTACAACTGGCTGTGCCAGAGCTTTGACTGCAATTAGTTTTTGTGAGTTAGCAATTTCAGTACCTCCACACATACATCTATAAAACCCACAAATAGTGCATACTAAAAGATAGTAAAGCATATGCAGAATGGCCTGAAACAGGAACTGCTGTTATGCTTCTGGGTTCTGTCTCTTTTCTATGCTTCAGTTTTGCTTCTGAGACACCCAATCCTATGTGGGCTTGGGAGAACAAAACATGAGTGGGGAAATATTCAGCTCTCTAACACCTCATCAACAGAACCTACAGGACATGTGGGTAGCTTCACACCACTGGAAAGACTCTTGCTTCACACCACTGGAAGGACTCTTTGGTCTGTCTTTGCATCAAGGTTAAATGTTAATGCTTTTAAGCAGGATTAGGACCCCACTACAGCAGAGGAATCTAGTGAAATTGCTTAGGGAGTTTCTTAAGGTTTTTCGCTGACTGAGTATACTTATTATACTCAGATTAATGAGATACGTTTTGACAACAGACTGGACTTTTCTTTAAAACTTTGAACTTTCTCTTCTGTAGAGCAAATTGCTTGCCCTGTGAAAAATACTTGTCTTTGTCAACAGCAGTCACAGACAGATGTAACTGTCTAAAGAAGTGAGATGTCTTCCAGCACTTACAGTAGCTCCTTGTCTTTCTACATATGCTTCACATAATCCTGATTTGTAGAATGGTATCTAAAAAAGAAAATTCAAGTGTCTGAAATTGAAGAGAATTTTATCAAACCTTACAACTTGACTATTGGTATTGCTGCCTTAGAAAAAGCATACTGAGGAGTACTTAAAATAGCACATCCTATACTTTCAAGGGGAGTAACAGCAAAACTGTATTTAGGTGCTTGCCATACAGCAATCTCATTTCTTGGTGAAGATGCATTGCCAAGTGAGTAAGAGACTGCCCAAAACAAAGTGGCAGAACCTGGCTCTGCTGTTCTTTGTGGCATCTTACCAAGTCAGTTCTGTTCCACAAGAGGTTCACTCCCTGAGAAGATAATTTCGTCAAAAGAAAAAGACCTAAGCACTCATCAACATTACTAATGCATAGTACAAGTGTGATTGAAATTATGTAACTTATTCTTGGTGCTCAGAGTCCTTTGTGAAGATGTGTGGTTATATGTAACTACATATCCTTATTTATTAGTGATTACTGACCGCCATGACAACTGAAATTTGATTTAATGTTCCAATAACAGGTGCAGAAAGGATGTCTTGATACAGGAATATTAGCTGTCTGTAGATTTAAAAAAAATAGGAAAACTTTTAAAATAAACTCTCACTTTTAGTTTATTTTTTCTTACTATTAAAAAGATAATACATTGATTCTGACTTTTTTTTTTTAAATCAGTTTCCAGTGGCTCAGTGTAATGTGTCAAACAAACCCAATTTACTTATTCTTAACCAACCCACCCACCCACAGAGGTCTAAGGCACAGATTACAGGCCTTTGGGAAATTAACAGATCTGCCTCAAAGTATTCTATTTGGCAGAATTTCTCATTTCTTCCCTTTACAGGGAACGGAATAACACTTCCTGAGTGCAAGGAATGTGCACATTCTTTCTGAGTATTCTGTTCATTGTCTCAACCTACAAAAAGCATTACAGTATCTCAAAAGATTACCTAAAGCATTCCAAGTTTGTATGTTTACAGAGTAAGTTCTCACATTCATCAGTTTCAAGTAAGTTGTTCTGTAAGTTTTAACTGATGGCATTTAAAAACACAATAGTACATTTTCTCCAAAGCCAGCACATCACCCATCAAAAACATAAATTACTTTGAAAAAATCTCATAGTGTTTACTGCTAATAAGAATTGTGCTGATCTTATTACAGCTAATTCTAGTTGCACTAATAACATTGCTGAATAGCAAACACCAGTAGCTTCTGAAAATAACTCAGATAATTCATTACCTGCAGACTTTTATCTGAGTGCTCCTCATTTCACTTTCTGATAACTGGGGGCTCAGTGTTATTGTAGCAGCACAGAGTTTCTGCAGATCTGGCAGACTGGCAAAGAATAGAGACTGATGCCTTCTGTCATTCATGTTCTACTGCTCATTTCACTGAAATGGAACCTGGATCTTACAGAAATGAATTGCATTCTTTAAAGGTAGGTATTTACAGAACTTTGGAAGGATGTGATATCAGATAAACCACTAATCAGTTAATTGTCTTCTGACAAGATTAGATAAGAAATATATGTATATAGTAAACAGAAGCAGGCAACACAACATACTTTTTTTTAATAAATGTGTTATACTTCATTTTCTTTAAAGAACCAGAATATTAAGAGTAAACAAGGGTGAAAATATCTTTTACACATTGTGAGTTTATGTTTGGGCTGGAATCTATCTGGGATCCAAGTGCTGAGGAATTCTTTGGTGAAGTTTGTCCCCTACTGGCTGGCAAGAAAACTAAAGTGCCAGGAGTTCAGCAGAGAGAGACACCCTCACCAAGTCATACAAGGACCCCTCCTAGTGCTGCAGGAGACTTGTGTACTCCCTGCTTAAATCCACCACTCATCAGGGGACAGGTCAATGCTGTATCCTTGCCTATGTATAAGGCAGTGTATATAGTATAAGGCACTGTATAAGGCAGTATTTTCTTATGCAATACTGCAATCTCTACTGATTCAGAATCACATTAAGCTATGTTGTTTTCCTATTCTCATACTCAAATAAGGTATGCAAAGCAGCATTTTTGTCTCAGTGGGTATCTTAGTTGTGGGTATCTTAGTTACACTCTGACACAGCTGTAAAAAGAGAACAGACTTGTTCTTTGGAGTGGAAGGTGATTTGACATATAGTGGTCCTAATGAAGCTGTATCTCACAACCTAAGCTTTGCCTTAAAATAGAAATTGACTACATTTTGTGGGCAAGAGTATGAGGCAGTTTGGGGCTCAGGCCACAATATTATCTTGAATTACATGTGACTGGATTTTAGAGAGTTAGAATGCAGAGCATGTGTATGCTGATTGCTGTAACACAGACCAGGCCTGCTGCAACTCCATAATTTTTGGAATTTTTCTAAAAAAGCATTGAAAAGAAGAACCGAAATAGCCAGAAGTTCAGACAAAGGACAAGATCCTACTATTCCTTCTTGCTATTTCTCCCACAAATGGGCGGAGAGAGCAGTCAGTGTAAACTGTTATCATTCCGTAATGCTTTGCACAATTCAAATAGCAATAACTATTTCAGGACTATACACTGAGCAGAGACAGGAATTTCTTCCTTTCCCTGAACTTGCTCCTCAAAATGCATTACTGGTAAGAAAGACCAATGCTAACAAATTTTGAGAGTGTGAATAACATAGTTACAGTTGTTACCTGGTTTTCTGTTATGTGCCTACTGTATGAATCTACGTACTGCAGCATAGTCCAGGTGCAATACAAAGGAAATAGAATGTTTATGACAAAATGTACATGTAAAATTTCATTATTCAAAGAAAATACAGCCCTTTACTACAGCAGAGATCTCAAAGTGCTCTACAGAGAAAAAGGCAGGCTGAAAATCTACTTTGTATCCAAGGGGAGCCACCAGTGCTACATACCAAAAGCAGCTGTTTAATGTTTCTCCTACTCGCCTCCAAATCAAAAAAAACCCTTTTTGGAAATGGCCTTACCAAAGTGGTGAAGTTATCAATAAATAGAAAGCAGTTTTGTTGTCCAAATGTTATGAAGTCATTAGATATCTGAAAAGCAGATTGTGTAAATCATAGGATCCTTGAATCCTTAGAGTTGGAAAGGACCTCTAAGGGCCATCTGGTCCAACTCCCCTGCAGTGAATGTATGATATTGTTTAGATCAATAAATATGATAGACTGGACAAGCTTTTTGAGGAACTATTTCAACAGTTTTTGCTAGTTCTGACAATTTTGCTGTTCTAATCTTTTTGCTTTGCTTTACTTACTGCGAAACACTAAAAACCTTTATCTCAAATTGTAGAAAAATCCTTATTAAAAACAATAGATCCTTAAAACCAATAGAAGATTGGTGTTTTGAGACAGTTTTTGAGAAAATGGTGTTTCCTTGTTTCTTATCCTTAAAGTATCTCAAGTTTCTTCTTGCTATAATGAAGAGTGACATGAAACTTCATCAGATAATTCAAAAACCTATGGTTGCCTTTAAGGCAAAGCACCATTTCAAACAAATGGAGAGAAAAATCATCTTATCAGATTGTGAACACAGAAAAGAAAGGCTGGGTCCTCTGCTTTCATTGAACTTTAAAAGTCTTTTGAATGGTCAAATGGGGATTTCTGTGATAAAGATCACAGAATTTAAAGCACATTACAGTGTTCTTGGGCTTTGCTCTCTGGCAGAGGACAACTCTCCTGTAGGAGCCACTTGTTGTGTTCTTCCCAATGATCATAAAAAAACTAATGGGGCAGAGTGCTGGTAGATGGTTTGTTCCCTCAGGGGAGAGCAAAAAGAGAGAAGTGCCTGGAGACAGAGATGTGCTAATCAGGAATCGCATAAAACAAACCCAAGTGCCTTCTTTATCAGTAGATCTTGACTGTGCAGGAGGAATTACGCCTGTAGATGCAGTGATTGTAACACGCCATCTTAAAACCAGCACAACTCATACTAAGGTGGCCTGCAGTCAGAGAATGGCTGTCACTGTTCTTCATTCAAAACAGGCAATCACAGAATTGGTGAGCTGTATTTCTTGTTTTCATACCAGCCTGGGCAATGGTGCCCAGGGAAGGAGGGCCTTCCTCATTAGTACTGAAAGCTACACAAAGCTGTGAGGGGCTGCAGGGACTCGTGTCCATTGGGTTTGCTGTCATAAACTGGAGGTAGCACCTGAATCGTGCCCTGTAAGCGTTATGTCACTTAAGTTACGTTAGAAACAAACAAGCAATTCCTCCTCCCCCCAAAAATGAGCAACCAAACGAAAAAAAAGACAACCTAAAATCACACTGGAAGCAGTGAATCAGGATGCTGCCGACCTGAAGGAGTTGACATACACACAGCTGCTCTGGAGCTGGGTTTTACCTCAAATAAAACTGAAGGAAAACAGGGCAACTGTGTGTGGAAGATCGCAGCCGAGAGAAGGCGAGGGAACAGCTCCTGACCCCTCAGAACGGTGGGGAGGTGCTAAGGAAGGCCGTGAGGGCGCACCTGCGGCAGGAGCGTAGGGCGGTCCCGTGAAGCGCTCCACCTCACGGCCACAGCGCGGCGCCAACAGCGCCTCCCGCCCGAGCAGCCACAGCGGAGCGCGGCCTGAGGGGTAGACAAGCGGGCTGGAGTCCGCACGCCTCTGGCTGACTGAGGGGAGGCGGTGCACGTGACCGAGTCACGCGGAGAGCGCCGATCGCGCCCAGGGAGGAGGAGACCTGGAGCGCACACCCCACATCTGTGGCGACATCGTTAGCCCCGCCCAGTGCATGGGATCCGCCAATCCCCGGCCGGTAGCGTGATGACTTCTTTGAAAGACATACCCTTTCGCCAATGAGAGAGCAAGAAGTGGAGGGAGGCGGGCGGTGATAGGCTGTTGGCGGGGCTGTATTTGGCGTCCGCGCGTGAGAGCGGGGCTGTGGTGAGTTGCGGCGGTGTGCTGTCTGTCGGGTGTTGACATGGTGGGCTCCAGCGAAGCCGGCGGTGAGGCGTGGCGGGGCCGCTACTATCGGCTGGAGGAGGTGCAGAAGCATAACAACAGCCAGAGCACCTGGATCATCGTGCACAACCGCATCTACGACGTCACCAAGTTCCTGGATGAGGTGAGTGCCCGCGAGCGGGAAGTGTCCGTAGGGGGGCGGTCGGCTGTGGGCTCCGGGCGGCTCTCGGGGCGGCGGCTGTCCCCGAGTGTCGCCTAGGCAGTGGTGGGAGCCGGCTGCTGCTTGCGTTAGGTTTGCCTCGTTTGCAGCGCAGCCCTCTTGGTGCAGCTCCGTTCCCGAGGGAACTTCTTAAAAATATCTGGCTGTTCCACGTGTTGATGACTCCGCGGAATGGCACTCTTGGGTTAAAATGGTCCGTAGTTATACTTTATTGTTTGCCTTCTTCGCATGCTTTTGGTAGCTGGCTGACTTCAGAAGTGAAGTACTGATTTTTGTAGACCTAAGGCACTCTAAGGTATTTACACGTGACAGATAAGAAGAAACTCATGCTGGCCGCATGCTGGTGCGTCCTGGGTTATGATAAATGCTTCTCAGCAAAGCAGGAATTACATTAGCTGTTTCTATAATATTATTGGTCAAACTCTGTACCCCCTATGGCTTCTTCTTGCAGGAGCTGAAAAGCTTAATGTATTTCAGTAATTAATTCTAGGCTACTGAAATAAGGCTACTGGTCCTTCTGAGAGAGTGCTGCTAAAACATCATCTCACTCTTTCCTGATAGGAGATTACACATGAGTATCAGTTTACCAGGGAGTGAAGAACTGGAAACAGCAGCAAGCTTCACCAGTCTTATTCCTTAGTTCAACAGGAAATTCTTCTAGCTGCCGCCTTAAACTATGGAAATATTCCCTTAGTGCTTCTGGAGTCGAACACTTTCCAATGCTTCACTGTTAAAGACACTGGATGTTCTCATGCTTAAGATGTGAATGGTGGTGCTGCCTTTCACTACATTACAGTACTTACAGGGTATGTTTTGTCTGTGCAGCTGCGGTCTCTACTAAAAGCTTGTAGATGCTTTGTGGAACTTGGGCTTGGGGAACCATCAGCCTTTGTCAATACTGAATTGAATTTAGTAGGTGGTGTGAGGTATACACAGTGTGACTGCATTAGCTTAGTTTCCTAAGGCCAAGGCTTAATAAGATGAAGTGCTGGAGAAGAAAAGGGTTACATACTTTGATATCTTACAGTAGGTAAAGACTCCAGCAACCGCTTTTTTTTTTTTTTCCTCTCCAAGTGGAAACTCTCTTGCTCTCTTAAATTTTATAATTTGAATATATATCTGAATTTTCTTTTATATCAAGGTATATCCTCTTAAGATGGGTAATCCAAAGAGCTCAGTTTTTGGAGTGTGCTGTCTGAACATGTTTGACATGAAAGACCATGCTTGAGACTGAGAACTTTGGTATCATCTTCTTCATTTAAAGGCTGTTGGAACCCATGTTACTGCAACTTTGGGAAACTTTTTTATAGTTTTGGGTCTGGCATCCTCTAGGAAAAATTAGTTATTAGAAGTGATTGTGTACTCACAGCAGGATATTATGGCTATATCTGTAC
This sequence comes from Tetrao urogallus, assembly GCF_951394365.1. Classification (NCBI taxonomy): domain Eukaryota; kingdom Metazoa; phylum Chordata; class Aves; order Galliformes; family Phasianidae; genus Tetrao; species Tetrao urogallus. Next base: position 55,999,100 of record NC_136815.1, on the reverse strand, counting down.
TGCAGATAATTAAATACATTTATAATATTAAATGTAAATTAATGAGTTAAGCATGGTGGTAATGTTTGATCATGTTTTTAGGCAAGTAAATAAAACAATCCTGCTGCACAGGCTTTGACAGCAATCTAACAAGCTAAACAAACCTATTTAAAATGAACTAATAAAAACAATGGTATTTTTACTTTAGTATTACTGAGCTCCATCTCCATTTTCTGTTTTCAGTTGTTTTGGTGCAGATTCTTCTTTTTCTGTTTCTTCTAGTGGTCTCTTCTTAGGACTTACTGGTTCTGTTTTAGTATCATCATATTAGTATCATAAAAAAAAATAAAAACCAAAAAAACAAAATAATCAGTGTCCTGATCTCTGCTTCCTCTTGTCTAATTTCTTAGGTCCTCCTAATTTCTTTGATGGAATCTTGGTTGGATTGCTTAAGCTTGGCCAATGTGAATAAGAACGCCTCTACCTCAGAGAAATTATGTGTTCTGGAAGCATGCTATGAAATGTGTTGAATATTCACCTAGTGTTAACTGCATGTTTAAGTTACTTTATCATTTCAAAGATTGCTTTGGAAACACGATTCAGAGTGAAAACATTAATGGCCAATGTAGGCTTTCTTCATAAGCTGAGAACTTGTGCTTTCATAGCACTTCCTAAATGGGATGGAGAGCTCTCTCAAAACGGGTTTTGGAATGCTGATTGAATTAAATGCAGAAAAAAGAAATACTGTTTTACTGTGCCAGAATGAAAAAATGGCCTCTCTGCCATGTGGCAGTGAATTCACAGTTCTGTGATATGGTGATATTCTGGAAGATGGGTATAAGTTAATGAATAGCTTACATCAAAAGGTGCCAGTAGGAGCACACTGTTAAGTCTGTCCATATACCACATGAATTCTTATTGCAGGACCTTGCAGTCTAAAGATTAAAGCCAGTGTTATGGTGAAACTTGCAGGGGGATTTAAAAATGCTTTGAAAAAGAGCAATTCTTAGCATTCTTCCTGTGAAACACTGCAGGCTGTAATTGTTTTGGAGAAGTGGGTGCTCAACCAGTGAGTGTTTTCTTTGCACTGTGTATAAAACCCTAATGATGGCTTTCAAAAATACAACTCACAAGAAGGACTACTCTTCTACGCCCCTTAAGTCTTATGTGATTGCAGAATTTCTGTTCTGCAACTCTATCAGTTGATGGAACTAATTTGGAGAACTCCTAACTGTGTGAAAGTGTCCTTAAAAGACTAACGGCTGTTTGCTTTTCTACACAGTAGAGCCAAAGGTTCTCAGGGCATTTCTGTCTCTGCATCTGGTGTATTTTGTAGAATGCAAAACTGGTGGAGGCCTTCAGTTATCTCCTCAAAACTTAAATTGGACTGAAAACTCAATTCACCCCTCAAGTATGGGGGGCAGGATGGGGTGATAAGAATGGTGAATTATGGTAGTTAAACTTAAACAGTCTTGGACTATGACACTGGGGAAGTTGCGTGACTGTGGCAAGAGGGAGAAGATCTGATAGGTGTTCTGGATGAAGTAACTGCAGACTTTTGACCCAGATGACAACAGTGAATTTAACTGCTTAGTTGCTTTATCTAAATCTAAATGTGCTGCTGTAAGGAATTAGTCTATGCTGCCTTGCTACAAACTTCCATTACACATGTAACTTAGATATCTATGTTGTTTTAACACATAGGGGACACACATTGGGACAGTCCTTGGAACGAGCTAGAGTAGTTTAACTGAGCAGCAAAAACCTTTTCATTTCGATTGAACCACAGATTTATCAGCAAAAATACTTACATCAAAAGGACTTCGGTTTAGGGGTCATTAGTGGGATAGTCCATGAACTTCTACTTCCAGAAAGCTTTTCTAATTGCAGTGGAAGTTCTGGTAGAAAGTTTTTGCTTATCATGTGGAAATATGAGCCAAGGCTGTGCACAGACAAACTTTGAGAGGACTCACTGAACTGTGGAAAATGGGGAGCTTTTGATAGAGAAGTCATTTCTTGTCATTTGTGAGGCTTTATGTTTTCTCTTTTTTGTCAGGGGAAGTCAAGTCTTTTTGTTAATTGCTTGTTTGCAGGCAGGCTGTAAATTTTCATTTTTAAACAGAGTTATTGTCAAAACAAGATGTGTGAAGTTTCAAAGTACTTTTGTCTAGTAGGTTACTAGTAATGTCTTCTGCTATTTGGATTAAGTTGGAAATGTGTTTATCTCTAATGTAGTCCTGCTGATACAAGGGGAAAAGTACTACTGGTCCAGCTTCGGTGGCAGAGGTCAGAGTGAATTTGACTCCAGCAGCTGATGTGTGGCAGGGCATTGGTCATGGTCACGCTTCCTCTATGATGACACTGACTACAGAACCATGGTATTGGAGGAATCAGTTGCTGCTCAAACTGAAAACAAATTCATCCGAGGGAGGCTGGAGTGCCTTTTGAAACTGTTTGTGTAGCTCCATGATTATAATAGTACAAGGGAAGGATTTGGGAATGCAGTAGTGGATGACTGTACTGCAGTCAGCAGTCTGCAGGTGGTTTGTTAAAGTGCCCCGTGGAATGGCTTTAACTTAGATGCAGTTGTATGCTAGGAATCCACTTGTTTGGCAACTGGCAGAAGTTAATGGTGTTCTATCTGTCTACTTCTGTGAATGACTAGGGCTTGGATTCACTTCAATACATTAATTTTAATGTACTTGGTATTAGAGCTTTATAAATTGCATAACTTTATTTCCTTTTTGCTGGTTGTTGACAACTTTGTTGGCAAGCATGTTTTCCAAGGAATTTTGCTGCCTTTTCTGCTGAAGGTGTACATATACTTGACAGTAATCTTTCCACGTGGCTTTTCATGGTCAATACAGCATGCCTCTGTGGATGGTGTATTTCTGAGAGCACAGTTCTTAAACATAGTATAAAAATATTGCTGTAACTGAGTCTTCACAGAATTCATTCAACAATATCTAGAACCTGTTAGATCCAAGTTCAACATTTTAGACTTGGACTTGAACGATCCCTAAACTTTTGTTCACTCCTTTCCCTGAATACTTATCAGGCTGTATTCAAGGGCAAGATTTTAGTGAGCATGCCATGTTTGCAAGCCTGTTTGCGTAATCTTTACTCTGCATGCACTCTCTTAACCTTTTTTGGTGCAGCTACTATGGCTGATAGCTCTATCAGTTGCTTAATCTTGCTTTTGCTGAGTCATACTAAAGATCCTTTGCCATTCTAGGTTTTTTTTTTTTTTTTCAGGGAAAACAGCCTTGCTTTTGAGCAGCTTTCTCAATCTGTAAAAACACGTGCCTTTGTGAAGATGAATTCAAGCTTTGGAGTTCTGGCATAGCTGGAATACTGTCGTCTTAATCTATATGAACGAGTCGTCTTTTGTGAAAGAGAAAGGATTGATAACAAGTTAACAATGAGGATTTGAAGTAAATGGTAACTTCAGTTCCTTAGACCAGGAGAAATGTTTGTGTCACTTTAATCTCCTGTAAGAATGGCTTTTCTGTTCAATTTCACACTACGCAAGATAACTTTAAATAGAATTTTTGCGTACATTCATCTTTTTAGATTCTGTAGTCAGAAGCCTTAATAATGGAATTAAGGCACCAGCACCTTATTTCTTCTGTCCATTCTCAAGTAGTAGGACTTTATGGTTGCCTTACTCCAAGGCTAAAACAGTCTCAACTTGTTTACCTAACAACTCCTGTTGTTTATGGAATAGCTCCCTGCTTCCAAGTTAAGCAGTGCATCTTTTTGGCAAGTTGCTTATCTGATAACTGATGAACTTGTTGATGCTGAGAACTTGCTCAACTAGACAGTGATGTATTGCTGTATATATGCAGTTTATTAATGGATAAAAATGTAGAGCTGCATGCAATTCCAAAAGTGCATCCTGGGGAAGAATAAAAGTCAGTGGTTAGCAGGGAGTTTGGTTAAGGGAATAGTGATGAGTTGAGGCACTGAGAGGTGAGTGATTTCTTGCAGTCTCACTGCTTTACCAGCAGTGGAGTCTTGGGATTCCATACTCTGCTAGAATGAAACTGCTTTTTTTGTGTCTTGTATGTGCTTCCAGCACTGCTTAAGCTGCACCAAAGTAGCTGGCTTACTGGATAATTATGGAATAACTTTTTTAGGAAAGAACGCCTGGAGGTTAGGAGAGGAGGCTCCATCCCCAGGCTGAAGCTGGGATTACCTAGGTCAGGTCAGGTTCCTCGGGACTGTGGCGAGGCAGGCTTAAAAGGTAGAAATTCTGCAAGCTCTCTGGCCAGCTTATTCCACTGTTTGATTATGTGGTGTAGGGAACCTGCTTTGGCAGGGGAGTTGGACTCGATCTCTGGAGGTCCCTTCCAACCCCTATGATTCTGTGATTCTGTGATTACCCTTTTTATGTGCATCTTCTTTACTGCAACTTATGTTTGGATAGAAATATTTCTATCCAAGTTGTGGAATTGTGAACACAGAGTGTAACTTTAGATAACAGCTTGACTGCTGAAATACTGATTGTTTCTGGTAATGTTCTGAATGCTGCTTTAGCTGCTAGGGTAATGCTTCTTGCTGGTCTGTCACTGATGAAGTGGAGACCTTTCTTCTTTGATTTTGGTCTCTGAGAAAGCTAAGGCTTTCTGGTTATTTAGAGGGTCTTATATTTGCTCTAAGAAGTCTAGCAAGGACTTCTATTTATTTTCAGAAATAAATAAATGAAATTCCATATTTAGAATAGGGGATGGTTTTCAATAATGAATTCACACTGATTAAAACTTGCAGCACCCGGGTGGAGAAGAAGTCCTCAGGGAGCAAGCTGGGGGAGATGCTACTGAGAACTTTGAAGATGTTGGCCACTCTACAGATGCAAGGGCACTGTCGGAAACATTTATTATTGGGGAGCTTCACCCGGTGAGTATGCAAGAATACCAGTACTTGATGTTTTTGTGTGTAGCTATTTTGCGCTGATATTTTGCTTCAAAATGTGGCGAGTTCCCAGTTTGGTTGGATGCTACTCTGTAGCTCTGGATGGATCTGGTCTGGAGAGAGTCCTCCCTTGTGAAGTGAGTTGAATAGTGCAGAATCGGGATTGTCACATCTCAAACTTGGCTTCTTTGGAATTTTTCATCGCTTTGTTTTTGAATAAGTTGAAAATGGAATCATGCTGTTTCTGGTGCATCCTTTGAGCTTTATAATGAGACTCTGTAATTCTTGAAAGTTATATATCTAACTGTCAAGAACCTTTCTTATATCAACATGCTAAGTGTTTACTTAGCCACTCTCATGCATTCATCATTGTAAATGGTGTGCCAGGCTTCCATCTCAGCCTAGAGCTTTGTATGTATATTTAGAAGACTGCTTCAGCTGAACTGTAGAATTGCAGCGTGGGTGAGGCTGGATGGGACCTCTGGGTCCATCTGGTCCCACCTCTGCTCTAGCAAGGTGCCCAGGCCCATGTCTAGGTGGCTTCTGCAGATGTCTGAGGAGGAGACTGCACAGCTTCTTTGGACAACCTGAGCTAGTGTTCAGTCATCCCCACAGTTAAAGAAGTGCATCCTGATGTTTAGATGGAAAGATGGAAAAATAAATCTGATTCTTTGTCTGTCTTCCCTGTCTTTGGTTCCTTGTGTCTTGTGCTGTGTTGATGTTGCCTGCTTCTTGTCAGTTCCCACTAGATCATGTCACTTTTCTTTTTCTGTACTTTCACACTTACTGTTCCTACCACGTTTGCTGCCTCAAGCTTTGAAGGATAATTTCTGCTGCCATGGCTGCCTTCTATATGTCGTTTATAAGCTCTCCAATGGCAGTAGTTGAAAACCACTTATGGGAGACCTAGTCAGATAGCGTACAGGGAATTGTACTTTCCATCCCTTCCTGTTCTCTTGTCCTCCCCAGTATTTTGTGTCTTGCTTTTGGGGTGGATATGTACTACTCAAGACCGTGATATCACGCTGATCTTGGGATCAGAGTCCTGAACCTGTACCTATCTGAGGTTCTCTCTTGATGAATATTACTAGTGTAAACCTCTCCTAATATGAAGTAATTCAGGTCTGGTGCATGTTTGTAGTCCTGAAGATTTGCCATCTGTTTCAGGTGGCAGCTGTTACCGGTAAAATTATTTGTATCCTGGCTGCCAGTACAGTTCATTCTTGTTTGACAGGTGACTGTTTTCATTTGGAACAAACATTTCAATAGTTTTGTGTACCATACACTTAAAACAGTCACTAAGGTGCTGTTTCTTTTGTAATGAATGTGACTGTCCCTCGTAAAGCTTCAGGAATTTCTGAAAGCTCCACGGAACTTCAGACCTTTGCATTGGAGATTATACCAAACTAGTTAGGTAACTGTGCTCAATAATATGAGTAGGCTTGGTAGGAGTAAGTAATTGCTATTTAAGGAAATGTGTACTATATGGAGACAAAACAAATGTGAAAACACTGGTAGAAGAAATAATTGAGTGCAGAATCAAGTTTCACTTCTTTACTGTCTCGTGGCAAATATTATACAAGGAGGTGATCTTGTTTATAGTAGCTGAACAAAATACACTGACATCTCTTTGCAAGTCTCTTTCCTAGTGGAAAAATAGATACACATTAACAGATGAGAATTGTGAATTGAGTGATTAAATGTATTTTTTAATTTATTTATTATTTTTATGTTCTGGATGCTCATCTAGATGTGTTGTTTTTTTTGTTTTTTTTTTTTTCTTTATTTTCCTGCAGGATGACAGACAGAAGCTTCAGAAACCAGCAGTAAGTGTGTTTCTTGCAATTATTTCTTTTGAGTGTTAGGTGGCATCTCTGTAAATGGTATATTCAGCAGCAAAAATAATTAACTTTATTTAAGTGTGGTGTTTCAAATCATAAGCCTCTTAAACCTGTTGATCTGGCCTTATAACTTATTTTTCCTGTTAGCTGTTCTTTATTGTAATTTTTGTGGTTTCTAACAAAGAAGTTAAGTCTTACGACATTATACTACAACAAAAAGATGAGTCTAGAATCTGTCAGTGGTTATCTAGTATCTAGTTTAAGAAAAACATTTATAGACAGGATAGATTAAGCTTATACTTTTAAACAACAAAAAAAAAGCAAATGGCTTAACAACATATCAGCAACACTGGTAGATAAAGAATTCAGACAGATTTGATAGCTGTAGTATAGATCAGTTAATTTACAATTGTGAACCCTTTTCAAGATGCTGTTTGCTTCCTGACTACTGCAGCAGACTTTGATGTCCTGTCAGTGCAGTAGTGTGTTTGTTCCAACGTATTCTTCTGTCGTCATTAAAGTTGTGTTAACATTCAGCTTGTGAACTCCTAAAATTAGTGTCTATTAAAGAAGCAAGTAAATCAGAGATGAAACTGCACAGTTGCTGCTGCTGAGCAAATAGAGGCTGGTTGGTTGGGACCATCTTCTGGCCTTGGCACGTCTGTTTATATAACGTGTTACACTTAATAGGTGTTAGGCCATGCTCCACGTGGTTTGACTTTAGCGTTAGTTCTTCATGGAGGTATCCACAAAATCAATAGAGATGGGATTACTGAGCCTTTTTCTTTAAACCTAGTGTTTGTTGTGCATCAACCTGTGACAGGCTTCTGAAAAAGTAGCCTGTTTAGACCTGTGAAAAGATGTGAGGAATCTTTTTCACTTTTTGAGAACGTTTATAGTTCAGTCATACTGAAGGAGTTCATTTTTCTGTTAAGCTTTAATGCTTAGATCTTCAGGGCTGTGTGCAATTGCTAATCCAGAAATGAATAAGTATTCTTAAAAACTGTGCAGCCAGCATTTGATCTTCCAGTGATTCTTTTTCTGTGGAAACTGAATTTTAAAAAAGTGCATGTCTATATCAAAAGATATAATATAAAATAAATATAAAAGATATAATAACTTGCCTGTAATTCTTATACAGTCTGAAATGCCACACTAACAGACTGAGCTTAATAAGCCTCATTTGGATATAAATCGGGACCTTGCTTCTGTGTAAGAGTCTCATGTATTCATTTGGAGTCCATTCAATTAGATTTTCAGCAAGCAAGTGATCTTTGTCTTTTAGGCCACTAAAACTTTTCATATGTAACCTGAAGTTGAAGTTTCATGGAAATCTGGCAGCAAAATTTCTTGTAGTGTGTTTTTTTAATGAATTTTGTTGCAGTGTTGACTACAGAAACTGCTGCTATCTAGCTTCTTATTCAACAGTTCCATTACAGGAAAGAGGCAGAGCATTGAGTTGTGCTGAAAGTTTGTCTCCCTTGATCAGTTTTGAGAAATTCAGGGGCCAGTTAAGTATGGACAGGAGTATGTGCTTAATGTAAATCTTTCTCTGCTTTGCTTTTTAGGAAACTCTTATTACCACTGTGGAGTCTAATTCCAGGTACAGTATGGCATATGGTACCAAATTTGAAATTACTCACAATAATGTTTCTGAAGTTCAGAATGTTATAGCATCTCTCTGTAGGAAACACGGAGTGGAAGGATGCTGCATAACAAGTTCCATTCTGTGTGTACTATGGTTTGGCATCTGAGTGCCATCTTACGTGCATGTTAGTGTAATGTCTAGATTTTTTTTTTTCTCACATTGATGTTTATCGGGCTCTACCAAATTGCTTATGCAAGCCCTCATTTCTGGATGCTGTTGGCTGAATAGAAGACATTTGATGCTATGAGTGATGTGTCTTCCATTTTTTAAGATTTGCCACAGTTGTTGTATCTAAGGGAAACAAGAGGATTGTCTACAAGAAGGAAAATCTGTCGGTGTGGTGGGTGGGCATATGTTCAAACATCATTAAATCATTACTTTTAAAGTTATACTTTGCTTACTGTTGCCCATTGCTGAAACCTCAGAGGAACTTCCTGTACCCCTTGGAATGAGAAGCTGGGTATTTGGAAGTTGTCAGATGTTAAGTCCTAAATTTCTATGAAATAGTTTTGGAATGAGTGATATTCTGGGCATGATGCTATGACTTTAAACACATCTGAAGTCTTCCTCTTTTCTAGCAAACAAATTTGTGGTAAGCTTTAGTGCGCAGTCTGAAGAGGACAGACTTTTTTTTCTTGGCTAGAGTGGTACTGGCCTAGGTGTTCTGCTCTTGTCTTCACATTACGTATTTCTTGGGGTGGGAGGGGCAGACTTTATTGAAACTGACTTTTTGAAACTTGCTGGGTGTCACTTCCTAAATTACTTGTTTCAAAAACTTCTTCCTAGTTCATGGTCCAACTGGGTGATCCCGGCAATAGCAGCAATTATTGTTGCCCTGATGTATCGTTCCTACATGTCGGAGTGAGCATCTTACTGGGAACTTATGCAAGAAGAGACTGATCTGGGAGAGAATAGAAGCAATCCTAACCCAATGTATTTCCAGACAAACGCCTGATATCTGAAGATAAATTCAACTTTTTCAAAAAACTGAACAATTCTTTTCTGCTGTGCACTTTTCTTGATGTTGCCTTCTGATTTGCTGTATTGAAGTAATAAAAAGGCAGCATTTCTTTTCGTATAACGACATATTCTCTAATGAGTGATTTGATAACTGTATTATTTTCTGTATTAAAACAGTTTTGTAAGCAGCATTCTGATTCTGGTTATATCTTTTTAATCTGTAATGGGTCTGTAGGACTTTCTTTGCATATAAATTTTATAGCTTTAAATTACTACCAAAATTTGTACATGTATTTGTCTATGTACACAGCTTAACTTAAAAATCATGTTGTCTTCTTATATGTGGAATGTTAGAGAAAGAGTCTAATTAAAATAAACATAATGGAAAAAGCTGAGTATAGTAATGAGTACAGGTGTCTGTAAGTGGGTGGGTCCTGCCAGCTGGGCTATAAGAAGATAACTTTCCTTCCCTCTTGCCATGTGCTCTTAGAGTTGTTACAGGTATTCCTGCTGGCAAGCTGTTCTGTTTGACTGCCAAGGGAAAATTAAAAGTAAAATATGAAATCCACTGGCCCAATTACGTGTCTCCGTTTTGTGAACTGTTGAACTGTTCTGCAAAAAAGGCAGAAAGTGCTCTTTCACTAAATTCCACTATAGGTATTATAACTGCTACTGAGTAATACTGTTCTTGCCAAGCACTCAGGTGACTCTGAAACTTGTTCTGAAACTTCCAGACTTGTATGCAATCTTCAACTTTGTCATGGTATGTTGTGAGGGGAAAAAAGTGATGCTCAGAATCTGTTTTCGATTGTTCTGTTATGTGCTCCTTGGTGCTGCGCTATGGAGAGATGACCATTTTCTGTGCTAAATACAGGACTGAAAGTGTGCATTTTGTGGTGAATTTTTTTATTTTCATTTTTTAGTCATATATAAATGATCATGAATAAAAGTTTAATTGCTTACTTTTTCCTGGCTGAAATATACTCATTTCAATCTTCTGTGAAGCTCTTGGAAGGGATGCTTTTGCTTTTTGGGGCCCTTTTCAGGTGAACCCATTCAATAATGTGTCCTCCAAGTGAGACCTTTTATCAAGTAGGGAAGTTGCATGTGAAATGTGAGATAGTGTATCCCAGTACAGTTAGTGAAAATAAATGATTCTAACCCCTCTGAGATAAACAGCATGTCCTCAACGCCAGCTAGTGACTGTTAGCAGTGCTTTGCCTTTGTAAGCTCTGACAGTCACCAGCACTTGTAGCCCTATTGCAGCGACTGCCCCCTGGGAGCACCATGGAAAACGCATTCAGTATAGGTCTTGTATCAAAATGAGCGATAGGAGTTCTGTGATTTCAGATGAGAAACACATCTCTTACACATGCATGACCATAATATGTCAAGAATTCCTTATTGAGGGATTCTTTTTACCTTTGAAGCAACTAAGGATCTATTAAAACCTCTGTTCTTGCAGAAAACAGAGTTGACTGTGAAAGTGCTTAGTATCTTACTTTGGTATTCTTGAGTTCTCATCTTGATTTACAACTGTAGGCATTTATGTTTAGAGTAGATCCCATCACTGTATTTGCCTTGGAGACATGACTTGCAGTGTAAACATCAGTGGCTGGGATTTTGCGTAATACTAATTTCTTACTCTGTCCTGTTGTCCCAGCTTTTTCTCTCAATGTAAGGTGAAGCTGAGTTGAAAGTTCAGACTTTGTTGGCTTGTTATAGATTACTTTTAAAAAGGATATATTAACTCTTAAGTTGATATTTAGACTCATGAACTAAGTTTGAAATACTGAAGTTTCTGTTAGTTTTTAAAGTAATGTTTAAATTCACATCGAGCAAGAAAAAAAGTTTCAGAAAGCTTAACCTTTCAAACAATTTTGCAAGAATTTCAGAAGGAGATAATTATGTCCACATGAGCAAATAGGGTAATGTAATCAAAGTGGATCCATATAGCAAAATACTTGTTGCAAAAGGTGGTTTTTTTTCCTTCATGCTTCAGGAGCTTTACTGTGGTATTGTTCTGTTTGTATCCTGTATAGCAGATGCTTATTGGAGGTTGGATTTTACTATGTTATACCCTAGAGTATCTATTCAAGCTCAGCAGAGTAAAAGCAGTCCAGCTGGCACAGAGAATTTCCGTAGTGTGAACTAAAAATGCAATGAGTGCAGACAAGTAGCAGATGCAAGTTAAAGTGCTACTGTAGGTGCACTGAACTTGTTCCTTGCAGTTAGTGTGTTTGTGTCAGTGCTGGTGTCAGTTGTTCCTGAGAGAACAGCATGATTGTAGTGGGTTTTTAAATGTGAAATGATGAATGTAAAAATATATATATTAATAATCCTTTTTAATATAGTAATGTTAGATGGGCATTCCTTAGGGGGTCACATAGGAATTTTGATGTGACTTCATGAATATGAGAGGAAGAAAAAAATTGGATGCGGTGAGGAATGAATTGCTTTGCTATTGCAAAACGTTTCAGATGAATTAAGGGTAGTCAATATTCTTATGGTTTGGCAGCAAAAAGAAATGAGTGGGCAAAGATCAATTTATTTTCAGAACGAGAATCCTCATCTTCAAATCCCATCAAAGATATTTGCTCTAATTTGCTCTATTTGTCTGGTCATGTCCTTTAATACTAATTTTTGTTTGGACAAACTGATTTTGGTGATCAGTGTTTTAAATTAGATGTCATCCCATGTTTACTTGTACAGCAGCACTATTTATACTGCTCTTGTGTCCTGAAGTCATTTGTTCGTGTGCTACATTTTGGGCCTTAATTTGACTATGTTCTGTTGTTTAAAAGAGTGCATAGTGAGAAGAGAGCACCTTGCAGTGGAGACAGCATTGGCTCCCCCTTGCTTTTTGTGGAATAAAGCCAGCACACTTGTTCGTTTTCTCCCTGTGCTATGTTGGGAAAATAAAATACTATCTTTTTCTCTGGCCTACTTGCCTTGGCACAACAGTCTAATGCCTTTCTCTAAGTTTTGATGCTATGCTGCATTCAGGATTTTGCAGAATGCTGGGGAGGAACTGGCAAGGGAGTAAAAACTACGCAGGTGGAATCCAGTCACAAATCTGTAAGTCAGTACGTTGGCAGGGACAAAAAGAAAAAAAGTCATTACTGTTTTTGTTTTCTGAATGTTTGATGTTGAGGGTAAATGGATATTTATGAATTCAGAGTCATGCTGACAAACTTGTTGCAGTGTCTTCTGCAAGGCTGGCAGTGAGGATTACTATCTGAAACTGTCAGAATGAATGAGCTAAACATACAAAAGGATTTTGAGAAAGTTCATACTCCTGTATCCTTCGCTCTGATGACTGTTCAGATCTAAGTCGAAGCTAGTAACCAGTAGATCATTTGAGCAAATTTGAGATTTGCTTTCCTGATTTTACTTTACTTTCCTGTTACATTACATTCCTTCTCCACAGTTAATTCATTATTTGTTGAAATATTTCAAATTGTGGGTGAGCAGATGAACACCTGAATTCATGAGAAATGATGAAATACTACATCTTGTAAGGTGACTAATGCTGAATTTTCTGTTCTTTCTGAAAACCAGTTAGGCTTGTTCTTGATCACCTGACAGGTAAGAGCGTGCATAAAGCAATTTTTGAAATTTTCTTTCCCAGGTTGCTAAAACTGGGATATGCAGTGTAGCTACTGGTCTCTATTGATGCTTGCTAAAACAGGTCAGAATGGACTAGATAGTACTATGGAGTCTTATGTATAAGAAATAGATTTTTACTTCTGTATAGTACAATTTCTGCTCCTGTTTCTTCCAGTCTACTGTGCTTAGGCAGAAAGCATAATACCAGAAAACCTTAGGGAAACAGTTGTGGTATCTCTGGACAGAACGCCACAGAAATCATGTGGGCTCCCAGAGACTACATCCCAGAACAACACCCAGTAGCATATTCTCTGCAGAAATCTATCCTTTTTCTGAAGATCCTCGTCCTTGCCTAATGTGTGATGGCCAATTCTATTACAGGTAAAAGCACTACACAGTATCTCTGGAGTTCCACCTACTTAGGTCCTGGATAAATGCAGCCTTGTGTTGTTTGAAATCATGAGGTTGTTAACCATCAGCTGTGGGAAAAGGACTGCCTTCAAGTAGAATGTCTTTTGGAAACTGCTTCAGGGGCTAGGAGGTAGGTAGACTGGAAAGTAGTAAGCCAAGCAGGTGGAGTATTTTCCAATGGCATCCTGAAAATAGGGAAGGATTGTTTCTCCTGTCACATTCAATTGTCACAGACTTCTGAAGCTAGTTGATGCTTTGAACATCACTCATCAAACCTTAACAGGGCCTGCAAGGATTACCTTAAGAGCATGATGAGTATTATTATCTATTTACATATTAAGAGTAGACATAAGAGAAAAGCTCAGCCTGCATCTTAGAAGCCCACAGGTTGGTGGGTTGTAATTGGAAACAAGCAAATATGTTCTTTCATTTGTAAACTGACTGGATTCATGCTTTATGTTTACTGAATGTCTCCTGGCACAACTTGAGGCCATTCCGTCTAGTCCTATTGCTAGGAGAAGAGGCTGACCCCCACCTCACCACAATCTCCTTTCAGGGAGTTGTAGAGAGCAGTAAGGTTCTCCCCTGTCCTTCATGGCTACCTCTCCACACTGCTGCCCATGTTCAGCTGAGTGTCAACCAACACCCCCAGGTCTGTTTATTCCATGCAACCTTCCATCCACTCTGCCCCAAGCCTGTAGTGTTGCCTGGAGTTATTGTGGCCAAAGTGCAGGACCCAGCACTTGGTCTTGTTGAACTTCAACCCACTGGCCTCTGCCCAGCGATCCAGCCCATCCAGATCCCTCTGTAGGGCCTTTCTATTTCCTGGCAAATTAACACTTCTTTCCAGCTTGATGTCATCTGCAAACTTACTGAGGGTACACTCAATCCTCTTGTCCACCCCGATCCCTGGGGAACAGCACTTGTGACTGGTTGCCAACTGGATTTAACTCCATTCACCACCACTCTGGGCTCAGCTCTGCAGCCAGTTCTTCACCCAGCAGAGCGTATCTGTCCAAGCCACGGACTGTCAGCTTCTCCAGGAGAATACTGTGGGTTCTTTGCATGGGTCAAAGGGGTACAAGCATTTTACAAATAGTATTGGAAACTTCGTTTTTCAGCAGTTAGAATGAGAAAATCTTATTTTAATTTCAGGTGATTCTGCAGAATTATTTTTTGACCCTATTTAAATAGCAAAGATACTGGAGTAAGGACACAGGTTGTTATGTATGTATTTTCTTGCCTTGGTGAGGACATCAGACCTGAGCATATGGATTAACAAGTTACTAGAGTACGAGCTGGAGTGTGTAGATTTAAAGCTAACTAGCTTCATGACGACTCCTGGTGGTGAGTTGCTCCTATTATTGCATGTGTATACTTTCACCGCCACAGATAACTTTCACCACCTTCCCTGAGAGATTTATGATCGTATGCCTGAGAAGCTTAGCATCTAGTAGGTGTGAAAGTCTGACTGAAAGAGGCTTACCTGTCTCAAGGCCTGATGAGGCCAGCATGTGTCTCAGAGCATCGTGCATTCTCAGGATCAAACTCTTCACAACCCTCTTTTTTTTCATACAGAAAGTTGATGTCAGGGAAATGTGTCACCAGGTGAGAAAGAGAGGGGACAGTCACTGGAGAAAATGGAAATAGCCTTTGAAACAAAGAATATCATCCAGGGTTTCCCTTTTGAGCTGTGTAACCTAAGCGGGTGTGTTCTGTACCATGGGTTTGGGCTGCATGAGGCACAGCAGCACAGCTCCAGACTTGTCACAGGTTTCCAGGAGGACATGTTTTCATTTGTTCTTCAAATCAGCACAAACCCATTAGGAATCCCTTAAAAATAGATGATCTTCCTCATTGCTCATCTGAATTCAAGAAAACACACTCATAAGGTTAACATCAATAAATCAGCAAACTACATACTTCTTGTCCTTTAAAAATCTGTGTATTTTAAACTCATCGGTGCAAGGACTGTGCTTTTGTGTGTAAAATGCCCAATACAAACAGACTGTGATCCTGCTTGTAGTGTTTAACTTCTCTAATAAAACTCCTGGAAAGAGTAAGTGTCAATAGCAGGGCTAGCAGGTAAGCTGATGAACCTAAATTCCCTTATAAATACTAATCTCAGCATGTGAGAGATTTCTTTCATTTTGTGAACTACTAGAGCAATAAAAATCTGAAGTACACAATGGAGACTACAAACATTGTCTTGAAATTGAGAACAAAATGAGCAAATACTTGCAGACGTGCTGTGGAGTATTATTTTAAGTAAGCAATGGTGGTATGTATGTCTCCAAACACCAGTCATTCTATCCCTGGGGTAAAACTTCTCTTAATAAGCTGATTTTCAATCCACTCATACCATACCATTGGAAGAAGGATAAATTTACTTTCATTTTTCTTTCAGTAACACAACAGAAAAGGACTTCAAAGATGTTAAAATGTTATACTAATTTAATGAGTTTTAGTATTCACTGATCATGACCTGGCTGTGGTGTTACCTTTGGAGATCAGTGACCAGGAAATCACAAAGAAAATAGGATTTCCAGAAGAATTTGATTGCTACATAATGAAACTGTGGGGCTTGTTTTCTTTTCAATTAAATAAACTTTAAATTGAAACAACTGCATCTATTTTAGAGGGATCAACCCAGCCCATGCAACAAACTGCTGCCCAAATGCTCTGGAATAGGCATAACCTTAATCCAGAAACAAGCTTCCTTAGTCAAATGTACTTTTTTTAGTGATTTGTTTCATAAATCAGCCATATGTAGATGCCAAATCCATTCAAGCAGCTGCTCAGCACATGACAAAATTTCTCTCCTAGGAGTATAACAAAATAGGCACTATCGTCACCTTTGTGTTGCACCATAAACAATGTAGACAGAAAATACTATCAAAACAAGCTTTTTTGGCTTTTTAGTGGCTAAGGCTTTATTCAAAGATACACCATATACCCTGGCTGCCATCCTCCTCTGGATTTCTCCATTTCGCAAAGTAGTTTGAGTCTTATTTTTACAAAGAATGGCTCCAAGCAGGTCTGCGGGCATTTCATATCTCTGCCTTAATGGTAAAAATGTCATCGGGTACATTCAGAGACTTCACAAGTTCATGACTTGACTTGATTTCTACTCTGACTCACAAAGTAGATCAGAGATTACGAGTGTAAAATACAATCTGTGTAAGGCACTCATCACAGGTCTTTAAATTACTAGCAATATACAAGTTTAATGAAATGAAGTGCAAGATAGCATGCCTCTTGCACCCTTCCTGTTGCAGAGGTAGCTGCACCTCAACGGCACAGCCATGAAGGAGGCAGTCCGTATTAGAAATACTTTGGCAAAGTAAACAGATTTACTGAGCTAAGGCACCAAGGTCTTTATGTTTGCTTAATGACAAGAACTAGTTGGACTCTAGTTACTCTGTGCTGCTGAAAGGACCTACATATTTTCCTAATTGCTTATGTAGCTGCAGATATATAGATAACAACTGAAACAGGAAAGCTGGTATAGAGAAATCAACTATCAAGCTTATCTGCTCATCTATGAGAAAGAGGCTCTGGAAAAAACTTCTCTCCTTGAACATTTCTGTTCACATTTTTACCTAAGAATGAATAGCTCTCTTCTACCTTTTCTCTCAAGCCCTCAAAGACTTCTGGGGGGTGAAATCACAGAATCACAGAATCACAGAATCACAGAATCACCCGGGTTGGAAGGGACCTCAAGGATCATGTAGTTCCAACCCCCCTGCCTAGCAGGGCCACCAAACATACACATTTAGATCAGGTTGCCCAGGACCCCGTCCAACCTGGCCTTGAACACGTCCAAGGACGGGGCATCCACAACCTCCCTGGGCAGCCCGTTCCAGGGCCTAACCACTCTCCTCGTAAAGAACTTCCCCCTAACATCCAACCTAAATCTTCCCTCCTTCAACTTGGATCCATTTCCCCTAGTCCTGCTATTGTCAGCCCTTATGAAGAGTTTACTCCCCTCCTGGGTGTAGGTTCCCTTCAGGTATTGATAGGCTGCAATGAGGTCGCCCCGCAGCCTTCTCTTCTCCAGGCTGAACAAGCCCAACTCCCTCAGCCTGTCCTCATAGGGGAGGTGCTCTAGCCCCCTGATCATCTTAGTCGCCCTCCTCTGGACCCTTTCCAAAATCTCCATGTCTTTCTTGTACTGAGGGCTCCACACCTGGACACAGTACTCCAGATGGGGCCTCACAAGAGCCGAGTAGAGAAATCTGTGTCTGCATTTTGTAGCTGTACAAAAACACAGCATTCAACCAGGCCAAGGTCTCAGCCCAAACAGCGCTGCTTTGCTGTCAGACAACACGACCAGCAAGGAACAAAAGGTTTTCTAAGAGGTTGAAGTGATCTATTTTTTTTTCCTTGTCAAGATAAAATTACAGAAATGTGTGCTGTGCAGAGTTACCTGGCTTTTTTCAGCTCTGCTGCTGCATTCTCTTCCTTAAACGCCAACTCATCCCACTGCATGCACAGCATGCCATTGCCAGGAGCTGCAGGGGATTTGTATGGGTCCTGTACTCAAGCCCTGGTATCACTATACCTTTAATTCAAAGCTAGGCAGAGGCAGATGAAAACTCAGTGCTTTTAAAACATTATGGAGCCAAGTGCTTCTGGAACATGAGTTCAAACTAACACTCTCTGGCCTTCCTGAGATAAAAGGGCTCTGGGTCACACAGGAGCTTGGTCTGCTCCTAGGGGAGTTTTTGCATGATTCTCTAGAACTTGGCAGAACTTTTCCTTTTTGTTTTCACTATTCAGGATTCAGTGGATAAAGAAATACTGCACACCCACTTCATAAAAGGGAATTTTGTATTTGTTTTTAGTGAATACTTGCCAATGCCTCCAGCATGTTGGCTTAAGGCAATTGCTGACTCACTCTGAGGCCAAGTGTTTAATTAACTACAGCTGAATTTTTTAAAACAAATGTCTAGCTGTAGAGGACTTGGGCTGTAAAGGTGAAGTTTCAGGGCTGCTTATTGTGTTCTTTTATTTTCTGTGAAACTATGCATATTTGCAAGACTATGTTCACAGGCACCCTTGACACACGCATTTTCTATGACTTATGAGAGTTGCTACAGGAGCTTCTCTTTAAGGTGTGCCAGGATTAGCTGTGCCAACTGAGTGTATGTTTGTGAAATGAAATCTGTGACCTTAGAGGTGTGGCTTTATGAAGCAAGGATTGTAGGGATCTTCTTAAATGGAAAAATTTTTAAAAATAGTAAAAAAAAAAAAAGCCAGGATGTGGGTGGAAAGTCGTAACAAAGCTGATGAGTTGAATGAAAATAATGGGGGGGGTTCTTTGTTTGTTTGTTTCCTGTAAAAACTACCATTTACGGAACATCTAAAGCTGAAAGAAGGTGAGAAGAAAAAATTCTTCACGTTTGTTTTTCAGGGTGATAGTATGTCAAAATATCTCTTGTTCATGGCAAGCTATTTGTAAATATGAAGTGGGTGAACAGGAAAGTAAGGTTTTAAATAAACAAGATTTTCAAAACACTGGGGTTTTGATCTTTTTTAAAAGGGAGAGATGATAAGAAAGTTTTTTCACTTATCCATAGAGTATATTTTCTTACTGCTGATGTGTAGAATAATTTTGATAGGAATATAAATGGGTATGGCTTTGGGGTTGTCTTTTTTTTGTTTTATTAAACAAAAAAAGTTTTAAAGTTTTTTAAAAGTTTCTATCACTGCTCTGCAATAGTAACCCAATCAATCTTTACATGGTTATCCAAGCAGTTTACTTTATTGCTTCTCCTCCTCCCAGTTGCCCTAATGGTCCAATAATCTTTTGTTTGCTTGAACTTCGCCTGTCCTTCTGGGTATTGTGGAGGCAACAGTCCTGGGACAAGAGTTCAAGGCAAAAGAGTGAAATCGACTCTTTTGCATGACAGTTCTGCTCAGAGGCTGACTGCTTAATTAACTGTTTTTGTTGCCTAAGAGCTTTGCTGTTGTCTTCTATCCAAACTGCATAGAAAAGCATCCAAAGTTCTTTGTGCCCGAAGGCCTAAGCCCTGGTCCAGGGAGACACTAGAGAGCAGGAGCAATAGGGAAATATGGGACTTTACAAGGAATAGTGAACTGATCCGGCCTCTTCACACACAGTGTCTCCCCTTTTCCCCTTGCAAAAGGATCACAACAGATGACACGCTTAGCTCAGCCACACCTGATGGACCTTCTGGAGGCCAGGCTTTACATCTTGTGAAAGAGTCCTGCAAACTTGAGCTTTGACCCTAACCTTAAACCAAACTGACTCCAGCCTTAGCCAGAGTCCAGCTGTCCTCACTGTTCTTTGTTCAAATACTTCCATGCAAGCTCAGTCACAAACAGAATCTTATATGAGGAGAGCAGGGAAAGCTGAGAACCTACCATTAGCATAAATGATGTATTGTCAGTCTAAAAAAAATCAAAGCAATGATATGCAGATAGATTTTCTTGTCTTTTTGAATAGAAAAGGAAGAAGGAAAAGGAAGGAGCTATTTATTGAAAACAATCTCAATAAACAATACGGTTAAAGCTGTTAAGCATGCAATGTGTAGGATCTACCCTTTTCCTTTGGTGTCCTTCCACTGCTTGTCTGAGTAGAGTGAGTATGGTGAGATGTCAGCATCCCAAGTATTTTGCTGGAATGAGTTTGGTGCTGGCTGCTTTTTCCTCCTACTGTGGGATCCTCTGAGGGTCATTTCCATGTTTCCTAACAACCCTTTGTTGTTTTGTGCTTTGTTCTTTTTTCGTAGAGCTGCATTTCTGTTACACCTGAATTCCCTATACATGGCACATTTTACCTATGTTAAATATTTGTTCTTTATTATTTTTGTTACTACTAAAGTGGGTGTTTGGCTTCCAAGCCTGTGTTTCATTATCTGATCACTGCTGTGCTGGCTATAGTCCTGCAGCCCTCAGCACTAGCCTGTGTTCCTCACCTCAAATTTTGGGCCTGCTCTGCAAGCCCAGCAGTCATACCCAGCCTGTTTTTCTCTGCATTGCATAGTCATGTTAAGGTCATTAATATTTTGTCAGACACACAGAAGCTACGTATTACTACTCTGTATATACAAGCTATAGCTGTACCATGTGAAGACAAGCAAAGCAAGTTGGGTGTAGTTACCTGGTCCTTACAAATGCTGACATAGATAAAAACAAAACCAAACAAAGTTCTAGGCAGGTCTAAGCAAAGTAGCCCTGAGAAACCTCAGTACTGAGGCTCTGCAAAGTCAACACAGCGCACATGCCCTGTAACCTGCAACAACTATGTTGTCTTCACAGGGATGTAGCCTCCAGAGTACCTTGGACTTAATATTTTTTGAACACGGGGACAGATAGCATCATGAGAACTTACCCCAAACCTGACCCCATCCTGTGTGGCCTGAAATGCTGATACATTATGTTGAACAAGGAGAGAAGCCTTTACTTCAGCCTGGCTAACCCTTACCAGATTGGTTACCTTCCTGCTTTGGGCATGGCAGGTTTTGATCCCTTATCTCAAAACCACAGGCAAGTGTGCATCTTGAAATTCATCCTTTTCCTTTTTCTTTATGTGAGCCCATGCTCCGTGGAGTGCTGGTAGAGATGTGAGAAAGCAAGCCTGGGTTTCCATCCACAGCATTCTCCTTGGCCGGGACCACCTGTGGTGGTGGGGACCTTGCCTGAAGCTAGGCCTTTACCTCAGCTGAAGGTCCATGGAGGAAGCCCTGAGAACTTGGGCTGGTGCTGGGAGGCACCACTTCACAGTAGCATCAAAGAGGGCTGAAGGTTGTTGTTAAAATGCTAGGCTTGGTTGGAGGTAGCAAAGTGAATTTTGACTGAGCCATAACAGAGGAGGCCTTTTTCACTCCCTCTTGGCCTATAAATTGACCTGGGTCATGCTCTAGACTCCCCTTGCCACATAAGCTTTGCAAAGATCCAGCTTTGAGATCCTTAATGGACTTGGTGGCCAAGTTTTGCAGATGCTGATTTTTAATCCTGTTACGTGAATGCATTTATTTCATAATTGAATTGCAAAGCACTTGGCTGTATTTTCAGTAAAGTACTCCTAACTTTATCCCAAGTCTTGTTCCTTGATCAACCTCATTTCTAAATGAGGGATATTTTGGAGGCCATTTATGTTTTAGAACTAGTTAGAATAAATAGGACTCACTATAGAGCTTGTATGGGAATTATACAATTTTTAAGAAGAGGAAGATAATGCTGGTAGAAGTAGCTTCTATGTTAGAGCTCTGGCATGAGCTGTAGATTGTATGTTTTAGATTATTGATCACTTGATCAAGCCTCCAATACTCAATCAAGCTTCTAATACACGTCAGCTGCCTTTTTAAAAATGGCTATCTGAACCATGAGTTCATGGTAATTCTTGGAAGATTCCTGTCCTAAGAGTCTCTTCTGGAAGTATTACGCCTTTCTCCAGGAGAGCTGGTTGCTATAAAAGACAGCTACACCAGGTTGTAGGTGTACACTAGCATGTCCAAAGAGCAGTGTTTTTTTAAGTCTTGACCTTCAGAAGACCCTTTATCCAGGACTCAGGTTAACACTTGTGCATTTTGGGTTGCAATGACGGAACATTAGATCAGAAAAAGGAAAAATAGGGAGCTGATTCATAAATCAGCACAGGTTGATTTTGTTTGTGAGTGCGAAAGATGCATGCTTGAGTTCACTGAAGAAAAATAAGGTCTCACTTAGAAAAATCCCCAAGGAATTAGATATAGGACTTTTTGCCATGTTCTGTCCTATAGTTGACTGGGTAAGATTATGGCTGCATTTGTTTTAACTTTTGGAGGCCGGAGAATGAGCACAGGTCAAGTGCCATGGTCAGTCATGGTAGCTTTCTGATGTCCAAACATAAAAATTGGCTAGGGCTGGGGTTAGTCTCTGAGTAAGGGCTGCCCTTGCTCAAGTAATGAAAAACTGGGCTTTGTTAAAACATGTATGTTAGATGATGCTTCTCAACTTACTGACACATTGATGTGTCAGTATCTCTGGACAAGAGGAGCTGATGGCAATCCTAATTGACAAGAAGATCAGGTGAGCAGAAGGAAGTTGGGGTTCGGCTGGGGTTGTTAAAGCAAGTCCTGGTTTGTGGTCTTTGCATGATCATGTCTCATATACCTGCTGCTCTGTGGTTCCATGTTGGCAAGACCAACCTCCTTGGGCATTTTCATCCTCTGCAAGGGATCTGCCTACTGCTATGTGTGATGAATAGCCTAGTTTGTAACTCAGTGTACTAGTGCAGTGCTGTTTTCTTAAGTGGCAGGTTTGCAGTGTCCATGATTGTAATGGAAGAAGAATGGAGATAGGTGAGCTCAGCAAACATCAGCAGCAAAAGCAGCCCTTCCATAGGGTCAAGATCATCTGAATTGACTTTTGCTTAAGCAACAGCAACCCTTTTTTTCTTGTTTCTGATTCTTTGTTTCACTTGGGTCCCACCTAGCTGAGAAATTTCATGTTGCTATTCAATGTGTTGAGTATGTAAAGCATTGTGTTAGTGTTTTCTGAAACAAGTGATATTTTTGAGCAATTATATTTTATGATGCAAAACACTAACATTTTGCACTGCCTTTCAAAATAAATGTGTAACACTTCAAATAGTGCAACATTTTGAAACTTATCTTGAAATGGACATAGATTTTTGCTGATTGATTTTATTATTTTGCTTACTGTCAAATCTGAGCTGCTGAAAAGGAACATTTTCCCCTCAGACAATTTATTAAAGCCATAACAACAACAAACCAGTTACTTTTACAGCTCTTTGAAAAAGTTGTCTGTTGAACAAGTGCAAAAGAGTTCAGTACTTCAGGTCAAACTTTGGACTGTTTGATTGCCAGATGTCTATTAATCAGTAAAGGAAGTTTTTCAAACTCTGTATGGGAGAGAACCTAAAAGGAAACCTCTTGGTACGATTTTTATGTTAGCCCTTTAATTACATAATATAATACAATTAATGTTTTCATCCTCAGGGAAGAAAATGCACCATTTTGATGATATGAAGGTGAAAGTAAAACATTTGGAATAGAAAAGAAATTAATCAGTCAATAGTAGATTATAATCCAAACAGTAGATTATAATTCAAGACTAGATCTGATTCTGATGAATAGGATAAAGTTTTTACTTTTATATAATCCCTTCAGTTAGTTTTCTTATTTCCTTTTGTTGATAAACTCTGAAAGTCCTTGATCTGCATGTGCTCTAGACCTACGCCACTTGTTTGTTATGGAAAGAGCATTTCTATCCTTGGAAATATTAAGAGCTTGACTAGACGTGACCATGAGCATCTGATTTAATTCTGAAGTTGAATCTAATTTCAAGGTTGTCCTGCTTTGAACAGGGATCAGACCAGATGGGATCAGGAGGATCTTTCCAACAGAGGTTTTTCTGTGATTTTGTGTGTGTGTGTATATATATGTGTACACAAGCAAGTACTGAAAGAAGGTAACCCCTCAACTCCAAGACATCTTTTTCACTGACAAAATCAGTAAGAAATTTGTTTAGTACTCCTGCTGTATTAGTGAGTAAAAAAATGATAGTCTGTTATATTGGTTTTCCAAAGCACAGAAGTATAAAAAATTAGTTATATAGCAGCCAGGCCATTTGAATAAGGGGCTCCTGCAAGTTAATTTAATTTTCCATTAGATATTGATTTCTTGGAGGAAAAAATTGTGGAAACAAGCTCAAAGCCTTGCCTGTGTGCACAGCAAAAAGTGATCTGCAGTAGCTGGGCAGAGGTAGCGGCCTAAAGCAGGGCAGAGGCAGGATGTGGGTCTCTCCACCATCCTGTCTTGATCAGTCTTTGCCAATAAACATCCTGCTATTTCCACAGTATTTCTTTTCCTCTCTCTGTCTGTTTTACTTCATCTTCTCCTTTTCTCTTCTAGTTGCTGTTGTCTAGGAAAGACATTTAAATTCTATCTAAATCCTTTCTCAGTGGTCAGAATTTATGTTCTGAAATATATGGTCATCAGAAAAGAAAATATTGTTTGGAAAGGAAGCCTCCTAGGAGACATGATGTATTACTCTATCTTGATTTTTCTGCTGTTCAGTATGCAATCACAGAGCCACTCCAGCTTTTGCAACAGACTTAAGAAGCTTTGAAAGTTAAGTGGATTTTGACAGCAGTTCAAAACTGAAATTATAGCTGGTATTTCTTCAGTGCAATCTCCAAGGGTTTGATGATTCTTAGATTCAGGCATTCATCTGTGAAGCCTGGAAATGTTGCAATCTAATGCTCACCCACGATGAGAAAAAGTTGTGCAAGTGGATGAAAATGGCTTTGTAATGGGTTAAAGGAACAATGTAATTGGGAAATGTATAGAGACCAGAGTTTAGGCTGTTGCTGGTATAAATGAGCATAACTCTGTACTAACTCACAGATTTACTCCATCTTTCAGCATCCATGCATGAGACATTGGAGCAGTGAGGAGGTTACTAGTTATACTGCTGGAGATGAAAATAAATGCAGAAAGCATGGTTGGCAGAGTTGAGGATCTTTCTGCCAAGAAGCTCAGGTTCTGGCCTACTGACTAAAGTACCTTCATTTTTCCTTCCTTCAGATCCTGAAGCTCAGGGTTTAAAGTAGCCTGGTATTTAGGTGTAATATTTGAATGGTAAGGAGCATAACACTAAAACAGAAAATAAAAATTCTGGCAATTATGTTTCATTACAAAGGAGCTTTCAATTAAAAGGAACATAATTAATACCAGCTATACACAAGATTTCCTCAGTACTTCAGCACAGAGGGTCGCTGTAAAGCAGCATGAAATAGTGTTTCTGGAGGTGGTTTTCATTTGAAATGAAAATGAAATGTTTATACTCGAAATGGACAAACAGTCATGCAGAATAATAAAACAGCAGTGGCTCATGCAACCCTCTTCTATTCAGTGGCTTCAGTAGCTTCCCCTGACTTTTCTGCCAAATGAGGTCAAAGATAAAATATACCATGAAATCCCTAAAAGCCAGGATTGAAAGTTGAGTTGTCTCCCTTGTTAGCCAATCTCCTTTATTTCTTCCTTTCTCTTAGCAGTACAGCCAGGTCTGGAGATCATCCCTAATGATATGACTCCAGTGGAGAGGTACAGCTACATACATGATGTATTCATGTCATTTATGAGCATTAACTTGAAAATTGGCTTTTTGGTCCCAGGGACATATCTTTTAAAACTGGACAGAGCAAGGTGTCTTCAGTGTCTTGATTGATGGTCAGCAGCCAAGTCGATGGAGACCAGCTAGGGGGAGAGCAACAGAAAGTGGTTTTTACAAATGTCTCCAAATGCTGTTGTTTCTTCCAAATGCCTATGGTTTGAGGATCTGTGGTACAAATGGGCCTTTTTACCTCCTTTCTTGTACTCCCCTTGCTGAGATAGCTTTCTGTCCTGGTTTTGCTTTGCAGACACATACATTGGGACACCAGAGATGATTTATCTGGGCATCCTCAGAAAGGAAAGGAACAGTCTTCTTCCTCTACATGCTACTTAGCTGTTACAACTTTTGCATCCAAACTCAAGTCTGTTGCTCATTTTGCAGCTCTGGAGAATAGTCTGCCTACCTGTGTTACTGAGGAGCGCTGTGATGGATTTCCCTCTAGTGATGAAATATGTCAACTGCAGATTATTCCACAAATCTAAGGTTCTGGTACAGTAAAATTACATGTTTCTTCTTTCCTTTCAGAGATGTTTTGAGAGGGGAGGAAAAGAGAATAAGGTATTTATTGGATCTGGAATACTATGAAATCAAAGCATAAACAACGGGACTCTTTACTATTGGGAAAAAAAAAAAAGAAAAACAAAAGAAAAAAACACCCAACCCTTTCCAGATTTAACACAGAGTTGTACATTAAATATACATTCTCACTAGGTTTGGTTACTCTGGAGAAAATCAATATTTCTGAAAGGAAAATGAGTAATATTATGCATTTTCTGGTAGAACAGACAACTCCAGTCCTTTTCTTTGGGTTTAGAAAATAACTTGTCTTCTCTAGGCTTGGCCCTATTTTCAGACTTCTCACTTTGTACCAAGATTTTAAAATTGTATCAGAAATAGAGCCTCCAGGGCTCAAAACATGTATATTATATTTGGTGTGGATTCATCTGATTTTGCACAGCCAATGAAGGAATTATTTTCTTAATCTGAGTGCAAAATACAATAACCTATCTTTTGCTGTTATTACTTTCTATACAACTGTCACTTTTAAAATCTAGAGTGTGTGTTACTGAATAATTTTGAAGCTATTGGTTATTTTCAAATAAGCTCAGCAGTAGAAATAAGTTTTGGAGTTATTAGAATTTGACACTGCCTGTCACTAAATTCAGCCACTAGTGCCTGCTCTGAAGCAGCAGTGTGAGAGCAGTGTCCATAGGCACACAGAGTGCTGTGAGAAGCTGAAGTGCCTTCTGCCCAGCCATACCTCTGCTCATGCCATATTAGCAAGTGGGCATTTTACACCTTGCTCGAGGTGTCTGTTATGTGGATTTTCTTGGATGGAATAAGGGGAACAGGGTTAGAAGTCACAATTTTTGAGAAACTGGAGATAGGGATGAGTTTTATCATGGAGACAAAAGAAAGGTGCTATAGTTGGGCAGCAATCATTGACTACCATCACTGCACAGGGTGCAGCCCTTTCTCTACTGCAAGAAGAGATCAAAGGACATTAGGGAGTGGCAGGCCAAACAGTGCCACACTAATGCAACTAGGACAGGAAGCAATGGAGGAGGCTGTGCGAGTTGCTCTGGAGCAGCCATAGCCAAAGCTCTTCAGGTTCAGATGAATGCCTATTTTTAGGTGTAAGTTCTCCCGATGTTTGAGTAGAGTGTGGACTAACTGACCTCTTTTGGTCTTTAAGAGCCTTGGGGTCAAAGAAATGATGTTTCCTGTGGTTGAATCAGAATGTCTGATCCCTGAGGCAGCAGGCTTGCATTGCGGTCCCAGACTGACTCATGTAAAGAGTCAATAAAAAATGAAGCGTAGGGAAATAGAGCATCTCTAGCCCTGGTTAACATGACGACTGCAGAGAACAGAGTGATTATAAGATGGTTTAGAGACCAGAATTTGTAAGGAGATAAGTCACTAAGTTGCTACCCTTGAAAACCATGGATAGTCTGCATTTGCCTTAACGGCATGTGTCTTTATGAGAAATACTTCCTTGTATATTAATACCCTTAGTTCTGTTCTGCAGGAGAGGTTCAGTGCAAAGTGTTAAAGAGGGGTCAGCAATGAACAAATCTGTGGGTGCCCCTGAACATACTGTCACCACTGGGTAAACCCTGCCCCATGCTTGTGTGTCCATTGGGACAAACCAAATGAGGCAAAGCAGGGCTGAAGGAACCGCAAGTTTTCAGACACCTCCCTGAGACATAGGCCGCATAGTTTTGGAGGGTAACATTCAGCTCTGGTAGGGGAAGTCCACATGTGACATGTCATTATATATCTTATCCTCCTTTTTCCTGTTCCTTGATCTTTTCAGCTGCTCTTTTATAACCCTTTTTGCACTCAGATGAACAGCCCTAATCACTCTGCTCACTGCTCCCGGTTTTGCTGTGTTCACCTTCAATTTTGCTATTTGTTTTACAGTTACTGAAATTGTTTCAGCTTTACAGGGCATAATAGGTATTTTCCTTAGCCCCAGAGTCCCCATACAGCTGGCTGTTGCATTTGGGCATTTCTCTTGCAACATTGCCTTGATCACTGTGAAATTCAGCCACACCTCTGTGCCCCCACTTACTTTTGTAGGTTCGTCTCACTGTCATCTGCCAACTCCAGACATTTTCGCACGTCCTGTTACATTCACATCAGTGTAGGCCAGGGACCAGCTGCCCACGTGCAACCCCAACACATCGTTTCATTTCTTCCTTCCTCTTTGCTCCTTCAGCAATCTGCCTCTCCCCCAGTCTCCATCTGTCTCCACACACATTATGCACTTAATATTTAATGTGACTGCATACACAGAATACTTGGCATGTGCAGAAAGACAAGCTTAACAGATATTTAAGGAGCTTCTGTTGATTTCATTATGTATTTTGAAAAGCGGTTTTCTGCAAACCTGGTAAGGGGTTGTGGGAGGAGGGAATCATAGAATCACAGAATTGTAGGGGTTGGAAGGGACCTCCAGAGATCATCGAGTCCAATCTCCCCTGCCAAGCCGGCTCCCTACGGCAGGCTGCACAGGTAGGCATCCAGGCAGGTCTGAATTTCTCCAGAGGAATCCACAACCTCCCTGGGCAGCCTGTTCCAGTGCTCTGTCTTGCTCACTGTGAAGAAGTTCCTTCACGTATTGATGCAAAACTTCCTATGCTCTGGTTTATGGCCATTTCCCCTTGTTGTGTCCCCACAGACCGCTGAAAAAAGGTTGGCCATGTCCCTTTGACTCCCACACAAGATATTTATAACCATTCATCAGATCCCCTCTGAGTCTTCTTTTCTCAAGACTGAACAGACCCAGGTCACCCAGCCTTTCCTCATAAAACATACAGTGCATTGTAGTATTTTTTTTTTTAAGATAATTTTGAAGTTCAGATTTGTTGTTCTTGGGAACACATAATGCTCACAGCAAAACTATTTTCCAAAGCTGGAAAAGGTGCAGAATCTGAGAAATAATCTACATGACTTCAGGAAGACCTAAAAATCATTAAATATTGAAACTAATCTCTCTGAGAATCTTAATTATATTTAAAGAGCAATTCTTCTCTTACACATGACAACAGAAACGGTTTATTCTGTGTCAATAAATCTGCATGCAGGCTGTATGTGACATCACTTCTGCATATTTTAGAAATTAAAATAAATGATTTCTGTCTTTTGGAGTTGTTAGCGTCACAATGCTGATATAAAATGATCCTTCTGTAATTAGATCCTCTTCATTCCCTCTGATGAGATCAAACCCTGAAATGTTAATTTGAGATATATTATCATACAAACCTTTGGGGCTCCTTGCATTTCTTTTCAGCTGCATGTTAAATGCATGTCTTCCCAGCTTTGTTTCCAGTAACTGGGGATTTTTGTGTAAAAATTCCCTAATGTAGGCAAGACCTGTAAGCTAAGAGCCAAACTCAAATAATTTTCTTTCCTGCAGATGTGCTTGGAACAAGAATTGATGTTATTTTGCAATCAGGAAGCCAATCAAAAATCTCTCAAGACGCTTCACAGTTTTCAGTATAGTGAAAACAGCTTAATGAAGGACATACTCAGTGATGTGGGAGCATGAAAACTGTCCTGTGAGACTTCAATTACTGAAGATACAAAAGAAGGAAAAAGAAAATGGACCAAAAATTCAACTTAATTTAGCCATTATCTGGCAGGCTTTGCAGTGCTGACAACGTAAGATCTTTTTGACCTTGTAAACCAAGCACTTTTAAGGTGCACTTGACAGACAGTGCAGGTACATATCCTCATTGCCATACCTGCTTAAAGGTGTCTGTTCACAACAGATTTTCAGGTTCAGGTGTACATAATCCTAAATTTAAAACTACTTCAGAAATTATATTTGATTAGATTTTTATTTATTTTTCCTTTCTGATTTGTACATAACAACTGATTTATGTCTATAACTTTATTTAACATGCCTATTCAATGCTGTGTGGTTTTGATTTCTTTAAGGCAAGTTCTCTTCTAACTGTTTTGACTTACGGCACACAGTTGCATTTCTTAAATCAGGAGATCCAGATGAACTCCTGAATGCTTCACAGATTTCCATTTTAGCAGCAAGGTGCTGAAGTAGCCATGCTTGACACGTCGATAACTCCTGCATTAGGGAATGACAAGAGGAACAGACACAAAACCTGCAGAGAAATACAAGCAGCAAGCTGCTAAATGCCTTTTACTGGACATTTATGTGTGTCAGAGCACTATAGAACAAATAAAACTGACTGTAAAAATAAGCAGCTCCTGGAGATGAGTGGCTCATCACTACATCTGTTCTGGCAAAGGGTGCAAAACAAAGCAGCACTGAAATGTCCCAAAATAATTAATCATGACCTGTTCAGCTGGTAAGATCCCAAATTCTCCTCATCTAAACTCACTCCTGGTAAGTAAGCTGAGAAATGTGACAGACTTCACCAGGAAAGTAGCTCCTGTAGCAAAGGAAAGGGTCTATTCATTTTCTGATAGTAACATACAAAGGGATAAAGGATAATCCTTTTTGTGTCCCCAGAAGTACCAAATCAATCCCATTCAGAAGCAGGCCATCAATTCTCTCTCTCCAGGATTGATTCTCTCCCATTACTTGCTTGGTGCTATCTCAGGCCTCAGCTGCAGCTAGAAGTGAGCCCTGGGATTTATGGCAAAGTTAGTACACAGTCAAAATTTCTGTAGTGTGGATGTTTATTAATTCCTAGAATTTTATCTTTTGAACAAAGAATGCATTATTTGATGCAGGATAATGTGCAGACTTTCCTGTAGACTTCTTGCCAAGAAGGCCATACCAAAATATGTGTTTTGCCAGATCTGTGTTTTTTTCTGTCATGCAATTATTTGGCTGCTATCAATCTGGTCACATTTGACTGCGTTCTTTCTTGTCATAAGTCTAAAAGCTCAGACAATAGGTAGTGTTGTCCTACATTTTCATTATTGTATGTATGTTTTAAATTAAAAAAAGGACAAATAGAGGAATCCAAGAAGTAAGAATTTCTGGATTTGCAGCTCCTCAGAGTTACAGAATTATTATTGGTAGGAACAGGCTGGAGAGGGACAAGCTGCCCTCCTCGCATTCATTGCATCAGGGAAAGATGCATAGGGTTAAGCACCACTGAAGACAAGATCCTCGTCTAAAGTGTCGCTTTGTTCTGAATCAATACAGCTTCTGCTTGAACTCTTCCCTTTATTCTGAAGGGGGAAAAAAAACTCATGGCTGCGAGAAGTGGATGAGGACAAAGCCCTGAGCAACCCACTCTGACCTCAGAACTGGCCCTGCTGTGAGCAAGAGTTGGACAGGGATGCCCCAGCTCTTTTCCAGCTGACAATATCCTGTGATCCCAAATGGCATTTTCCTTATTAATGTGAAAATACTCTTCAGGCGTTTATTTGAAAATAAGCTATATGATAAAAATTATGTGAGGTTAACTTTGGACAAAAGAAAGTTCATTTGTATGTAGTCAACGGTTAAGAACTTTCTCACTTTTTAGGAAGATTACATTTTCTATGAACTCCAATTAAATAAATTCCGGTGACCTAATGCATTTTGGGCATAAGAATCCCCTAATTTTTTCCTGTCCTTATTTAGTGGTTTCACAAGGAAAAAAGATCTTCCTGCTTTAAATTTCTGGAAAGTCCCTTGTTATTGTTCACAAACATGCTGCAGATATTTTAATCGTAAATTATTTCCTCCTTAGTTTCCGTTTCATTTGTTTTCTTCTACCATTTCTTTGGCTATTGGTAGTGCTGGCTCTCAGTCTGGGATGTGTGAACTTCAGACTATTTCCATGGAAGTCTGTCTGTCTCCCCAATAACATATTGGACCTAATAGCAGAGTTTGCAGTTCTGTAGTACAGCTGAAGCTGAAATCCTGTACGTGTGTACAGCAGCTCTCTGCAACATACACTCCCATTGTAAACAACTGAATTGTATTTTCACATGTGCAGACCTAAATAAATGCATGTGGAGGAAAAGCTGTGGTGAAGAGACTGAGAAGTCTCATTTATCTGAGAGGAACTGGTGCCTGCAGGGCAGAGGAAAGGTGATACTGCAGGGGAAGGGGATACATGTCCTGGGAAGGGCATTGCACATCTTATAGCCTTATTTGGAAGCTGTTTTCCCATTTTGGAGTCTGTAACTAGGAATGTAAAAAGTGATGCATGATAGACAAAAGCACTATGAAATGTTATATCTGCTTTCTGTAAAGATCAGCCAAACAAGTTGGGTCATGAACAGAAACAAAATATTGCTGGTTCAGACAAACAACCACAGAAATTGTATTTTCAGCTACCTCATCTATTTTTCATTCAGGATAAAGTGCCTGTCACTGCGGTGCTGCCAGGTAGCGTGAAACATCAGATAACCAGGAAGTGGTTTCAAAGCACAGACATAATTCACAGGTCTAAAATTTTATGCGGTGAGGAATCCCAAAGAAAATGGAGCACGAGTGGAGCTGAGGCAGCAGGTGTCAGTGTGTACCCTGCAGCCTGTTGATGTGAACCCTCCTGCTCTGAGCAGACCTCAGGCCTTCTGCACATCCTGAATTCTAAAGAAACCACAAAAGGAAACAAGATTTTCCATTTCCAGGGAGGAAATGAGCTTAGAAATTTTCTGTACTTCTGCAAGAAAGCAGAAAGCCAAGCTCTACTTCCTTAGAAACTGCCACATGTTGTTCACCCACGTGCTATGGCCAATTGTACTCTCACTGAACCAAATCAATGAACACTAAGCAGCCAAACTTTCAGATATAGATATCCCTTATCTTGGCTACCTGATATAAAAATGAAAATCTGAAAGTATCTAACCTATTTTTCCTACTTTATTTCCTTGTTTACTCTTTTTGAGTTTGGTTAAACTTGGGTAATAATCTCCTCTGTCTGATGATCAGTGGTAGAACCCAAGGGAACGGCATGGAGCTGTGACATGGGAAGTTCAGGTTGGATATCTGGAAAAGGTTCTTCACCAAGAGGGTGTGGTTGAGCACTGCAACTGCCTTCCCAGAGAAGTGGTCATGGCACTGATCTTGCAAGTTCAAGCAGCGTATGGACAGTGCTTTTAGCCATATGGTCTGATTATTGTCTGGTCCTATGTGAAACCAGGAATTGGACCTTGTGATCCTTATAGGTCACTTCCAACTTGATATATTCTATGATTCAGTTTAATAAAAATGAACTTTTTATTTCTCTTCTGATTGTAGACTTCTCCTTTACAGTTAATTTTAATTTTTGTGGGTTTAGAGCAGGGCTAGTCTTTTTTGAAGACATAACCATAAATCTGTTTCAGTAGTCAAGTAATTTAAATGAGATTCTCTGTTTACTAGTTCGTAGAGTCTGACAGTGATAAAAATCAGAGCATATTGAAGCATAATTCAAAATGTAAGGAGATAAAGTAAATAAAATGCTTTTCAAGAGGCTTGAATCACGAGTTGTGTATTCAAGGCAGTGTTAGCATCACGGTTTGTGACATAACAAAATAACCATTTTTAAAAATCATATTTTAGAATTAGAGAATATCCCGAGTTAGAAGGAACCTACAAGGATCATCAAGGCCAACTCCTGGCTCCATACAGGACCACCAACAAATCAAACACTATGACTGAGAGCACTGTCCAAATGCTCCTTGAACTCAGGCAGCTTGGGGGCATGACCACTGCCCTGGGAGCCTGTTCCCTGCCCACCACACTCAGGTGAAGGAACTTTTTTCATAACACCCAGCTTGACCCTCCCTTGATGCAGCTCCATACCATTAAACACAGCTTCATACCACAGCTTCATGTCAGTATTGATAAAACTCAATTTTTAAGTTGCTTTTTTTTTTTTCCCCCAGAGTTTTAAATTCTAAGTTTAACAAATATAGATTTATTCTCTAAATTCTAATATTAGTTCCCTCTGGAGATTCTTCTTTCCCAGAGCTTTCAGTACAGCAACAAAACAAAACAATAAGATTTTCTGTGTGCCTTGTGCACGACCCAAAGGTACATCAAGAGACACCAGTCCTACAGGGACGCAATGATTTTGGGAACAGCTGATACTAGAGCTAAGAATTCTATTAAGATAATAAAAATATACCACATCATGAGAGATCCTGAAACCATTTTCCTTTCAAAATAGGCCACGGAATTACTGATATTCTAGAATAGATAAGTTCAGGAGTGTTATGTTTACAGATCATCACTAAGCTCTAGAGCTCTAGAAAGAATAGTACAATAATTATTAATTATAGTAACTATCGAAATATCATGTACAAAAG
Organism: Tetrao urogallus; assembly: GCF_951394365.1. Lineage (NCBI taxonomy): Eukaryota > Metazoa > Chordata > Aves > Galliformes > Phasianidae > Tetrao > Tetrao urogallus. The sequence continues at coordinate 55,964,861 of NC_136815.1, read as the reverse complement.
TCTGAAAACAAGATACCATAAGCCCTAGTAGTCCAGGCAGTCACCCAGAGGCAGCCAGTTCTATCACAGGTCATTAAGGAGCGCACAGGTGAGTACCTCAAGTGCTGAATATTGCTGTCAATTAACCACACCAGGAAACCTGGCCCCTTCCACTCCTGCAGGGAAGTGTTAACAGGGCAAGTTGGAGCAGCAGAGAGTAGGGAAGCCAGTTCTTTGGGAAACGGGATGGGATATTTTGAATTTATGGTATGAATAAATCAGTAATGTGTAAAAATGCAACTGCTGCCGCTAATTAGAGATAATTACTGAATATGGCTGCTCCTTCTCATAAGAAAGCAATTCCTGGTATGTTTTGTTCATCATCGCTCAGTTGCAAACTGGAATCAGAAGGACCAGAAGGCTGGGAGGGCAACAGAGCATCATGCATGGGATACAAAGTTTGAGTCTTTACTCTAAAATCACTTCTCTCTAACATCTGTGTTTGCATATCTCACTTCTACTGGCTCTTTTCTGATGGATGCTATTTCCTGATGTTTGTTTTATAGCTGTTCAGCACTTTTATTACCCTACCATCTGCTCTAAGCAATTAAAAATGCTTTTATTCTCAATTTTTCTTCAGGGATTTAGAAGAGGCATCTGCCTCCAAACATTTAAAGTCTCCCAATATCCTTCTACAAATTATTTACGTGAAATAACTCATAAATATTCAGTATGATTTACAGATGAGTAAAGAAAAAGTGCATTGCTTATGCCTTAAAAAAATATATATATATTGAAAACTGGCATGCATACCAATTGCTCATTTTTCCTAAGAAATTAATAAAGTTAGGTTTAAAATCAATGGGATTATTAATCTGGAATTCCATTTTAAACATGATCTGAAGTATTTTGCCTAATGTGGATTCTTAAATAACTTCTTAGTGCAATTTTTTCCAATCTTTAGTCCTAACAGTGCTAAATCTATAGAACACATTATAGCAAAGCCCTATGTAAACACTGATTAATCTAGTTAGTACAATGGGGACTCTGAAACAGAAAAAGAGACTTCTTAAAAGCTTTGGAGCAGAATTAGTGAGTCTAAGCTGAGCTTAAAACTAAGGATTTCCACTTGTTAGGCCATTGAAATAAATCCCTTCCTGACCCAAGTGTATCAAGGAATGAGGTGATGGTTCTTTCAATTTTTTTCAACTGCCCCCAGCGTATGGGGCTTTTCCCATATATTTAGTAAGAGCTGTTGCTAAACACCTGGGGAAAAAAATGCTTTCCTATTGCTACAGGCCTCTGCTCCAGCCTGTACTTATTAGTATTCCCCAGGTGATAGGGAAATCCCGAGTGTGTATGGATGTATCCACATCGGGGCAGCTGAAGGAGCTGCCCATCCCCAGTGTGATGTGAACTGTGGGGATTAAACCAAATCTGCAGTCCTGGTTGCGGTTCTCAAGGTACAGGAGGATACAAAAAGACAACTCCACACTGGAATATACTTCTGAAAGTCTAAGTAAAATACTTGCTGATATTCTTCTCTAACATGACCTCACAGTTCTGTGTTAATCTAGCAGCCATCTCCTGGGTGCCTGCATCTTGGGGCTGAGGCTTGGGTACCGGCTCGCCATGGTGCCTACATTGGGTCTGGCCATGGGACTGTGGCCCCACAGCCACAGTTACCCCCACCACTGATCTCTGCTTCAGACTGGAGGTTATTTAAGCTGCTAGAAGAATGTCTTTGTATTTCACATCAGGCAGAGGAGAGCTTTTTGTTCAGCTTTAGCCCCAGAAACAGGCAAACTTTCTTGACTGAAATTTTCTTGAAGGAATGTGGGGAAAAAATGGCTGAAAGCAGATGCTCATCATGCAGAAAATAATTCCAAGTTGTTAAACAACTGTAAACTGATTTTCTACCTTTTAGAGTTGGTGCTGTCACTTTGTATAATCAAACAATAATTGCTAATACACTGAGCCTTCTGCTATCTCTGGATGCTTTTCATTGTGTTCAAATTTCTAATACCAACAAATTTGAAGTGTAGAAGCTGAAACACAAAGAGAACATTGCCAGTGGCACAGTTCTCACACATATGCTGCGTTCAAGGAGCTGGCTTTGAAGTTTGGTTGCCTGAAAGATGGAAAATGCTTGGCAAACAAGGGTGTGTTTGTGGTAGAAATCTCTTATTGCCCACAATACTTTGACTTAGTTATCAGTCACTCATGAAGGAAGGTGGATCACACTGAAGAAAAGCATTGCATTGAAGTGACTGAGACCACAGATCCCACTTCTGCTTCAATCTAGCATTGATTTCTCCCAAGCAGCCCTCGGACACTACTCTATGCCCCTTTCAAGAGGCCCAAAAGTTCATGGTTGCTTTCTGTGATCAGCAGTGCTGAGGATTGTGCATGAACTACCTGCTTTTTAGGATACAGCTCAAGATGGAGGAAGGTGGAGAATCGCTGCCTGCCCAGGTAAACCAGCGTGATTTGCCTGTGGCTTTTGGCAGGCCAGAGTTCTCAAGGGCATGCTCTTCAGTGATAACAACCCTGAGACAGCCACCGTCTCATCTGTAGCACTAATACTTTGCAAAGTGAGGTCAGAGCCTGTCCAAATCAATTTCATGAACGAGGGATATTGACATTATGACTGGAAAACATCACGATGCTTCTCCATGGCTTTCTAAATGGAGCTGCCTATCCCACATGCCACTGGTTTCAATCTGATGCTGAGGAATCTGAAAGGGGCTTTATAGACAAGAATTGGTGTTTGAGAAGGTCTGAAGAACCAATGGGAGTACATTCATCTAAAAATGGTCTGTCTTGCCAGCAGGAATTAATTTGTTTCTGTTTTCATGCAAACATGCTCAGTGTAATTTCTGTGCCTGTAAATATCACATGCAGTTAAAAGAACTCTTCTGATATAATACTTTTTCAATGCAAACTCCAGATGCAATAAAAATCAAATTCAAATTTTAATAGAAGCATCAAGTATATGTGCCAGATCCACTTATGCAGTTTCTCTATTGAGTAGAAATGTCTCTGGCAATATTTCTATGCTCTGTTAATTAGGACAAGAAAAAAATATATACCTGTTTAGCACTACATGCTATCTAGATACCCTTCAAACTATAGTGCATTTGGTTTTTGCCTTCTCAGGAACACACTGAAAATGCAATCCAAACAAACTAAAATGAGAACTGAAAATATATGACTTAAACTGCATCACACAGAATTATGTGGATGCTGTTTGAATTACAGCAGCTTTAATTCTGTCTGCTTTTGTTCTCCTTGGAAAGGAAGTAAATTAAATTAAGATCATTTAAATTTTTGAACTCTTAATGAGAATATCGACACCAAAGTGCAGAGAAATTAAAGTAATTCACCTTAGAAGACTCATTTACATTCATTTTCTTGAGAGTGCCTCCAGAAAGGGTACGCTTATTCACGTGTATTTTAAATGACACCTGTCATTGCTTTGCTCTTATTACTGATCAGACGTTTTTGACAGATGTAAATGTGCATTCACTCCAAAGCTTACTGTCATTACTGAAGCCATTGTCAGTTGGCATTTTAGGAAATGAAGATATGTGATAGAAGGATGGAGACCTGGCAGGGATATGCGTGATGGTTGCTTTGTATGCATACCTTTTTTCATTCCCAGAAGAGACAAACATGAGGGGCTGCTTTATATTCAACATCAGCTCGTTCTCGAGTAGTCACATAGGCAAAGAAACTAAGACACAAAACACTTAAGACATTTCCCCCATAGAAAAAGCATTTATTGGGGAGAAAGCAATTTCACAACCAGAGAGGGAAGCAAAGGTTTAAGAGGAATGAAGCTTCAGCATCCAGCATTGCAGTAAATGGCTTAGCCACCGGGCTGTCCTTTGAACTGCAAGCACAACTGCCACAATGTCACCCAGAGTTTTGTGACCTCTGCCTGGAATAGCACTGCCTATGAGTATCTGATGCTGCATCAAAGTGAAGGACTCTGCCAAGAAAAGGTCTACTCACCTCTTGTGGGTTTTGTTTCATTTTGTTTTTGAAGAAACAGCAAATGAGACTTCCATTAAAGCAATCACGTCACGGGGGGGTCATGAGATAAGGAGCTCAGCCTAGAAGTAGATTTTGTAGAGGGTGAATGTAAGGTAACTTTGTAATTAGGCATATTCTTGGTTAGCTGATCCTAGACATGCCCCAAACAAGTGAGGGCAAGCTGGGAAACATGCCAAAGAGCATATTTTAAAAAACGCTTGCTCTAAGATGAGACAAAAAGACTGTATGAAACCTTGCGGGACCTGAACGAAAGACCCCGAGATGGCAGACCCAGTGCCCTGAGAATGTTGCAGACAACATGGGCCACCCTGCTTAGGATCCAAATTACGGGCACTGATCATCAGGTAAGACCCCAGATTGGTAACAAAAATAATATTCTGCTCCCTGCCTCTGAGAATTTAGATCCTGGCATCCATAGAATAAAATGGCCTTGGAAGGTGCAGGTAGGACCCAAATGGTGTGGCCTACTTGCACCTTGGGGGAGATTGTTGGAGGTGGGAGGCTCAGTAGTCCCTCCAGTAATAGGTACATGGCCTACTGATATTGTGGTCAACACTCCGATCTTTATCGCTAAAGGGACCCCCATCGTGTCCCTATGGCAGATCAGGACACCTCCTTTGGTGCCTGATATCGTTATGCAGCCTCAGATATCCGGCCAGAAGGTGTGGTACAGGCGGCCAGGACGTGCCCCAGTACAGGCGGAAGTGTTGACCCAAGATAGAAATACGGCCTGTATCTTGCCCTGGAGAGCAGACCTTCCCCTCCTGGTACCTCTGAAACATCTGTATTACTCCCTGTGAGTCTGTGAGCCTTCAGGATCACTGCAAGGAACAAAATGTCATCAAAAGTGTTCCAGTGTTGCTGTCAGATCACGTACAACACCTGGTGATGGTCTGCATGGGACTGATGGAACATAGAACGGACCTGCACCTCAGGAACTCATGCCTCCAGTCACATCATCGAGCACTGGCCCATAGAAGAGTATGGACATCCACTGATCATCACTCGTCTTGAATCTTACCAACATGTGTCAGGATGAAAATTGTATAAGCATCCTGGTATATCGGATCTGTGTATTAGGAAAAGCTCACCCCTTAGTCAACCTAATCATTGATTCATGCCGTAAAGGGGTGGAGTGTATGGGGCTGCTGAATCACGGCCTGAACTTCTGATTGACCTGAGGCAAGCAATGAGTCAGCCATGGGAGCACAGGTGAAGGCAATTCACCTGTGCTGCCGGAAGGGATGGAGCCTGGCTCCACCTCTCCTAGACCCATTTAAGAGCTGACTGCCAGGGGAGAAGGATCTCTTCTGGAGATCCACTTCACGGGAGTTTACTATGTGGGCCCAGGATAGGGTGAGTATCCTTTTTTTCCTGCTCTGGTGTACATAAGCTAAGCTCTCAGATATACTGTATCATTTGTATATTCATTGATTGTGCAGGCTGTTGTACCTGAAGAGCTACAGGGAGTATTAATGAGACAGTGTCTAAAAATTGCTGAGGACAGGTAGCTCTATCTCCTTATTGAACGTGGCTGGTACTTAGAGCAGGTCAGGACAAAGCCACCTCTTTTTGAGAGTTCTGCATATATTTTGCTAAAAGATATAGCAGTGCAAAGCTGTCATTCTTTGAAGCCTAGGAAGGTGGTGCTAAACTACAAACGATGGTAAAAGCTGAGGGAGTGTACACTATGGATAGAGAGACTTGCTGATGTTGATTACGGTTCCTTGAAATCTGGAGAGATTGTAGAGGGATTGCAGGATCAACCTCAGAATTCAGATCTGCTCTCAACTTTGTGGCTTTTTTTTTCATGACCTTTAAGACTATTATAAAATCCCTTTAAGATGCTTAATGTGTATGGAAATGGGATCATGTAAAACTTTAAAATATGGGCTAAAATATTTTTTAAAAACAAGTGTTCCCATTTCCTTCCTCCAGCTTTTAAGCAAATATTAAATGAGAGCCAGGTGCGTGTTCAATTCAGGTGCACAGACTGTAGGGAGCACCTGGGTAATCCTGGTGCCAAGCAAGCTGTAAATTAAAGTCTTGAGATGCATGTTCAAGACATGCACCTACAAATTTCTGTTTGCAAATGCTTCATAATATCCACTAAATTTAGATAAGGGAACAAAATTCCCCACAGTCTACTATTTAAGTCTACTACTTGTGTTGAAGGATAATATGCTCACATTCAAGTAGATCATGTTTCCAGCTGAATGTTTGTAAGGAGCTCCTGCTCACCAATTCCATGCTGTCCCTGATTGGAGCCGGGTTATTGGAAGAAAAGTTTCTGAGCTGTTACACTGTAAACGGGCAAAAAGGAAACCCTGTGGTTTTATGTGATGGTTAGACCTAACACAATCCAGTACCACATTTTGAAAATCACAGTGTTATTGTTTGCAGCAGATGGCAATTCCATAACTTTTAATTGTAATTATTTGTGCCGCTCATTATATTCTGGAATGATGTGTGTGCCCCTTATTCATGGTTTGCAATGCTAAGCCTCTTCTTCTCATCAGTAGAAAGCTGCACCCAGCCCAGAGAATGTGTCTATATATGCATAAAGAAATCCCTACTTCCTTGGAGCAATGGGTTTAGTTTTGTTATGCATAAAACTCTTTGGATTGTTCTGTGTTTTAATCTGAGTTTAAAAGTTTCTGCTGCTTGTCACAGTCTTTTCCAGTTCCAAAGAGGATATCATTAAAACTGGAGATTAACTGCTGTGCAGGGACACAGTATATCTGGGATAAAACAAGACACTTGAGCCCTTCATCATCAGAACTAACACTATCTGTTTTCTGTGAAATTTCTGTGAAATATAATCATGCATTTAGTGATGTATGATAGAAGAAAATAAGTTGATACCACCATGATTTTTTTTTTTTTACCATGTCAGGACACATATTACTTAATTATTCCATTACTTATCACTTTAATGGCCAGAAGCAATGATATTTTCTTTCTAGAAAAATGCTCTTGAGTATCTAACTTAAAATGTGTCTAATAAGGATGCTGAAGAGTTTCTGAAAACTGGTCCCTCCGGGCTTCTGAGGAAGCTGTTTTGTCTCAAAGGCCTTGCATACCTGTTCAGGCTTCATGGAGCCTGAATTAATTAACTGACTCTTGCTGAACTCATTTGGGGCAAGTGATTATTGTAGCAAAGAGAAAGACAAAATTACTCATTTCAGGCCCACAGAATTGATGACTCGCAGAATTTAGCTTAGAATCAGTGTTTCCTGAATCCCAGCCCTGTGCTCATTACTGATTTTTGGGGCGCAGGAAATATCTGTGTCATTACTGACAAGTCCTTATTTCTACTGAGTAAGTTATTTCAGTGTGAAGTGCAGTTCTCATGTAAGTCTATATACTGTAACACTGATTTATAGACAGTTCCTAAAATTTGTGTGCTCTTTCTTGTCTTTAAAATCCCAGTGAGAGCTGCAAAGAGTGTGACCTGAGGAACCGGAACAGTACACAGAGATCTGAAGGAGCAGCCTGCAGCTGGCCTCCAGCAAACTAACTCTTATTCCCAGAAAATAAATGAATGACCCTTGAGTTAGAGACAGGAAAGCTTCACCAAGGCTCCAAATCTGAATAAAGCACGGGTTTCAGAAGCCATCTGTATGGGAACTTTGAGTCACAGCCTGAAATACTGAATTCATTGCCTGAGGCAAGGACTGAGTCAGCCCTGGGAGCACAGGTGAAGGCAATTCAGTGGTGTAACCAAAATAGGTAGAGACTGGCTGCAGCTCACCTAGACCCCATTTAGGGGCTGACTGCCACTGGGGAAGGATCTCTTTCTAGAGATCTCTCCTTTTGTAGTTTTCTACTGTGAGCCTAGGATGTGGGTGAGCGTTTTGTTTTTGATTGTCTCTTTCCACCATGATAATCTTTCTAACTATAAACTGTAAAATACCATCCTAACCATACTAGTCTTCTAACTGTACTTTTGTTAACTGTACACCATCAGATACCTGCCATTTTGAAGGTGGTGACTTTCATGGATGTTATGCTAATAGGTATAGCAACAAAGCAATTTATAACTCATCATGGTGATCTCAGCATGGGTATATGTTCTGGTTTCTCCTGAAATCTACTCCCGGTGCAGCAGTGGAACTGTAAGATTGGGAATACAGTGGAGGTATTTAATACTCACACAGGAAGATTGCTCACTGATTATAGTGCTGCCAAACAGCATTCAAAGATGTACTCTTCAGAATACCTATTTGTTTTATTGACATTGTGGTGACTTCATTTTTAAGAATTTTTAAGAACTAGCTTTTCTTTGGAAACTGGGAACTCAGTAGACACAACGTCATTCCTTTATGAAAATTCACAATGTCACATTACTCGTATGGGTGGCAAGGCATGATGGCTAGCCTGTATGTAAACTAGGCTGACTCCTTGTAACCTGGTTTAGAACTGGTACTTTCCAGATAGGAGGGGAAAAAAAAAAAAAGCCTGAAACACAAACTTGAATACTTTTCATGCTGGCATTCCATCCTGAAGGCTGGCAACTGCAGCAGTATTTTTCCAGTCTTTATTATAATTCAGGATGGAGTGAGGGATTGTCTGTGAGAAACTGCAGTCATCATTTACTTAATGCAGGAGAAAATATTAGCGTTGACTGGCTCTGATCTTATGAATCAAATAGCGGTAGTGTTTATTTGACTTCTTTTTAATTCTCCTTTAAGCATTTGCCACTGAGACTCATCTGGAGCTTTTCTAGATGTCAGTGGTTTGAGATTTGGATGCGATGCTAGATATAAGACTTCAGAGTACCTTTTAAATGAATCAACATGATGGAAGAGTTGGAGAAAGCCACAAGAGAAAAGTTTCCAGCTTTGTAAACCTTGAAAATGGAAATTCTATTTCTTCTTCAGTTTTTGTTTTGCTAAGTAAAATATAGATAAAGGAGAGAAACATAGACATGGAAGTTAGGCATAATATTGCGAAGAAAAAGAGCAACATATGGAATACATATAAAAACTGGCAGGACTCTTGAAGTGTTTAAATAGAACTTCTGTGAAAAGAAGTTGGAAGAATATGAAAAATTACCAGAGTACAACATTTTTCATGGATGTTTTCAGGGAAAAGTAGTTGTGGCTTATTGGCATTTATGCTCAAGAGGTTCATAGAGGGCTACGTTCTGGTGCAAGTCCTGAGATGCCTCAGGTGTTTTTCTCTGCCACTTTCATCATTTTCAGTGTAACACAGCTGAATAGTAACCATGGATGCACAACTTGCTAAACATGAGGATAAAGAGTGAGTGGCATTCTGACAATCTGTGATTCTTCACTGGGTTATTATTATTATTATTAGGTGTAGTGAAATGGACAGCCTTAGACAGCGTATGAAAGAGCAATTCTCTTCCAGCTCCAATATGCCTGTTGTAATACTAATGAAGCAAATCAGATATCAAGGAATATAGCCTTGTATCGAGAATGTGTGTAAAACAGCCATAATAAGACATTGTTGTGACATTGGTTTTTTTATTATGTTTTTAGAGGGAAAATGAACTAGGATTGAAATTGCAAAACAATCCTGTTACTATATAAAGTGAAATTGCACTCAGATAAATGAAGGTTAATAGGGTTTATTATGGTGAGTAATACAAGAAGGCAATTCATGCTAGAGAACCTAATTATGATTCAGATAAAGAAGAATTGTAATTAAATGGAGCTGGATGAACATGATAACTCTGCAAAGGTTTCCCTGAGCAGTACCAGGAGGTTTTAAGATGTGGTGGCAGAGGCGTATGTGCTTTGGAGCAGGAAGAGGCATCAAACTGGTCAGATGTTACTGAACTACTGCTGGGAAGGGATAGATAATGATCTGCACTTCCACGTGCATGGCTGGCCTGCAGCAACACCATCTTCAGCAGTGTGCAGCAGCCAGGTCTCCAGGGTGTTTAAATTTCAGCCAGTTATTTGTGAGTGTGGCTGGAAAGTAATTTCGGGTTATGTCTTGAGCTTACAGAAGTGAAAAAAAGCCCTCATTTGGTAGGGCGGAGTTGCTGTGCAAGGTGCATTAGTACATTATTTCCAGCACTGATGCACAACATCTTTCTATGCCAACTAAAATTCTGGTTTCCTTTGTATGAACTTATTTTTACTGAAGCCTAATTTAGCAGTGGCCAGATAGTCATTTTTTTTCTTTAAGTTTTAACAAAATTAATTTCCTAGAAGTGTATTTCTTTTTGTCCCAATCCAGCACGTACACAAATGTGAACCCTAGACCCAGAGACCATGCAGATAATAGTGTAACTTTACTCTTACCATGAAGGATGTTGGTTGCCCACATATGTACACAAAGATAAGAGATGAAATGTTAAGACCAAGTCGTACACCTGCTTCAAATAAATTTTGCATAGTATGACATACAATTTCTGGAAAAGAACACCATATAACTTGTGAGTGACATTTCCATTTCCTAAAGTAGAAAAAGGTTTTGAGCATATCTATTTTTACTTACTCTGCAACAATCAAAACTTAATGACGTTTTCACAGAAATCAAATATATTGTTTTGGCTCTGACTTCCTGGCAGTGATTTTTTTTTTTTTTTTTTTCCCACAATAACATGACAATTTTGCATCAGAAAATGACTGGCATACATTATAATTTTGTGCTTCCCTAGAGAAGAAGAGGAAGGAGCTTTAAAAAAGAAACACTGAAATATTTATTACTTGTGTAGGTGCAACTCATCATGTCTGGAATAAAAAGTAAGACTGAACCTCCCAGTCAACACTCTCCATTTAGACAAGTCAAGAAATAACTAGTTCTTGAAGACTTCTATTTTAACAAGAAGCTAACTAATTTTTGCAGCTAAACTAAATTATAAATTTTTAATTACCTTAATACCCTTGAAATCTTATGGAGCTTAAATAATCTCTCAGTGGTGACATGTAGCTAGCTGGAAGGAAATTATCTTAAGCTATGAAATTCCTTTTCCTTTACTGAGGAGATTTTACTGGAAAATGGGTTCTCAAAAGCATTTCTTCAATGAGATTGGAAACTTTTTTTATCTACATGTTTGTCCTTTGAGTTTAGAATGACAATCTATCTACAGCCTGTGTAAAGATGGATTTCTTCTGTTATTTCTTTTATATTGCCTTAATTTTCTCAGACCTTTCACAAAGCAGAAGTGATTTTCTGTAGGTGTGCCTTGCCACTACAAAAATAAGTGTCTGCACTTCTGCGCCATTATCTGCATTGTTTAAATGTGACAGTGCAGAGCAAAGTATGTTTTGCAAACTTGGGTGGCACCACTTGTGACACAGTTTGTTCTGGGACGCAACCAACTTCACTGATTACAAATATGCAAATGCCAGAGGCTGATTACAGATAAGGTCTTCCTCTCTTTTTCTCTGCTAGAGAGATGATTCTGAAGATGGCATCCAGGAGGAAATATGGCAGGTATAGGTTCACAACTGCTATTAAAGGTCTGTGAATAACTATCAGACTTAAGCACAGTAGGGTGTGGAATGCAACCTGAACTCCATCTGCATGTGACTGAAGGTACCTTGAGAGGGCTGTCTTTGAAGAAAAACATTACCCTGCTTCTCTAGTGTTCTGCTATTTACAAAGCAGAATAATAAACAAAGATGCTTTATGTATTCCTCCTCTGCGGTTTCTTTCTGTCCTGTGAGAGGTGTTTTGCTAGTTACTAAATATATGGAGGGTGCCAGTATGGTTGTGTATCCTGCAGCTTGAGTAAATGTGCTCAGCCACCTGCTTTCCTGTAACTTCACAGGAGAAGAATGAGTTGTGAAAAATGACAACAGTTCCCTATAAATACAGGAGGAAAAAAATAAAACAAACATTTTCTTAGTGGTACTGGGGACATCCTAAACAAAAATTGGCTTGAAAGTAATGACCTGACTTGATTCTCCAGTTTCTTGAAATGCAGTGCATGAAGTAGAGGTTTGCACACTGCATTTAAATGAAGGTCAGCCGCATAGTAAATCTCTACCTCCACCTGTGTCTTTTAAACAATACTTGTCTCATCTTTTGACATTCTTTTTAATGTTCTGTCTCCATTTTTCTCATATTGGTTTGGAGTGGTTGCCAAAGTGCCGAATGGCAGCATTATCTTGACTTTGCAAAGAATTCTTCTGAAATCTGTAACTGTAGCATTTATTCCCAGCCAGGAAGCACAATATTGGTATTTGACACAAATGCTGAAGTATGACAAGTGAATGAAGTCCTTCATAAACAACTTTCTTCTGCTCTGATGTCTCACAGTGACCAGACAAACAGGGGTCCCATTCTCAGACAGTTCTTTCACATAAACCTTGAACTATCTGTATTTTTGTGTATGTTAGGAATTCATTGCTATTCAAAAAAGCTATACAGAAATCTGTTTGCAAATAAGTTTGGAGTGCATTTTCCCTGGCTGCAGTCAAATGTGGGCATTAGTCCCAATGGCTCATCTTTGCTGCTTTACCTAATCCTGGTATTTCACGTACCTCCACTTTACAGTAATATAATGTAACCTGTAATGTCAGGTCAGCATCTTTTCTTTCCCAGAAAGCTTCTAGTCCTGACAGTTTATTTATTCAGTGCAAACAAAGCTCTAAAACAAGACAAAAGTAAACCTAACAGCTGGCCTATTCTTAGTGTTTTTAATCTTAATATCTTTCTTTTGAGGCAGGCCTGATTTTTTTTTTTTTTTTCTTTCCTCGTGGACTGGATTTAACACATTGTTTTTATCATAGCATTTACTCTAAATTTTTTTTTATATTTCCTCAAATGTAGAAAGAAATTGTTGTGAAGAAAACAAGCTATAGTCAGATTAATGAGAGCAAAACTGGAACACGGACAATCTAGCTTGTCCGTTCCATTGTTGACAAGGAAATTTACAGTGGCTTTCAGACAGCTTGAGAAGGAAGAAACTCATAGGAGTGGTAAAAATATTGTTTTCTAGTCCAATCTGTGTGTTTTTTTGACAGTCTTGTTTCATAAAAAGTGAAGAATTATTACATTTTTATTGAGGTATAATAGAGGCTTATGGTTACTGAGCTTAGTATTGGATTATAAAATAACACAGCTTTCAGTATTTCTGGTATGTTCCAACTTGCTGCCTTGCACCACTGACAAAGCTCCTGCACAGGTAGTTTTCAGTAACTGCTGTATATTGCATACACATGCTTATAGCAACTGGATGTAAACATGGCAGTCAGCACTGCAGCAGCTTTCAATGCAGCAATGAGAGCCTCTGATTTTCTTCTTTTTCTGTATTAGATTAGAAATCAAGTTGGTTTGAGAAGTTTTGGTAGAGTGCAATGCTGAGAATTGGGTAGAATAAGAAACACCAGGTGGGTTTATTAACTATTGCTTTCATGAAAATAATATGAGAGTTGCTTTCATTATTTAGATACCTTTCCAAATTGACATTAATGTTGCCTGTAATAGCCTTTGACTGTGAGTAAAGTTGTGAACTTGTTAGTCTTGATAAGTATCCATTAATAGATAAAAGAAATAAGAAGTTTATTACTCTGCCAAAACTGACAGATATGGAATTGCTTTGGCCAATCTCAACTAATGCTGTAAGTTTTGTAAAAATCCCTTTGGCTGGAATGATGGAAGTCAGTTATATTCTATACAATGTAGCAATTCCAAAATACCTCACACTTTACTGCAGACTGACATTGGTAGCTGCTTTGCTATATGTGCTATTCTGCTTTACCCATCTCAGATTTGCTTAATAAAAAACAAAACTATCCAGATATAAAGCATTATGTGTTTGGACTGTGCAGACAAGTTTATTGGGAGTCTGATGAACAGGAGGGCAGTAAAGCATTACATACATCTGTGGTATTGCATAAGGAAGTGTATGAAATTTAGAGCACTCCAAACCTACCATTAAAAGAACCAGTTATAAGGGCTGATAACTAAACATCAGCATATTTACTGACAACTGGTGAACTGAAAAGCTCAGAGCATGTTAAAAAAAGGAATTAGTTGGTGTTCAAAAGTGATTAGTTGTAGGAAGCTAAGGCTTTGATGTTTTTGGATGGCTTTTGGATGGTGCTGCTTGACGGACAAGTGGGTCTGGTCATTACTCTACGAAGACAGGCTGAGGGAGCTGGGCTTCTTCAGCCTGGAGAAGGCTTTGGTGTGAAGTCATTGCAGCCTTCCAGTACTAAAGGGAGCCTACAAACAGCAGTGGAGTCAACTCTTTACAAGGCTAAATAATGGCAGGACAAGGGGAAATGGTTTTAAGTTGAGGGAGGGAAGATTTAGGATGGATATCAGGGGAAAGTTCTTTACTGTGAGAGTAGTGAGGTGCTGGAAGAGGCTGCCTGGAGAGGTTGTGGATGCTCTGCCCCTGGAGGTGTTCAAGGCCAGATTGGATGATGGGGCCCTGGGCAGCCTGGTCTAGTATTGGATATGGAGGTGGAGGTAGGGGAGTTGGAGCTTGATGATCCTTGAAATCCCTTCCAACTCAAGCCATTCTATGATTAATACAGAAGATAATGCTTGGTAACTGCTATGTGGCACTAATGAAGAAACATAAGTGATAAATTTAGTCATGATCTGTGTTTTTCATTTGGGATAGAACTACATGGATCAAATTCCTGGAAGATGTAGATTAGTGATGTTAATGGAAAAACTGTTGGCAGTGCTGATCAGCTACATCACTGCCATTATTACATAGTGAAACAGTGGCAGACCTTGATAGGAGCAGATAGTACAGATGCTGTTTATTTAGAAGATACCAACTCTGAAGTCTTTGTTCAGTCATTTGCCATGGATGTAGGTCTCCACAATTCATATTATTAAATGCATTTGAGCTAGATCTCCTTTGCATCACTAACACATGTTCTTAAAGATATCTAGAATGAAAACAGTGAGTTTCTCTACACTTAAAATATCACTTTCTTTATTGTAAAGCTACTAGAAAATCCAAGCGAAGGAAGATAAACTCCCCACCTAGCCCTCAGTTATTGGGTGTAGAAACACTGTCCAGCATTGAACAGTTTATTAAGAGACATTTTCCTATGTCATAAGTATTTCCCTAAGAAATGGCTGCACTGTTTTTCATTGGTTTATCCTCAAATGCTGGGTCTGTTACGAACTTTAATGGAGGCCCTGAGAGGTTACTTCCTGTTACAAAACCCCAAGCTGCATAGATAGAAAGCCCCAAAGGTATAATCGAGAACACTAAACAATTCACGTGTAGACTGGCTACACCAGTATCATTAAATACTCCGTAAGATGAGGCAACAACTTTGATCGTTGGCTATCTGTTGTCTTCTATGACAATGGTTCTTCTAGGATAGGAATCAACATCCACAAATATGTAACGGACATCAAATCTTCCTGTCTCGGGATTCTATAATGAGGAAAAAATTTCAAGCAGTTTTTTTTCTCTTCGATAGTTTAAATCTAAGATTAGCCTTGTGAGCTGGATCAAGCAATTGTACATACCTCTTTGACTTCCACATGGACTGTTCCCTGCTTTCCTGGTTCAGAGCCCTCAATATAGAACTTCAAGCGCATATGTTTCAGTCCATCCTTCACGTATTCAATGTGACTAAAAATAGCAAAACAAATTAAAAAAAGCACAACCCAGCCAGCAAGGATAGGTATTTAAACTTGAAATTTAATCTTCCTATTTAGAGGAGCTGCTTCATTACTTTGTGAGAAAGTGCATTCT
The DNA here is from genome assembly GCF_951394365.1 of Tetrao urogallus. Lineage (NCBI taxonomy): Eukaryota > Metazoa > Chordata > Aves > Galliformes > Phasianidae > Tetrao > Tetrao urogallus. Next base: position 55,949,161 of record NC_136815.1, on the reverse strand, counting down.
AATACAGCCCTTATGCCATCATGGGTTCTTTCTTGACTTCTCTTCCCAAGCTTTACTGTGGGCAATAAAGTGTAGTGGAAAGTCAGAAGAGAAAACTACTTAGCAGTTGATGGTTAACAGATGAAGTTCTTAAATGTTTTCACTGTAGTGCTCCCCTGAAAATTTTACAGCAATAAAACAGCTGAAGATTCTCGAATTTCTCTGGATTTGTTCAGAACCCTCTGATTCAGAATCTGACATTTAGGAAACAAACTCTCAGATCACCAAGACTATCAGGGTTGGGGTTTTTTTTGTTTTTTTTTTTTTTTTTCTTTTTTAAAGGCACTTTCAGTTTTCCGAGCATGTCACGAACGCCTTGTCAACTTCAGGTTTGTTTAAACCGCACCAAGATAGTTTCCTATGTGCTTCACATTTTTTTTGGCAAAAAAAAATGTTCTATATAAGTTCTTAAATACACAGCAAAGATCTGGACTCAAGTGTCAGAAAGTAATACAAATAGTGGTTGCTTAGTGTTGCATGTCAGTTCAGGACAATGGTTTCTACAGTGACTACAGCCTCTGCACAGCAAGATGCAGCCTAGCTTTAAACTGTATAAGTTAGATTCCTAAAAGTCTCTCCTGTCAGAAATGTTATCTCATAAGAAGGAAAGCTGCACTTTTTCAAAGAACAACTATTTGAGGACTTCAGCCTATGGACTTCAATCTCACCTCTGCTCCCCAGACACGTCTGTGCCTCTACACTGCACTCTTCAGTTCATCTTGTTGTGTTTTTTTTTTTTTTTATAGGGAGCTGCTCCATGTTTACCGCACTGACCACTGCTTATTCTGAGGAACAAGAATTGGTATTTCATATTCTATGTGCACTGTGTTTAGGGGTGTGTGCCACACAAGACATACAGCAAAAAAAAAAAACCCAAAGTAAAAACAAGGAACATGTCACACAGTTCAGTAGCCTAGCTGTAGCTTTCTATGAAGTGATCCAGAATGTCTTTTGTGTGCAAAAGCTTTAATCTGTATGGAGCAAACACCAAATGGCACCTGACAAACTGTCGTCTTCCTCTTCGTGTTGCCTCTCCATAACCTTTAATGGGTTCACCAAAAACACCAATTACCTACAAGACAAAAGAGGTCTGCGTTGTCAGAAGCTATCACATTCAGATGGATACTCCAGCATCAGCTCACATCCCTTCTATGAATACATCTTCTCTCAACAAAATGCCCCTTGGGAGCCTGATGAATGCAAGGGTTTATGAAAGAAAACAGTGCAGTGTAAATTATTTCAATGATTTCTTTACAATTGCTTATAAAATGTCTACAATAAATCCTAGCAATACATCCCATTTGTATCATCTATTGACATTAAGACATTTCATTCTCTTTTTTACTATGTATTTTATACTTTCCTGACATTTTGTGTGAAAAGGAGAAAAAAGCATGAAATATTTGCTCATGTCTCTTCCAAGAGAATATTTTACTGTTTTAATCTTAAATGCAAATGAGATCCCCTTCATCTGATTTAAAAACCACTACTGCTTAAGAAATGCAAGCTTTTTTTTTTCCAGATCTATAAACCCAGACCAAATTATTCTAGCTTTAAATATAATGTTGATTAGAAAGGAAGGGCAGTTTTATAAGCACTGGAGAGAAGTTTAATTCTGCAAACTTGTTCTACAGTGGTATTTTTATTTTTCTTAGTAACAGCTTGTCACTTCAACTTTAGGTTAATCCCAATAGCCTATGTGGCAACTTCTTTGAAAGCTATTCTGTCTTGTTTTGAGGCATATTTTAGAATCTAGTTTTGGACTGTTCTATTTTTTTTATATATCTACATATCTTGTGTAATTGATGCCTATTCCCTTTCTTCTTAACCTCTACATATCTTGTGTAATTGATGCCTATTCCCTTTCTTCTTTCCTCTTAACCACAGCAACTTTAGCATTGTTTCAAATGAAGAGTTTAAATTTGTGGTTACTAATGCAGTGCTTCATACAACAGAATCCTACTGAAGTGTCACAGTAGAATAATCATGTTGAGGGAAAAAGTCATCAATCCAAATCTATAAATTGTAAGTGGAACCAGGTGCCTCCCTGATCAGCAAATCTGTGAATACCCTCTGTAAGTACATGCTCTGATGTGGCAGACACTGCAATTGCATCTGTTGTTGTGCTGTTGTACACTCCCTTGACTTTTGGGAGGTTTAATTCATTCAGGCTTGGTGCTTGTATTAACTTCAGTTAGTGCAGGTCTGCATTTAGAGCTGACCCAACTCTGGCAGATCTTGTTGGCATTTACTAAGCACCAAGGCAGTGTTCCTGCAGGTTTGCTTGTAAGATTCCTGGTGCAAATTTGTGATTTGGAGAGAGGCAGTGAGTTCTAAAACCCACCTCAGGATGAGATCTGCATTTCTCTAAGGCATTTCCGTAGATCTTACTTGGACTGGAAGAAGAGAATAGCTCTTTAAAAATCACATAGAACAAACCACCTGTAACAGAATCAAATACAAATGGAGTAAGAACTAATCTAACTAGATGGAATTTATGAAAAGTATTTTCTGATAAGGAATAAAATTTATAAAATAACCTGTAACACCAATTCCAACAAGCACCACAATCAAGTAGGTAAAGTCTCTTCCAGCTTCTTTCACTGAAACAGACACAAAACAACATGAGAGTCAGCAGGATGGAAAGTAGAAGTGTGAATACTTTTATTACATAAAGACCCTTCTGTTAGTCTACAGTTCAAACAACACACTGGTAGAAATAAACATTCCAACCATGGCTTCCATCATGCCTCAGCACTTAAAGGTTCTCCAGGGCATATTTATATCTCTAGATTCAACTTCTTTTTTTTCCTGAATAATAAAAAGGAGAGTATTAGACCAAAGTGTATATTTCAATTATTGAGATCATCACCTGCAACTTACGATGCAATTTGATCTAATGTACAAGAGTTAGCATATATTGAAGAAAAAAGTCACGAGATGTCAGTTCTTTAAAAACTGAGGAGGAGACTGCTGATTTGACAAAGTGTGCCTTTTAGCAAAGTGCAAATTACCAAGGGAATATTAGAAAACATTTTTCTTGCAATGTTCCTATCAGTTGAGGATATTTTCCACAATTATTTTTCTAATTTAGAATTTCAGAGGCTGCATAGTAACAACTTCCTGCTGAAATGAATGCAAAGAACCAAAATGACAGCTGCCTATAAAGACATAAAGGTCAGACAGCATGCTGCCAATTTACTGGAAGTCAACTTGGTTTAACAGGACCAAAATGGGCTGCATGCAAGGGCTTTTCTGGTTAAGGGATCTGAGAAGTTACTAAAGTGATCCCTTGCATAGATGTGATATAAGCAGTAAAATCAGCCAGCTGTTTTGAAGAAGTCACAACATTCCTGTTCTGCTTGTGCAATGTGTACACTGAAAAGTATGGCAGTGTGAAAGAAAGACCTGCTGGTGTTTTTAAAGTTGTGGTTTAAACGGTTTCCAAGTGTTGGGTGCATACTGGGGCTCTAAAACTTCAACCGCAGCAGGGATGTCCTCCGTGTCAGGCTCTTTAAACACACTGGCGCGGCACTCCGCCAGCGATCACAGGCCTTACCTCGCTCAACAGTGGACAGAAGGGTTTCTTCTTTCTGATCTGTCCGCACCGAGACGTGCTTGCCGTCCCCGCCGGGTTTCCCGGCTCTCAGCCCCCCCGCCCGCGTGCAGATGGCAGCTCCCGGCCGAAGCCCAGCGGGGCTCACAGCCCGCTGCCCGCCGCGGGGCTGCGGCCGCCACCTGACGCATGACCCCGCCAGCAGCCACCGCCCTAGCGGGGCCCGCAGCCGCCCGCAGCCCCGCGCCAGGGAGGCGGGGAACATGCTGAGCCGGGATGCTCCGCGGCTGTTGCCTCCGCACCCCTTCTCCTGGGGCTCTGCTCCCCGTCGGGACGCACACACAGAGGCGGGGCAGGGAAGCGCTCCCGCCTCTCAGGAGCTCCCACTGCCCTTCGTCCGCCACCAGCTGCACCCCGCCATCATTGTTGCGGAAATCTCTCGGCGTGTGAGGGGACAGAGTCTTCACGGCCCCTGGGAGCTGTAGTTCAACTAACCTCCCTCCTACGCACGCCACAGGAGACGGCTGCCGGGAAGGAACTACAGCGCCCGCCATGCTCAGCGCCCTGCCCGCCCCAGGGCGGAGCCCGCCGCTCCGCCGCCGTAGTCTGCAGCCTGTTGGCAGCGTGCAGCTTGTGTGCCCGGCCTCCTGCGCTCTCTCTTTTCCCTGTTAGCGCCAGCGAGACAGGGAGCAGAGGATCTTGCGTGTGTGGGAGCGATGTATTTGGTATTTCAGCCAGTAAACAGAGTCACAGAATGATTTGGATCGGAAGGGCTTTCAAAGCCCACCCAAATCCACCCCGTGCCGTGGGCAGGGCTGTCTCCCACCAGCTCAGCTGCCCAGGACCCCATCCAACCTGGCCTTGAGCGCCTCCAGGATGGGGCACCACAGCTTTCCTGGGCAGCTGTGCCAGCGTCTCACCGCCCTCTGAGTAGAGTTTCTTCCTAACATGTAAGTCTCTGATCTGTTACTGTAAAGCTATTCCCCCTTATCCTGTAACTGTTAACCCTTGTAAAAAGCCAGTACCCTTTCTGCCTTTAAGCTCCTCTCAAGTATTGGAAAGCCACAATGAGGTCTCCCCAGAGCCTTCTCTTCTCCAAGTTAAACAAGCTGAACTCCCTCAGCCTTTCTTCGTAGGAGATGCTCCAGCACTCTGATTGCAGCCCTCCTCTGGACCTGCTCAAACAGCTCTGCACTCTTCCTGTGCTGGAAGCCCCAGGCCTGGACTCAGTACTCCAGATGGGGCCTCATGATGGCAGAACAGAGGGGGATGATTCCCTCCCTCGTCCTGCTGCCAACCCTCTTTCGATGCAGCTCAGGATACAGTTGGTGCTCCAGGCTGCAAGTGCACACTGCTGGCTTATGTCCAGCTTTCTGTCCACCAGGACCCCCACGTCCCACTCCACAGGACTGCTCTTACTGAGCTCTTCTCTCCATCTGTACACATATCTGGGATCGCCAAATTCCAGAATATCTAGAAAAATCTCTGCTCCTGCTTCCTAGGGAATGTATTGTTGATATAGGGCATGAGAATAATTTCTGGTGCAAATAGAAGTTAGTCAAGCTGTTCTATAAGACTGAGTTGACATGGTGGAAAGAAGGGAAGCCATTCAGAGGGACCTCAACAGACTTGAAAGGTGAGTCTGGGTGAACCTAATGAGGTTAAAGACAGCAAAGGACAAGGTTTTGCACTTGGGCAGGAGGAATCCCAGACATTTACACAGACTGGAAGGAGCAGTCCTTGAGAGCAGCCCTGCAGAGAAGGACCTGGGGGTCCTGATGGATGAAAAACTTAACATGAGCCAGCAGTGTGCCCTTGCAGCTCAGAAAGCAAATGGTATCCTGGGCTCCATCAGAAGAGGGGTGGCCAGCAGGGACAGGGAGGTGGTTGTTCCCCTCTACTCTGCTCTTGTGGGGCCCCATGTGGAGTACTGTATCCAGGTCTGGAGCTCCCTGTACAAGAAAGATAGGGAGCTGTTGGAGAGGGTCCAGAGGAGGGCCACAAAGATGATCAGGGGACTAGAGCACCTCCCCTACCAAGACAGGCTGAGGGAGCTGGGCTTGTTCAGCCTGGAGAAAAGAAGGCTGCGGGGTGACCTCATTGCAGCCCTTCAGTACCTAAAGGGAGCCTACAAACTTGAGGGAACCTACTCTTTGAAAGGGTATTTAATAGCAGGACAAGGGAAAATGATTTTAAGTTGAGGGAGGGAAAATTTATGTTGGATGTCAAGGGGAAGTTCTTTACTGTGAGAGTGGTGAGGTGCTGGAACAGGCTGCCTGGAGAGGTTGTGGATGCCCCGTCCCTGGAGGTGTTCAAGACCAGGTTGGATGAGGCCCTGGGAAGCCTTGTCTACTATTAAATGGGGAGGTTGGTGGCCCTGCCTGTGGCAGGGGGGTTGAAGCTTGATGATCCTTGAGGTCCCTTCCAACTTGGGCCATTCTGTGACTGAGTTCAAATATTTGTTCCGTCTGGAGGAGAGGAGGCTCAGAGGAGACCTTATTGCTCTCTGAAACTACGGGAAAGGAGGCTGTAGTAAGGTGCAGGTTGGCCTTGCACATAACAGTGATAGGATAAGAGCAAATGGCTTCAAGTTGTGCCAGGGGATGTTCAGGTTAGATGTTAGGAAGAAATCCTTCTCATAAGGAGCAGTGCTGCAATGGCACAGGCTGCCCAGGGAGGTGGTGGATGCCCCATCCATGGAGGTGTTGAGAACCTTGTGGATGTGGCACTGAGGGACGTGGTCAGTTGGGATGGGCTGACGCTTGGACTAGACAGTCTTAGAGTATTTTCCATGATGATGATTATGTGATTCTATGACTTCAGAGCCAATTTTCCTGCTCTGTGAAGCATCTGTAAGAGGCACTGTAACAACAGTGTTTAATAACCCCAGCGCATTTGCCGTGCCAGTATATACCGGACCCACAGAGAGCCCGGCGTTACGCTTTCCTTCAGACCTCGATTTGGGTGCTCAGATCGCCGCGGTCCACACAGCGCGGTATCCCGAGCCTGCGAGCTCTCGTTGCCATTCAAAACCAACTCTGTACGAGGTGTAGCCGCTGGCGGTTCCGCCCTACCCCGCCTTGGAGCGCGGCGCTCCCCACCTCGCACCGCGCAAACCGGCTGCCATGGCGGTAGCCCGCGGCTCGGCCCTGCTGCAATGCGGCCGCGGAGCGGCACCTGCTCCAGCCGGGCTTGGGCGGCTGTGTTCTTTTACCTCGGTTGCCGCCTCTCGGTCCGGCCGGGCCGCCGTGCTCAGGTAATGGCCTCCCTGCTCGGTCTGAGAAGAGGCCGCCGAGGGTTGTCTGTTCCCCAGGGCTGCCCCTGGCACTTCTCCAATCGTCTGCGGCGGCGTGGGTCGTTGTCCTTTCCGTTGTTTCCCCTTGGAAACGCAGTCTGTGAGGTGCTTAGGGGGCTTTGTGGCAGATGTGCGTGTTGGAGGTCATGTAATAGATTCGGGAGGATTTCTCTGTGGAGTTTGTACTGAAGCCTACGGCACCAAGTTCAGAAGCAGGGTTGAGAAGACGCATTTCTACTAACGTTGTTGTGTAGTTCATTCCTCCCCTGTAGTTCATGTTGCTGGTTCATTCCTCCCCATTTTAACCTGTAAACAGAAGGGCCCGCCTTTCAAGAAGCCTTTGGAGTTGCTAGCTGAGGAGCAAAGCAGAAGTCAGAGTGTTGCTGTCATTGATGTTTATCTACACCTATACTGCTACATTTGGAGAAGGAGACAGGTGCTGTCACCACTCTCAGCTTCCTCTGTGTTTTCTGAAGTAGGATTGTTCCCTGGCCAGCTGCAAAACAATAAAGGGCAACGTTCACATTGCAAATACTACAGGGTATACAAGTGAAAATACTGATACAAAACTGAGTTCTACAAATTGAAAGCTAGCGGAACAGCAGTTGAGGTTGTTGTGCCTCTAGGGTAGAGTCTCTCCATTGGTAGAGAGGGAATTCAGCTGCTGTTGAACAGAATTTGGCTCTCAATCCTCTTAATGGCTCTTGAATAGTGCAGTTTGTTACAAACTGATTCACAGTGGTACTTAATCTCATTTTTGAAATGTACTTGATAATAATAACTCACATCCGTGAAACATTTACTTGACCTTCAGGGTGTATTTGACATCTGGTTACTTTTTTGTTGCTATTAATGTTGCTAATCTATTAGAGTTTGGCATCCAAACTGAAATATGTATGTTTTTGTGTAATATTTCTAACAATTCCATCCAAAAATATACAAGTAATTTGAAGATATTCTGATTGTGACTTACGAAGTTCATTCTTCCAGAAAACTAGGAAAAATTAGTTGCCAGTTTGTTTGTTAAGGTTTTGTGTTAGATGTATGCAAAATTGCTTTTTTTTTTTTTTTTAATTAAAAGAAAGTAATTTCTGTCCAAATTAATTTGTATTACTGAGCAATAAAAACACTAGTACCTTCTGTTGAACTATCGCCTGCAGTGTTGCTTGTATTTTAATAGGTGAAAACCTGCAATGAGAGTGTAGCTTTGTTTCAAATATGGTTCTGTTTTACAGTCAAGGGAACTCCTTTTGAGCCTTGACAACTTTTGAGAAAATCTCTAAGTATTGTTCTATTTGTTATTTTAGTAAAGCTGTATGGTTCAGAAATGTCTGTAGAATAATGCTGCAAACCAGAAGATTAATGCAGTGAGTTTGACTTAGTGTAGGGGCCTGTTTGGAGCTTGATTCTGGTGCCAACAGTGATGTGGCTGTCTAATAGATAGGAACACGCCATCAAATGCAATTTGGTTCGGTGGAGATCTGACTACTATGAGAGATTAATCACAGGAGAGAGTCCTGAGTTTGAATCTGCCATCTTCCTGATGTTAGGCATTTTAACTTGGTGATAATTGTTCAGATTATTTGATAATAATGAGTTACCATGTATTCCGTTTTACCTCAGCTGAGATGTGTGTGCCCAATATGTGTATTTCTTCATTGCATAATGATGTGACTAAGAGCTTTTATTTTATAGGAATATGTCACAGAGCTTTGCTGCTGGATCTAGGAAATATTCTGAAACTGTAAATGTCGACAGTCTGTGTTGGACACCTCCCATAAATTCAAAACCTAGTGTGTGCATTGAAAAGTAAGTATATCTTCAGTTTAAGAGAGGTAGAGTGCTTGCAGGCTATAAACCATCTTAAATTTATTAAGTTTGTGCATTGGACATGTCAGATGTTCAGAGTTGAAGAGATTTGCTTTCCTGACCTTCTGTGCTAACATTCTGATATTCTACTCCATATCCCTAAGTTCCCATGAAGTATGTAGGTCTTCTAAATGATATCAAGCCACGTTTTCCAAGTCATACAAAGCCTTTAGTAAATCCTTTGCAAATCAGGGAATGTGATGATCCTTAAAAATAAAACAGTGTTACTGTGTTACATAAAGAAAAGCCAACTTGGAGTAAAACTTCTGATGTTGTTTTTGATACTTACTGGTTTTTGTAGGGAGCCGAAATGGTGGAGTGAGGGGAAGGAAAATAGCTGCTGCAGTTGTGCTCCAAAGTAAATGCTTCTCTCCTTACTCGACACTGAAAGAGCACTTATTAATTATTTTGTTTTTGAAAATCTTTCAAGTTTCTACAAAAATACCTAAGAATATTTTTCATGAAGGATTGTTTCTTTGTTCCTTTGTTTCATGTATTTTTCAGCCTTCTGTGTTAGCCTTTTTTCTGTTTTTCATTGTATAACCAGTTCAATCCCTTGAACAGTGTTATTAGTTTGATATGAAAGGTGAGGAAAAAAGCTTCCTTCAAAGGAAAAATAATGTGGGTGTAGAAACTACTGTTAAGAACTCTAGATAAAACATATTACTTTAAACAATTTGTAGCTTTTCAAGAGATCATTTCTAAGTTTTCTCTGGAATAAATGCATTAGCTGTTTTGAATTGACACAGTTTGAATCCTTTTACTTAAATAACCATGCAAGTTTTGTCATGCTTGCTTCTCTTTTAGTACAACTAAATTTTTTAGTTTTAATACACACTGTGGAGTACTGGCATTATTATACTTATACGCTTGAAATCTGCATATATACATATATATATGGAATAAAGTGTTATAAATCAGCAGGTGTTTTAAATGATACAACTGGAAAAAAAAAAGAGACAAGGCTGAAGTGTTTATTTCACAGGATTGGTTTTTTTTTTTTTTTTTTTTTTTTTTTTTGGTGGTTTTGATATTATCATACTGCCATGCTCTAAAAAGTAAGAGTATAAAATACTTTTTAAAATTTACTTAATAAACTCTGTGCTGTTACCAGATACTACGGTAAGGGTTCAGGGTTTCTGTCTGTTAAAGTAAAAAATCATAGTGTCCTATCTCCAGTCTGTGTTCATTTGTACTTAGACTGCAGAAAAACCAGTGCATGTGGAATTTTGCAGCTGGCACCTGCAGTTCAGCAAGCCGCCTGACAGAAAATTAATGTTTTTATGCTTTTGCACAACTCTTATTTTGAAGTTCACATCTTTCTGTTAGCATAAATTAGAGTTGTGTGAGGCTTCAGAGCACACATGATTTGAATATTTTGATGAGATATAGCATGATCCCACTGTTGGACTGGGACGTTTCTATGCAGGTGCATCCTACCAGCACAGTCGGGATGGGTGGGTATACACAGTTCTGGTGGATGTTCGTGGATTAAATTGTAAAATCACTGTTAGAAGTGAGAAACTGAATGAGGTAGTTTTGTGTCAAACTGGGTTAAAGTTCAATGAAGGCGCAAACCCAAAACTTCATGCAATGTCTTATAACACTTTATTAGGTTGTTAGAAACTGTTGAAAGTGAATATGATAGATCAAAGATGAATTGGGATGCAAACCCTGCATATTAATTCTTGAGGTGAGGCTTGGTCTTGGGGCTCAAGATGGAGTTTTGTTCCCCTTTCACTCCAGTTTAGTGTTAAAGTTCTTTGCTATTTCCATTTCTGGTACTTGCAGACAAATCTAACCGGGTTTTTTTCTTCTGTTTTCCAGCATACCATCAGAAATGCTGATAAAGGTATTTTCCTATTTGGATGCTGTATCCCTGCTGCACGTTGCTTGTGTGAATAAGCGCTTCTATCAGCTGGCCAGTGATAAGTAAGGAAAGTGTGCTAGTCTCACTTGTACATTAGTTGAGTTTACCTGAGTTACTAGTCTTTCTAATCTAGTTTCACTGATGCCAGAGCACTGATGAATAGTACCCACTGGCAATTACTCTGCTGAAAGTGTATTGCATCGCTTACAGTACAATATGTTGTATGGAATTTTAGCTATGCGTGCCCTATTAACTTTAGTGGGAATTATCAGGCAAAACCTAAATACGATGCTTTGAAATGTTATTTTTTTGTAAAATTTGCATTTATTTCTGTTTGTATTCATAAGCACCTGCACTGGGTCGTTAGCTCAGGCAGTCCTTAGTGGTGTATAGACAGTAGCTTTGTGGAATTAAGCTTTGATAACTGTAGAAGTCCAACTTCTTTAGCTTTTTTTTTTTGGTCTGTTTGCAGAGGATTTGGCTTAGTCAAGTGATTGACTGGTGGCCTATATCTGTTGCTGTCTATCCAATTTTGGTGACTTTTAAATGAAAGGCCAGACATAAGTATTGGTGACTGTCTTGTTATTGTTTACACTGAGCTAATTTCAACATGACTTTATGAAGGGTTCAAGAGCTTTTGTTTGTACAGGTAACTAGAATACCTAGGAATCGTTTTTTTCCCCAGGATTCTGCTGCATTAGTATTATTTAAATGAGAAACATCTCTTCCTATACAGTAAGTTGCTACAGCTAATAGTCATCTGTATTTCACTTATCTGCCAAAATTTGGTCAGTTAACCTTTAGAACTTATGAATTTCAAGTGAAGGTCATAATCCAGATTTACTTTTTTTGAGGCTGTCAGCATGTGCATACATGTAAAAATTGTATAGTTAACACAAGTAATGTATCTTAATGTGCTTTTTCAACTTCAGAGTAGTAAAACAGGATTAAACTGTTGTAATTTGTCTGTTTCCATCTCAGCATTTCCATTTTCTAATCTCAGCAGTGATTGCTATATGGATGAAAATACGATTTGAGGATAAGTTGCTTTTCTTTATTGAGGAGACCGTCTGGTTCAGTAAGACTGGGTCGCTTCTTTCTGTTGGATTTCTATGGGCCTTCCTGAGTCCCTGAATCTTTTGGTGCATTAAGAGAAATTTCAACTGTGACGAATCTGGTATTTTCTTGGGCAGAGTATCTTCTTGAGAATAGCTTTGCTGTCATGGATGTACTTACTGTTAAGCAGGTTCAATGGCTCTTGACACAGCTGAGCTATCAGTCTTTCAGTATGGTGCATCTGTGATGCCCAGTGCTGTGTTTTGTTTTTGGGCTCTTCACATAACGTCTCCATTCCTTGGAATCGAAGTCTTCAATATAACTGTTGAAGCCAGGGAAATGTTTCTGTCCCCTCTTTCTGCCCTACCCCCAAGCTCAACATGTAGTAGTTCTCTTTCCTTTCTGTCATGTGATATTTGATCATTGGTAGAAGGTAACTGTATAACGTGACCTAAGAAGATAGAGCACCAGAAGATCTTTCAGATTTGCCTAGACCATTTTGCCAGTGTGGCCAAGTGATGAATGACAGCATGTGTCTGATTCTGGTGCTTGAGTTAGCATGAAGAGATTGAGTTGGTTTATTGTGATAGTGTCGGATAAGAGATCTTGAGGTGAATACTATTCTTAACACTATGAGGCAAAAGCCGCATGTAATCTGCTGTCAGAGGCAAATTCATGCTTCCTTGTTGGATGTCTTTAGGATTTCTGAGACTGATAGGTAGGTAGTTCCTGGGGTCATCCTTTTTGCCCTTCTTAAGAATGGTTATAATGTTGCCTTTTTTTTCAGTTGCCAGAGACTTCATATAACTGCCATGACTTTTTCAAGTATGGTTGAGAGTGTCTTGCTGACTACATCAGCCAATTCCCTCTGATCTCTGGGATACATGTCCTCCGGAGCCAAAGACATGTGGATGTTAAAGTTCCTCAGGTGATCACGAACCTGATCTTTGTTCACAACAGGAGGGATGTTGCTTCCCCAACCCCCTCCTTCCAAATCTCTCTCTCGAGGGCTGTGTGACAAGCAGTTATCAGAGAAGATCAAGGCAAAAAATTTGATTACCTCAGCCTTCTTGTCTTGTCATTTTTGGTTTTCAATACTGAAATCTTTGGTGTTTTTTTTAAATGAGATTGTTCTCAGTAGTGCTTTTTCTCTCCCTGACCTGGCTGTTAACCTTTTTTTTACCATTCACAGAAGCTTATGTTGAGAAGCTGTGAGGTCTATGCGAAATTCCTGAATATTTCTTCATCAATAACAGAGTCTGATTAAAGGCATGTTGAGGCTTATTCTCAGCTAGGAAAATTGGACGGGTTTTCTTGGGTTGGAGGTAGAGGAATACATTCAGTCCTTGAATGCTTTAATAATTCCTGAAGGAGGGAGAAGAAGTGCATTGCAAAGCACATTAGAGTAAGTTTGTCCTGAGGTTAAGTGAGATTTGGCAAAGGTAATGTTGCAGATAAATCACTGAGAATTTCTCTCTTGAGAATTTGATTTCTGCTATTAGTTTTCTTTAGCAGTTATGTAGGCTTCGTGAGTTCAGAATTAGCAGTCTAATTGGCAACAGTAATTTGCAGATTATTGTTTGAGTTCGTCTAACATCTTGTACTCAGTATCTCTGTACTACCCTAGAGATAATTGAGAGCTGGGAGAGAAATAAATCCTCTTGCCTTTCCTAGCAGAAAAGAGGTGAATCTGTCATTCCTCTTGGGTAATTCTTTGATCTTGGTATCCAGAGCTCTTGGGAAAAAAAAATGCAGACGGATTTGACTTGTCATTGGTATTTCCATCATAAATAAGTGAAAAGCTTTGAGCAGTCTGGATTGTATTTCTTCAGTAACTTTTTTTCACTGGTTATTTTTCTTTGAGGAGAATGCATCATTGTTTGGGGGTGGAATTTTCAAAAGCAACTACTTAAACTTATACAGTTTTCATTTATGTCATGGTATGCCTATGTTGTCTTTGGATTTTACCTTCTCAGGAAGACAGACAAGACTTTTTTCTTTCATTCCTGTTGATAACTTTTTCTCAAATCTGAATGTATTATTTTTTAATATCTGCTCAGTGACTGTAAAGGAAGAAAGTAGCAGTATAAAGCAAAGGAAGACTTAAAAATCGCTTATCTATTGTGTTATTGAAAGGCAAAGTACAGTGGAAAGTCCAAGATAAAGATTCTACTTTTTAGAGCACTATCCTAACGTTTTCTTTTAATGTATTTGTGATATTTATCAACCTTGCTGGCAAATTTTATGAATATATTGGGTAACTTTTTTTTTTTTTTTTTTTTTTTTTTTTTTTGCTGTGGAAGAGCAGGAAGTTCTAAGTAGATCTCACTTATACTGTAGAAGAAAAAGTATATTCAAAGAGTCTGTATCCTCTGAGATGGCCTCATAAGCTCATAAGGCATGCTGACTGACATCTACCATCTTTTAGCATTGAGGTTTACACTTGATATGAGCTATTCAGAGATCATCATATGGAAAACTGTAAAACCTGTGCCTCTGCAATGACCAGTATATGGGAGGCTACACATTCATGCCCTCTTTAAACTTAGATTTAGATTAAGCCCGATTTGCTGATACTCTGGGACTTCATATTTTCTACCAACGTTATGCTCAGTGATAACCGAGATCTGCTTGTGTAAATGGACTTTCTATTGTATTGCTGAAGTGACTTGATGGTTACTGCTTATAATTAAGTAACTTCCTATGTGTTCTTTTTTTTCCAGTGGAATCTGGCTGAAAATCTATTTCAGTTGTTTTCCAGCAAAACGGAGAATCTGGAAAAATGAGTTTTTACGGATGGAAACTGTTCCTTCGAGCTGTGCTGTTGTAGAGGATAGAAAGCCTGGATACTGGAAGAAAGAATACATCTTGAAACAAATAGCTGCTGTCAAAACTAGAGTAATGCAACTTGTTAAACCTGTAGATCCGTGTACAGGTCTTCCATGTAAAAACCAAAATGCTATAAAGTAAGCAATGCCTTGTCACAAAAGACGTTTACTCAAGAAAAATGTACAGAATGTTAATGGCTTTGCAAAGCTGAGGAAATGTGAAAATAGATCTATAAAATGCACGTTGTGTTGTGAAGGTACAACTATAGCCTATGAATGATTTAAATGAATAGCAATTAATTCAAATTTAGAAATATTATTGTAAGCATAGTTACTTTGAGAACCTTTGTGAATGCTTTGTTTGTTTTTCTAAACACTCCTGTTCTTTCTCAATCCCTGAATAACAGAGCCTCTGGCTTGAGTTGGATAATTGTTCTAAAGGACAAAAGTGGAAAGGAACACGTAATGGAGAAGGCACACCTATCATTTAAGCACACATCTGTTAGTATATTTTGGTATGGTACAGGTTGGCCATGCTTAGACATTCTGTCAACTCTAAAATTATTTGGAGTTATACCACTGCTTCCTGGCCAAAGCGCAGCTTCCAGCAAGAATGGGTGAGTTTTAGCATAGGATTTTTGACATTTTTATTGTTGTTACTTGTTGATAATTATGCTGTAGGAGTGATCCTAATTTGTTTCTTTCCTAGAAAGTCTATCTGTATTATGTCTGTAATCTTGTTACTATATTCTGTGTGTTCTTATCACAGTCCTCGTCGACGTTCCTTAATTGCTGAGTATTCTCTCTCTCACCTGACTGAAAGCAGTGTAGCAGTTGGGTCTGATAACCTTGTCCAACTCTTCAGTTTGAATCCAGGACTTGTTGTAGGACTGTGGAAGGTAAGGAAACATTTTGCTTTTTAGTTTTATTGCATCTTTTCTGTTTATTTATTTATTTACTTACTTTGGATTTTAGAGCTCTTGTCTAAACTAAAAGCAGGAAAATACAGGTAGAAACAGTCATTTGATCATTTACTGTACTCTAAAAAGCAGTCACAAGTGTATCTGTACTTACAAACAAAAAAGCCTCTAAGTTAAGAACTGTTTTATATCAATGTATTAGATACTGTAAAGACATTATTTCTGTGTTCAGTTGTATTTATTTTGCAGTCATTGTATGTCAAATTTTGATTACTCAAAGACATTTTAAATAGCAGAGTTTTGAGGATGACAGTGCTTCGCAGCCCCTGTACTCATTCCTTGACCTGTTCCTTTCAATTTAAAGCAATACGTTCCTACAAAGCACCTTGGAAGCCAATTGCTTCCCTTGGTCTACATCACCAAGTAATTGTATCCTATTCTTAGCAGTGGTAAGGCTGTAAGTAGTGCTCTTGTGGGGATGCTCTGTGATATTCAGTGTCTAACTAAAGTATCTACATTGAGGGGTTAGTCTCCGTGAGCTGTACATAGAGATGAACATCTTTTTGAGAGCAGGTCAAAACTTCTAAAGCAGATATCTGCTTAGAAGGAATCTGCATCTTCGCACTGGATGGATATGTTGGGACCCAGGTGTCTTCCTGAAGTGGTTTAAAGCAAGATTCTGTGAAAGTCTGGTTCAAACATTCTGCTCTTGGGTTGAGTTCAGGGGCGGCAGCCATTCCTTGTTCCCCCTGCCATGGCTATGAGGTAGATTTAATTATACTCTTTAGCACTGGCAAGGAGCTTTGCTCAGGGAGGCTATGAACAGTAACTCAGAACTATTTTTATTTTCAGCTGGGAACTCTTGCTATCTCAAATACACACAATTACCAGAGAGGTACTGTTTAAAACCACGGAAAGGATGCTTCACTATTACTTAAAGGAGTCAGTTTCCTAGAAATCTTGGGACTGGGTGACATCTGCAAGCCTGATACTGACTTTCTCAATCTTTGAAAAGCTCAAATAACTAAACAACAATTTCCTTTGATATTCAGATGTTATTTAGTAGATTGGTGTCCCTGTGTTGTTGTCCCTATGGTTGTGTTGATATGTTAGCTCTTCCTGTGCTTGGAAGAAGAACTTCAGCACCTGGAAATGGTTTAGATATAAGTTCCACAAATGTGTTAACAATTGATTGTCACGTTCTAATACATTTTTCCTGCTTAATCTTTGAGCAGCTGCTCTTGCTTGCTATGTGGGCAGAGTAAGCATAGGCAGTTAGTTGTAGATTAATGTAATAGTCATAGATGCCCGACATCTTGGTTTTTAGACATAGCTTGGCAACAGAACAGAAATGGTTGATGCTAGTTGTCTTGACTACCAAAAACAGGTTATGTGGGCTTTCTGGTATTTGGAAAGAGGAAGATGGGGAGATGCCGTGACTAATGAATCTGTCTCATTATATCTTCTATAGTTTTAATTTTACACTACAAAAGTATGGGTATAGCTAAAAAAATTTGTGATTGGGGGTGTAATTTTCTATTTGGTGACCCAGAGAGATGAAAACAATAGTGGACTGCTTTTTAGGAGTATAATAGAATGCTGACAGTGAACACTTTTACCACTGATGTGTATGCAAATATGTGACTTAAAAATGCATTTTTCTTAACAAAGTGAGAGGTAGAATCTTTGTATTCTCTAATTCTGCAAGTAAAATATATATCTTTGGCTCTGTTTAGTTCTCAACACAAGCTTTAATTTTTCTTTGAGCTATTCAGGCCTATAGAATGTATGTCTTACCACTTTTCCAGTAGTATACAATCTAGTGAAGACATCTAGGGTTTTACTTTGAAATTCAGTTTTTCTGTTGAATAGCTCCATAAACACTGATGTTTACCCTCTTTGCAAATAGTTCCTTATGGATGTAAAGCTTGATGCTTAGGTATTCAGTAGCTGAGAGTAAGGTCTATTTAATTCTTCTTAGGTATCCTCCTTGAAGTGGTAAGTAGGTGCTAGAGAGGTAAGATTCATGAATTGTTGATGCTAAGTTTTGCCTTGGCATAGCTAGTTTCCTTGCTTTTCCCCATGAAGCAGGAGTGCAGTGATCTTTTACATACATTCTGTACTCTTATGAAAAGAGTAGCAGTTATAGGAGTATTTGTTCATGTGTTAAATGGTGCCATTATTACAATAACAGGCAGGGTAATAAGCAGCAGCATTTATCAATGAATTTTAATGCTCAGGAAGACCTTGTAAAAAAGAGTATTTCCAGATGAAAATGCACCTACTTTAATTATCTTTGCAGGAAAGTAATGAAATTGCTTTTGTTATGGTGAGTCTTCATTATCATCAACTTCTTGAGAGAAGTGCTTTGGGTTCTGCAACAGTGTAAGTTTGTTTTTTTTGTTTTCTTTTTCCCCTTCTTTGTGGGCAATAAAGATAACCTTATGAGTAAAACTTTTAGTTTTCCAATTAGAATTGGTTGCTGATAAGAGTTTGTATTTAGGCAGTAATTGACCATTCTTGTTCAATAGAAACAAGTTAGGGTAACTATATACAAAGGTACAGAAGTATTTTTCTACTGAAATGTTGCCATTGTTATGCTGTTAAGGAGATGATTCAATCATACAAGTATTTGCTATTTTGAAAAAGTTAGAATTATTCTCTTTCTCCAAATACTTTCTCCCTTTTCACATGCAGGCCTTTCATTTCCTCCTCTCAGAAGGAGACCTAAAAGAAGACATTTTAGGGCGTGGGAAAATAATTTTAAATTGTATAAGAGGGAAGAAAAAAAATCCTAGTATATTGGTAAGGTGCCTTTCAGTCTGGTCGTAAAGGTGACTGAATTTCCTATGAAGTGTTTTCTTCCTGTGTAAATAATATCTAGAAATGGTTTGAAATGGTAAGAACATTTTTAGCTGTAGCAGATTATTTTAGAGATTTATTCTCCCCTCCTCCCACCTGCTCAACTTGCTGCTCAGACAGAGTTGTATATGCTAGTGGTAGTCTTGCATGCCTGCTATAACTTGGTATGACTTTTTTTTTTTTTTTTTCATTTAAGGTAAGACTTAATATGATCTCTCTGAACAGCGAAAGGACACTATGTAGGATTTGCTCTGGAATTTGGGCTCTACTGATCATTTGTGTGCAATAGTTTAGTAGTCACAGACAATAACTGATATTCTGGAGAAGTCTGTCTCTCACTGGCTTTTAGATTTGTAACTAAAACGATGCATTTTTCTTCTTATGTGAACAAGTCTGTATTTAGGAGTGTTACAGATGTCTCTTTTAAAGTCGACTCTTGTATTTTCTGCCTTTGGCTAGACTGGACAGTTTCCTAATAAGCTGTTAGAGAAACATGATGAACTGGAGATGTTTGACTTTCAAAAGTATTGGCAAAAAAAAAAAAAAGCGAATAGGGTATCTTCCAAATTTTTTTTTTCTCATAACTTCTCCAAAATTATCCTCTCAGTGTAGGCTATATATTGTATCTCTTTGTATTAAATTCTTCCCTGTTGCTTAACTCAGTTGCTTTTTTTTTTTTTTTTTTTTTGACTTAACAGTCAGTACGTTCTTCAACCTGATAAACCTGTGCTGGATGATATTGACCCGGAATATGGACTGCATGACTACGACCTACATCTTGATATGCACGGTGGAAAGCATACTTACATGTGTGG
Source organism: Tetrao urogallus (assembly GCF_951394365.1). Classification (NCBI taxonomy): domain Eukaryota; kingdom Metazoa; phylum Chordata; class Aves; order Galliformes; family Phasianidae; genus Tetrao; species Tetrao urogallus. The sequence goes on along the minus strand of NC_136815.1, from coordinate 55,930,051 downwards.
AACATTCAAGAGTCTCTTCTGCAGAAAAGGTTGAATTCACAGAACAGTAACGTCTGTTTATAAAATTATCTCTACTGTTATGTTTTCCCTCTTATATTCAGTTTACCTCTGGTAAGGGAAGAAACTGATATTAATTTTTAGAGCGAACTGTAATTTTTTGTTGCATTATTTCTTTATATTTGCATGGTGTTTCATAAGGTTTTGTAAGCTTGCTCTGTGTGAAGTCTGTCTGCTATTACATTAACATATGTTGGGCCTGAGCTGTACGTTCTGTAGATGATCAGGATGCTTTCATTTGGTTCAGTGCAGTGGCACAGCTTTTTGCTCAGGTTGATGTTCTTGCCTACTTTTATAATATAAGGGACCTACTTGTGCAACCTGGTGTAGGGAACCTGCTTTGGCAGCGGGGTTGGACTCGATCTCTGGAGCACCCCTATGATTCTGTGATTCTGTGACAGTGAGGTTCTTCTCAGACAGTCTGGAGACATGCTTCTGTAGAATTCTTCTCAAGCAAACTGTAGGTACATGGAAGGATGCATATGTAAATGTATTTATAAGATATTCTTCAGACTTAAAGATTTACAGCTTTTATGTAGGTCAGTTTAAGGTTGCCCATTCTGCCATTCTTTTTTGTGTGTGTGTATTAAAAAATTTCCTTGATTATTTTTAACTATATTGTATTTTTTAATTCTTTTTTTTTTTTTTTCTTTTAATAGGGTTGTTTATATTCAACCCAAATTAATAATTCACTAAGGTTTTGCAAAACCACATGGATAATCTTTCTTTTGGCTTGGCTTTAACACTGCCCTGCCTACAGCTGCACAACTGTTTGACAGCAGCAGGAGTCTCTGGGAACAAGTGGTTCTCTAAGAATCCTCCTGGAGTGACTGTTACATTCCTGAGTAAGCTTTACCAGCAAAGATCTCTTCTGCTGGCATCTTTCATTCACAATATAAGTTAATCTGGTGACAGAGCCCTTTCTGTTTATTTTTTCATCCTGCATATTATTCACTTACAACAATGCCAACAGATTCTGTGAAGCTGGCCAGAGATGTGTTTTTCTTGGAGACAGTTACTACTGAGTATTTTTGTATATGCATGTTTGTAAGTAAATACTGTAACTTGTTAAAGCTAAGCATTAACAATTTAATATGCCCACTGAACTCTCTATTGACAAATGCATGAACAGTGAAACTGCAGAAAATATGAATACTCGCTCGTTTGTTGCATAAAATTCTGTTTTTCTGCCATTTTTTTCTTTTTAAATAGAAGGTCCTGCCTAATCTCATCCTTTCCCTAGCCCACAAAGCAAATGTATTGGTTTAAAATGCAGAAGATAATTGCTTAGTCAAGCTTGAAATCGTTTTTCATAAATCTCAGATCTTAAAAAATAAGGCACCATGAATTAATTATTACTTCTTACTGTTTTTCTAATAAGGATACCAACAAGCCTTCTGTTGATTTCTGAAAATACTGTGTTTAAAGAAGACAGCAGAGGGCACTGTTATCAGGCTTGACTGTTCTGCAGTGTTGGAAGAATTCAAATGTAGGCTGCAGGCTTTTGTGTAGCATGCGCTGTTGTAGTCCTTTGAATTTGAAACGTTTGAAACATACACATTTTCAGATTCCCTAAAAGGTCCAAGCTTGAAATAAAGAAACATGAGGAGATTAAACTTCAGTGAATTTTTATCCACGTAGCAATAGAAATCTCTACTGAGATGCTATTATTACAGGAATCCTCTTTATACCTTTAGAAGATCTTTTATTATTATTATTATTATTATTATTATTTTGTGTGAATTGGCCAGGGAATGTGGGTGGCTGTTTTTCTATCTTTTTTCCCTGCTTGTTTCTGAAGTAAATGCCATGTTTTATTGTCTAAAATGAAAATCCGTGGCTCCTAGCTGTCCAGCTGCAAAAGATAAAGCAATATGTGGCACATCTACTTTATTGGTATTACTTTTTTGCTACTTAGAAGTTATAAGAAGCTATAAAGAAAGGAGCTGAAGTTCTGATGCCATCTAACTTTGATAGTTAGAGAATGTTTTATGATCACTAGTATTTTCTTGTCTGTTTTGACTTTGTGTCCTTTAAATGCATGAGGAAGTCACTCCATTCTGCTCTCAGAGGATATCAGCCAGCTGAAGCTGTGGTTCTGCAGGCAAATAAGCTCATCTGTCATCTTCCATATAGTTGTACAGTAATTCCTTTTGGAAAATGCTTGGTTTCCTCCTTAGTTTCTGTTTGAAAATAATGTAGTGAGGCGGTTTATGGCTCTCTGCTGTAACATAGCTTCACAGTGATTTGTTGTCTTTCTTTTTGCTCTTTCTAGTTAAGGTGGTGCTTCAGAAAGTGTAGGTGAGTCCAAGCCTGTATTTCATGGTTTGAACTTTGTTTTTTGGTTCTGTTTAACAACAGTCATTTCTATTTCCATGGGGTGATTCTGAAGAATGGAGGATTCCAACATAGTGAGAAGTCTTGTGTTATCTTAAAATTCTCTACCCATCCAGACTTATCTTACAATTAGGAATATGATGTGCTAGAGGCAATTTTTACAACCTGAAGCACAGAACATTTTTCAGATGTCATACTGAAGTTTTACTTAGTTACCTTTTTTACATTGTGAAGCTATAGACACTGCTGCGTTACCAGCAGAATAACTTCTGGGTACTGCAGAATAACTGTTTTATTTGTTCTAATTGCTTTATTTATCAGCTTTTCATTAGTATCCAATAATGCTGTGTTCATTCTTGCTTCTCTGTGTTCAATTCTTTCTGCAAAATTCATAGCATTAAATTAAAAAAGTTATATTGCACTTCAATGAACCATGTGGATGTACTAAGTGTGATTTCAGTTTTTTTTTTTTTTCTTTTTTTTTTTTTTAGTTCATACTTGTGCTGCAGTAGCTAGCTTTTTCAGCACCCTGTTTTGGCTGTTGTTTACCGTTTTATTCTGTTTCCTTATGTTTAAACAGAATCGCTAACACATTACTGTTGACAGGTACTGTAGGAGGAATATGCTAAAAGATTTCAAATTGAATGTATTAGAAAACTTTCCTTGTTTTCAGAAACCTGTGACAAATTTTTACATCTGACTCATGCAAAAATCATGAATCTAGCTTTTAAATAAACATTCTTGAAATGTATTTACCTAGCTCTTCAACTCTTCAAGGATAGCTTTGTAGCCCTATGGTGGCCTAAGCTTCAGTTTTGTAGTTTATTAATACTCATTGTCACTTGATGTGTTGTGCCTTGAAAATGTAATAAGGTGATTTATTTTGTGTGTGTGTGTGTGTGTGTTTAGAGTGCTTGTAAGATTTGTTTGTAAAATATTGCATTGTGTGTTTGGAATTTTTTCACTTGACCTTGAGGATTGATTTGTGAATTTAAATTATTTCAGCACTGTAAGGCATGTTGTGGCCACCAGAATTGGTGAAACACAGCATTGTCTATGAAAATAACATTAAGTCATCTTTTACAATTAAGACCTGCTTAACAAATTCACTTGGCCACATAGGCACTCGTAAGTGCCTATGAACTATTGAGTTCTTTCTTTCTTTTGCTTGTTGACTGATGTTATTTTACATTTCCTTTATAAAAGCTCATCTTTAAGTGCGGGCTTTTAATGTTCACTCTGTAGAGCCTGAATATTTATCTTGAATGAAATCTTGTCATTGGATTTGATTTACTGAAGTTGGGAACTGAATCACTTGGGTAGGTACCAGGTATACTTAGCAGGTTTTTTTTTTCATGTTGAACTGGAACCTGGATGGGAATTCTGCTTGTTTTTCCTCTTTGGGTTTTCTAATGGGACTTCACTACAAGGATAATGGATGTCTTGCCAGGAGTGATGCATTTTGCCTGGAGACATGCGCTGGCTAAATAGTCAGGCCCGCAGGATGGTAGTCCTCAGCAAAAAGTCTAGTTGGGAGTCACTTGTGGAGCAACACAGTGATCAGTATGGGTTCCAGTCTTATTTAATATCTTTAAAAATGATCTAGTGTTTCTTTAGAAGCTTGCTAATGGCAGAAAACTAGGGTGGAGTGACAGATCTTTCTCTGATTGTTTTGCTGCCATCCAGAAGAACCTCAACACACGACATTTAGACTCAAGACATGTGAAGCTCTGCATTTGATTCCAGACATCAGTACTTACTGGATGCCACCAAGCAGTTTTGCAGAAAATAATCTGAGGGTCCTGGTGGGCACCAAGCTGAATATAAGGCAGCAATATGCCTTTCTTGCTAAGAAGGCTAATGGTATCCTAGGTTGCATTGATCAAAGCACTGCCAGCAGGTGGAGGGAAGTGACCCTTTCCCTCTTCTCTGCTCTAATGAGGCCACACATGGACTGCTGTGTTTGGTAGCCGTGTTTCCTGCTTTTCAGGAAGCAGAGAAATAATAATAGTAAACAAAAATGAAGGGAAGATATTTAATCACTTATTTCATGTATTACACGTTAACCTTGACTTCTGGGGCAGGCAGTGATGGAGGCACTTCTGCACATGACTGACATTAAACATGAAGTGTATTCCTTGCATCTTGCATAACTCCTTTAGGTAGCCATCAGATCTGTATACTCAAAATTTTTTTAGCTGCTGTTTCTGCTTTGGATCATGGCATCAAAGCTCTGAATTGTGACTTAAATTCTCTGTGATGTGCTGGGTAGTTAGCTGGTGGTGTATGTCTGAGTTGCTTTATAGGTGAGGAGGTGGCAACTAAAGGTACAGAGGGAAGTAGAGAGAGAAGAAAAAATATTTGCAGTGTGTTTGATTTGGTTTTATTTGTGGAAGTATAATGTTATGTATGTTAATATTTTCAGGTGACATTGAAAATGGATATTTGAAGCTCACAGTTGTAAGCTTAAAGGATAACGCAAAGCACATACCTCTTATTGGGACAGTTGGCTTATCCTGGGAAACAACTGCCTTTAAAGGCATTGTAAAGGTCAGTCAAAAATACTTCTCATTTCTGGAAACGTTCATGTCTAAATAGGATTATGTATATATGTTCTAAATAAGATATTAAAAAATTTTTTGTTTAGAGAATAGAATCCATGATAGACCCATTATGCATGTTTGCTGATGATTGCAATGCTTTTGACACAACAAACATGCTGTGTCTGACTAGCAGTGCTTGGAAGCATTGGACCAACAAGGTACTGCAGATGTGCAAGTGCCTTTCTTTCTCCTTGCAAGCAATAAATCTTGAACCTTGGGGAAATACTGTTATGTTGCAGCATGTATGTGCAATGAAAGTTAGAAACTTTTGAAGAATACTGAAACGCCAGTGCACACCGTCAGAAAATACAGCCTGCATTCAGTCAGAATTTAGCTCTTGAGTCATGCAAAGGGGATCAGCTGGATTAAAAAACTGTATTATAGAGGACTTCTCTTTTGTTTTCCTGTATAAAATTCCTAAAAGAATGGTTTTGAAGAAAGATCAAATGCAGTTGTGTAGACTTTGCAGTAGTGGAGGCGCATGTTTCTAAATGCACTTCAGCTGCTTTGAAATTTCGGAAGTACCAAAATTCCTGCGAGTCCTACTATAAAATAATTTTGTTCAACATTTTATTTCAGTTTTGACATTTACTTTGAAAAGAGTAAAGCAATTAATAAAACTGCTCTTCTCCTAATCCTGCATAAAGGTGGAATGAGGCACTGTTTGATAGCATAGTGGTTTGTTCATAGGCATTAACATAAGCCACTGTTTATGTCAAGCAGCTTTCCTGTGCAATGAAGAGTACAAACTTTATCTTAAAATGTAGTAACCAATGTGTATCTGTTGAGAAGATTAACTAGAATTGAGCTTGAATTAGAGTTTCCATCCAGTCTTTTCTTTGTAATTATTTGTAGCAGTTTTTTCCCTTGTTTACATGGTGACTGTGATGTCCAGTCGCATATTTTTCCCTCAGTTTGTACCAAACTATTTTGAATTAGGTGTTTTCAAAAGGACTACAAATCCTTCTGCTCTTGCTGTTAATAAGAATACTGTATGTTATAGTAGAAGGAATTCTAGCTAAGGAAATATTTCTTAAGACAATTCTGTCCTTTGTATTTGCAACATAAGTTATTCTGAATATTTGCTTTTAGGAAAAAAATAAATATCAGTCTTTTTTTAAATGCCTCATTTTATGCTGAGAGCTTGCTCATGTTGACACATAGCTGTAGGTAGAATTCAATTTAGCTTTTAACATAAATCTCTAAAATTCTTAAAACAAGTGAAGGCCAAATAAAATCAGTGACAAGAGCAGAGTATGACGCTATTTTGAATTTATTTGAAGTTCATCTGATATTCTAAGAAAGAAAGAAAGCTTTCTTTGGCATTGCTGGATCTTTGTTCTGAAAACAAGTTATTGAATTACGTGAACACATGGAGAAAGAAGAGCTACCAATGGTCAGGGTCACCCTGCTTTACTTTTCACGTTTGGCCTTTGAAATGTAAAGTGTCAGATTAGAAAATAGTAATTCTTAGAATTGCAGAACCATCCAGTTGCAAAAGACCTTTGAGATTATCAAGTGCAAGGATCAACCTGACCTACCATTCCTGTCTCTAAGCCATGTCCTCAGAATATACTGCCTCTTCTGAGCCTTCTCCTTTATCTCAGTAGCAATTGTAAACACAGAGCCACTGTGTAAAATATCCACCAGATTTTATAAAGGTAAGAGCAGAAGCTCGGTCCCACTAACAGTGACTTGAACACTGCTGATACCATCTCAGTAGGGAGGTGGGTCTCTTACAGTACATATTTTTCCCTAGGATTCACTTGAGACTACTGTGTGTCAAGTGGTAATTATACCTAATATAAGTTATTAAATGATCATCAAATTTAGTTTGAATTGTATATTCTCAATGTAGTCTGTATTAACAAGCTTAAGGAAGCCTCTGTATCTCATTTAAGGTTTTGCCATCTGCTCTGTGTTGTTTGTTTGAAGTACAATAACACTGAAGAAATTGTTAAAGCAACAGAAACACAGCTATATAGTACTGAGAAATAAAGCATTCCAAATACTTTCTTGACATGGAATGTGCGATGTTGTGTTGGTTATGCTTTTGGAACAAATGATGCTTCTGGAAATAATGCATATATACAACGTAATTAAGACAGACTGATTCACTTAATGATTCAGAATTGCTGAGAATAGGTAACAACTGATGGTAACAATAATAAGCAAGCCGCGTGCTTTTCAGGCACATAAATAAAACCTTCACTTTTCAAGTGCCCCAGAATTGGCATCCTGATTTTAGCCTGAGAAAGTGATGTAACTGTGTAGTGTTCTAAGGAAATATTTTTCAAGAAATTTTTAACAGGAAGAATTATTTGGAGGGCAGAACAATGTATTAAAATAATACCTTTTTGGGAATTGATGCTTGCAGCCATAGAGAAAGTCGCCTTTCCATTATAGCTGGCAAATAGAGTAACTGTCTGTGTTGGCTGCCTGAAGGGTGATTTCATCGTGTGTTTTTGCAAGGATTGCTGCATTCATGGAAGTTGAGACTTTAGTTTGAACTTAAGTTTATTTCTCACATTGAAAGGATTATCTCTTTTTTTGAACCTCAGACTTTAAAGGCTTAAAAAGTCTTCAAGAAATAACATCTGCTTTAGGGTGGCAGTGCTACCTTCTGTTTTGCAATTTTTTGATGCTTTGAGTTTTTTTGATGCTTGTATGATGCAAATTTGATTTCTGTAAGAACTCTCTAAGTAAGTACCTTGGTTTGTGGTAATCAATGAAAGATTATCAGTTATATTTTTGAATTTTTTTCCTTCATTCCAAAACTTGCTGTCTACTGAAACCTTTGTATTTCTCCCTAAAATCAGGGATAGAACTGTTTACTGTGCCTTGGTGTAGGAAAGTAATCTCTTCTGCTTTTGTTTGTAGGACTGTTACATGATGGATGTTACTGTCTTGGATGAAACTCAAAAACCCTTCTGGTGTTTCAGTGCCCCAGTTTGCATGGAACTCTCCTCCAAAGTGTCCAACCTTTATGATTATATGGGTCATATCTATACCACAGTCTATGCAGATTCAGAAGGTAAAGTCTGTGCTGAGTTGGTGTGGCTGGAAGAAACCAAAGAGTATTTCATAGTCAGTCTTGTTCTTTACATAAGCACTGAAAAGGTTAATAATTGGTATGGAACAAAGTACTGATATAATTATATTGTTGCTTTCCTTGCTTTAAAATAATAATAATAAAGTGAACCCTGTGTATTTCATGTTTAAAATTTAATGTGAATGGGTAATACTATTTGCAAGTTTTGCACTTTTGGCTTTTCATTAACAAGTAAAACTGCGTACATCTGTTAATTGACATTGGATAAATTGAAGAGGAACATTGATAAAAAAAATTGTGGTTTTTTTTTTCCTGTTAAACATCACATTGTTAGTCTGTTGCTGGTACTGTACACATTGAAAATATTTTTAGGAATAATTTTTTTTATAGACACCTTTGAGTATAGTTAATAAATTACTTCTTGTGAGAGCCATACTGTGAAGAAGCTCTACCTTATTTAAGATGCACGGGATTTAAGAGCATTCACTGTTAACTTTCGTGGTGGTTTCGCACTGATAGGCAGTTAAGCTCCACCATGCCATTCTCTCACTCCCTCTTTTCTCCCCCGTTCTGTTGAAGAAACTCATGGGTTAAGGACAGAGAAATCACTCACCGTTTACTATCATGGGCAGAAAGGACTCTGAATAGGGAGATGAGGGTAATTTATTGTCCACTACTAGCAGTCTAAAGCAGCAAGAGCTAAAAGCAAACTAAAAACACCTTCCCCCTCCACACCAGCTCCTTCTACCTCTACCCCTCACGCTACACGGGACAATAGAGAAGAGGGGCTGTGGTCAGTCTGTAGTGCTTTCTCTGCCACTCCTCTGTGGTTACTCTCTATGCCTGCTCCAAGTGTGGTCCATCCCACGGGATGCTATGCTTCCTGAACTGATGCTGCATGGGCCTCCCCCAGGCTGCAGCTCTCCAAGCACTGTTTCAGATGGGTCTCTGTTGGCAGCAGTTTCCCAGTCCTCCTGTCCCATTGTGGGCTCTTCTCCATGGGCTGCAGCTCTGGCCTGGTGCTGTTCCAATGGAGGCTCTCCGTGGGCTTTACTTTCTTTAGGACTTATTCACTGCTACACTGTGGGCTCCTCCATGAGCTTACCTGTGGAGATCTACTTTGTGTAGTAGTGCCCGTGGGCTGCAGGAGGACAGCCTGCTCTACTGTGGGCCTCTCCTGAATGGCAGGGAGTTTCGGCTGTGCTCCTGGAACCACAGAACCATGGAATATCCTGAGTTGGAAGGGACCCACAGAAGGATCATTGAGTCCAATTCCTGGCTCCAAACAGCACCAGCCAAAATTCAAACCCTATGCCTGAGGGCAATGTCCAAACTGAACCCCAGCATGCTTGGTGCTGTGTCCACTGCTTTGGGCAGCCTGTTCCATGCCCACCGCCCTGTGGTGCAGCCCCTTTCCCTGACCCCCAGCTGCCCTCCCCTGACGCAGCACCAAGCCATTCCCTGTCGCTGTCACACAGAGCAGAGCTCAGCGCTGCCCTTCTGCTCCCTGTGAGGATCTGCAACCGCCATCAGGCCTCCCCTCAGCTCTTCTGCTCTGTGCTGAGCCAACACAGGGACATCAGCTTTTCCTCATACATTTTGTCCTCCAGACCCTTCACCATCTTCATAACCCTTCTCTGGATGCTCTCTGTGACTCCATGATTTTTGGTACTAGTGAAGGGTTTCAACCAACGTTTATATTATAACCTGAAATGAAGAATCCTGTTCTTTTTTGTTTAATTAATTTTGGGTCTGCTTTTGTGACCTTCTGCTCTCTGAACTGAGATTAGTACAAAATACTAAATTTTGAACTGGATGTCCCAGAGGTGGACTAAGTCAAAAGGGATTAACCACCTGTTTTACTATGAAAAAGGAATACTAGCAGTTTTACCTCTGATAGTATGTAAAGAATGAATTCTGGTAAATCATTAATGCTCTGTTTTTCACTTGCTCTATTCTGATGATGAACTAGAATTGCTTTCCTATGTTTTTTTTTGTCTCAACAAAGTTAAAAAGGATGGTAAGTAAAACTTATGCAAGAACACATAAAATTGCAAAAGCAAAAAAGAGCTTTGTTGCACAGCACCTCCTCCACTCCTTCTGCACTGACCTTGGTGGTTGCAGGGATGTCTCTCTTGCATTTTCTCTCGCTCCCTCTCTCCTCCTGGCTGGTCTTGCTCAGCAGTTTTCCCTTCCTTTCATCTGCTCTCCCAGAGCACACCCAGCATTACCCAGCTCAGTTCTGGCAGCGATGGGGCCCTCTTGGAGCAGGCTGAGGCTGGCTTTGATCTGACATCGGGCCACAGCTGGGTTCTGCTCACAGAGCCAGCCCTGCTACCAAAACCTTGACACCTATGCCTGATGTAGCCTACTAGTAAAATAACATGTGTGCTGTTTCCTTCCTGTTCATTAGAACTTTACTGGTAAGTAACAAGTTTTGGTAGATTTTGTTAAATGCAAAAATGGTTTTCAGAAAATAGTTTATGTAAATGTAACAAAAGATGGCAGAAAGATTGCATATCCCACTCAAGTGCAACATTTTTATCCCATAAAAGAATTATTCAAACAGGAGAAGTGGTGGGCATCAGTTGAAATTGGATCATCCAAATATACAGCTGCTGGTCACACTGTATGAAATGTGACATTTTTGTCTAATGCTTCAGGATTTGTTGCAGCTGCTTTTAATGATTTTGTTGATGATTTATAGTGAGGACAGGATTTTGCTGTTTTAGCATCATTTATCCAAATTTGAAGACCATTTTTGTGAAAGTATAAGTACTCATAAGTGAGGGAAAAAAAGTTAGAAGATTTTTTTTGTATGTGCTACAGAGAACAACCCCTTCACATAAAAAAAAAAAAAAAAAAAAAAAAAAAAAGGCAACCACTATCAACTTCTTAATGTGTGTGTTTAACTACTCCGCAACAGACAAAACTATAATATCTTTAAGAGGGTGATTTACCTGGTAGGGAAGCATAAAAACAGTGCTTGTGTTTATTTTATTGCACATGTAATAGTGCTCGTTTAAGTTAATGAGCTTAAATTGCATTGGAAAGGAATCAGTATGAAAGAGTGATTTAATGAAAGGGTTTTTATGAGATTACTTCAAGAGTGGAGGAGTTTTCTCCCTAACAGAACTACATCACAATGTCATTCCTACTGTTTGTCATTGCTTTTGTCAGATATCTGCTGCATTCAGAAATGCTTCTATGGTCTTGATTTTTTTTTTTATTTTTGAAAGAATTACTTGTAATAGAAAGTGTTTTTAGTGAACAATTCATTAATACTCCTGGGCACTTTATATGATTTTCCATTAATATAAGCTGCAACTATGCTGTTTTATATCACCTGAAGAATTGTCCTTAATTATAACACTGCCATTCTGGAGTTGTTGCCCTTTACTGCGGTCATTTTCCTCTAGTGGGGAACTAATAGCTATACGTTTCCCAGGTATTTATGGAGAAGGGGAGTTATTACAGTATTTTTCTTCAAACTGGCCTTACAGTTGTTTTGCTTTTTCTTCCCATCCTTTTGCAATCGTTATTAGAAAAAAACAGCTCTGCTTTCATAGTACATGCCTATTCCTCATTTGTTTTTTTAGCACATAAAACAACTGTATGGTGGATAGTCTCTAGATATGTATTTTTTCCTGCCTGGTCTGTCTCTATTTAGCAGAAAGGTTTTGATTTGCATTCATATAATCATAGAACGGTTTGGGCAGGAAGAGACCCCAAAGCCCACCCAGCCCCACCCCGTGCTGTGTGCAGGGCTGCCCCCCACCAGCTCAGCTGCCCAGGGCCCCATCCAATCTGGCCTTGAGCACCTCCAGGGATGGGGTACCACAGCTTCTGTGGGCAGCTGTGCCAGCACCTCACTGCCCTCATAATGAAGAATTTCATCCTTATGTCTAATCTAAATCTACTCTTTTTTAGTTTAAAATCATTGTGCTTTATCCTGTCACTATATTCCTTGATGGAATGTTCCTCTCCAGCTTTCCTGTAGACTCCTTTTTAGTACTGAAAGGCTGCAATGAGGTCTCCTCCAGAGCCTTCCCTTCTCCAGACTGAACAACCCCAACTCTCAGCTTGTCTTCATAGAAAGGTGCTCCAGCTCCCTGATCACCACTCTGGCCTTCCTGTGGACCCACTCCAACAGCTCCACATCCTCCTTTGTGCTGCAGGCCACAGAGCTGAACACCGTGCTCCAGATGGAGTCTCATGACCCTTCATCCATTAGCTATTTATGGTATGGTCTTGATTTCATTGAAACTCTGTCCATTGTCTTCATATGGTTGTTTTTTGAGACAATGGCTATTTCTTTGTATTCTATTACATGCCTGTCAGATGCTAGTGATTGAATAATTAACACATACACAAAAATAATATTAAGAGAGGAGAAAAAGTAGAGTAGAGTTCAGCATGAGCTAAATTGGGTGAATATTGGCTCAGATTAGGGATTTATAGAAGTAATCAAATTACCATATCTTAGTGAGTTACAATCAAGCAAGTTATGCAGTAATTCACCTTGTATGAGTGTAGCGGGTAGTTCAGCACATACAAACAGTTGGAGTGAGATTTAGGTGAAAAATATTTGATCTTCTGCCTGTCTGACATGTTAGTACTGCTCAGCTAATATGTAATGACGCTCAGAGATGTGGAAACTGAATCTGAGCTCAAATATGCCTGTATAAGAAACTGCACAGATAAATGTTTCTACAAATTATAATGAGAACAGCATGTTTTAATCTCTTCCTCTATGTGGTGGATTGGAAAGACGTTACTATGAAAAGTTAAATTCCATTGTCTTCTGCCTTTTTCATCCACCATGAATCAAAACAGGGTGTGATGGCAACAAGAATAACTAGTGAGTTGTATGTGGAGAGGATAGGTTTATGATACTGTCAGTGCATCAGTTGGTCAGTTTTTACTGTCAAATTTTGCTTAAATATATAGGATTTGCATGCTGTGTCTCTTTTGAATGTCTGTGAAAAAGGAGCAGCGTCACTCTGTATTAATGCTTCTTAAGTTGTAGAAATTTTATAACCTAGAAAATTGAAAGGCTTTAAAATACTCTGAAGAAAACAGAAATGGGAAAGTTATTCTTTCTAGGCTCAAGTTGTTTATTGCTTAGGAGCATGTTCTCTGTATCAGTCCTCTGAACCTTTTGAAGGTCTTATGAGTCAGATATTGATCACACGTATTAGTGGGAGAGATTACTTTTTTCTACATACAGGCACTTACAATACAAGTTATTAATTTTTCCTATCCTGTGTTAGTCATGCACAAAGATAGATTCAGCTGTCTTGGTCAGATCTTACAAAACAAAACAAATAAACAAGATGGGGAAGAATGTTCTGTAGGTGTGTAGCGTTCTTTTTAGTTGCTGAAATACCATAAGTTAGTTAAGTCCTCAGAAATTAGGAAGTATTTAACTATTGAACAGAAACCCCATTACCACCAAACCTTTGAAGCTCTGAAGCAAATGCTTATCTTATCAGAGGTGTCAGTATCATCAATATTTCTTCCTAACCAAGATAAAATAAACAAATAAATAAAGCTCTTCAGAAAAATCTAGGAGCAATGAGTGAATTTGGTGTGCTGTCTCATGATTATTCATGGTGGGTTTTTTTTGTTCATTATCTCTTTATAACATCTTGAATTACTGCCTCCGTGATTTTAGTTTCTTTTAAAATAAGACATGTTTGTATATACCTAGTGAAAATATTTAATTAAACCTTAAAGGAAAGATGGTAACGTACTCTGAAACTAAGTTATTCTTTTCGAAGTTTGGTATTAGTATGATGCAGTAAGTAAAAGGATGCTATAATGAAGAAGAATAACAATGGCAGTTACACCACATATCCAACATGTTTCATTCTAGTTTTCTTCAAGTATATAAGGATCCTAAAATTTCAGGTTTAGTACCATTGTACAGTAGTTTTGTAAGAGTGGTGTGTTCACATGTGAGGCAAAGTGGAACTTCATACTCTGTAACACTGATTTTGTGCAATCCTAAAAAGAAATTTCACGAATAAGAAACGCAATAATACCATTACTTAAAAATTTTTTATTTCAAACTTTTAATCTGCTTTCACATGCTGTTGAACATGTGGTGAATATTGAATTGAAAATACATTATCTTTGGTAAGCTGTAGAAGTGAATGACATATCTTTTTTAATCTCAGTATATCAGTTTGAAGTCATATACATTTATATATATATATATATTATATATATATATATATATATATACATATACAGTATACATTTAAAAAAAAAAAAAAAAAGGTGGAACTGATGCGCTTACACAGATATATTGTTAAGATGCTGGATATGATCAGTGTTTTGTTTTTGGATCAACACGTTTACATCTGAATTTTACCTCCTGTGGATCTTAAACAGGTGACATTCCAGTGTTAACAATCCATTTTCTCTTTCATTTTTCTCCATATTATCTAGAACAAACCAATTATACACATTATACACACAGTCCTAAGCCCAATAAACGATTTGAAATGCTTTGCAGTGTAAAGATTCATCTGATGCGAAATAGTTGGTTCAGTCAATTGGAAATAATGCATGTTACTAGTCTGAGACCGCTGAGGGTGAAGCTTGAGATTAAGATAGTATAATAAAATGTAACAAGATAAGGGAAAAGATGGGGAATGACGTAGCAGTAGTTAGTTTTCCACAGATAAATTAATGTAAGCAGACTTTGATATGTATAAAGCATGAGCTGATGGCAGCTGTTTTGGACTTCATTTTTCACTAACTTTTTCATCTCTCTAGGAATTTGTTACTGCAGGGACTTTGGTCCAGTTTATTTGGTATTCCTAAAGGACCAAAGCTTAAGAATCTGGACTCCATTTTTATGCAGTTGGAGACTTCTGTGTAGGAATTGGAGAGTTGGTTAACTTTTCTTCGTTAGTGCCATGTGAAAAAGTTTGCATTGTTTTATGTAGCCCACTCCATTAAAAGTCGGCAAACATTGGATTCTTTCTCAAAAACACAAATGCAAAAATGTATTGATTCCTGCTGAATACAGTTGTACCTTGCCTAAACAACTCCTATTGTATTGCCAAAACTCCTATTAGCCAGCAAACAAAACGTGGAGACAAGGAAACTCAAGAGTGCCACAAAGTTCTTGAGACACGGAGGTTTGTTTTCTGGCATCTCCCCACAGCGATTAGGTAAGTGTTACGTACTTATATAATGTGATCTCTCATTTACTAGGTTCAATGTGTTACATTCAAATTATTAAGATGGACAAAATTGTATATGGAATTTTGATTTACTGCCACAGAGCACTCTAAGACTTCTACTGTGCCTTGTACCTGCGGTAATTTTGGAGTAAAAGTAATATTTTGGTGAAAAGAGAAAGTCATCTACAAATATAAAGTCAAAAGAGACCTGTTTCCAAGTCAGGCTTCACACCAAAGACTACGTTACATATGACATTAATGCAAGTATTTATTGAAATTGGAGTTGGTGTGATAGCTCAGCTCTTTATGCTTTCCTATTAATTCAGTAGTAAGAGTTTCTGGTGTAGATGTCTTTTATAATCTTGTATCTCTGCTGAAATGAATTATCTTGCAGTGAAACTGCCCAGGATTATATTCAGTAAGAGAAAGAAAAATTTGTTTCCTGATTTGTGTTGATAGCTTTTTTTCCTTGACTATTAAAAATCTGGTTTAAGGAAATAACCCCATTTACAACTGATAACTTGGGTATTGGCATAGAAGCAGCCTTGATTCTTGCTCTTTTTAGTTTTCCATGTATATTCTCAGGCATTAGCAGGCTGTACCAAATTTGTCTGCTTAATCTGCTGAAAATAGTGCATACCATTTGGCAGCAACTTGTTCCTCTGAAATTCAGTAATTTCTCCTCTTTCATAGACAGGAATAAGGCTATCAATTTACTCCTTTTGTCCTTCATTAATGATTTTTGCAAGGTTTTAATTACGTTTGTGAGAATGTAATGTGAGCATACTTACCCAGGTAGAGAATCTGTGTCCATCTTGGTGTGTGAACTTATTTATAGCTCCATCCAATCACAATCCATTTTCTAGCTGTGAATAACCTGCTGCCTCCATTAAATCTGCAACTTATATCTTATTCCAAGAACCCAGGTTTCGGAATAAGATTTAAAGGCAGTGAGTGAGTGTGGGGTTTTTTGTGTTTTTTCTTTTTTTCCTTCTTTTTTTCCTAGTCCCATGGAAACACACGCCACCTTTTACTACCCTTGTGCATTTGGCATTCCAGACACTCGTATGTAGAGCTATCCCATTTCAGTGTTATATATACTGATATACATACATACAAAATATCGCACGTAACCTTTTGCACAAAATCTTGTTTGTAGTGAATGGCCCATGATAGGTCCCTCTGTTCTTCACATGGGCAGGAACTGGAGTCTCTGCAGGGTCACCTGCAGTGAAGCATTCATTTTGTCTGCTCTTAGGCTGCTTTTTCTCAAGGCACCAATATAACTGGTAGTCTGGTTGTCCTTGTAATCAGTTTTCATGGAATTGATCTGTCTTGCCTCTGTTTATCTGTTCTCTCCTTTTCCTGCTCTATGTATTTCTCATAAGGGTATTTGTATGAGCTGTGGGAAAAACTGAAGGTTGGTAACACAAGTGTAGCCAGTGAATGCTTATGTCTGCAGCTAATCCTTGGAAGTGCAGCAGAAGTTTTCAAGAAAATGGCCTCTATCCATAATGACATGAGCAAGGGGAGCAACTGAAGGGGTGAGAAAATGTACTGTACCTCAGGCTTCAACCTCTGCCTTTTTTTTCCCCTTCCCATTGTTTTTTATTCTTTACCTGTTTCTTCCCACAGTTCTTACATCAGAGGCTGCCTCTGACTTCTTCCATCCCAAATGGCATCAAGTGAGGGGATTGGGGGATGCATTCTGCTCATTTATCAGCTGAATATTTGGCAGGTTTGCTGCTGGGACCTGCACAAACCTTTCAGAGCTTCCTTAGTGTCAGGTGAATGATCTGGCTGCATAGTGCTTGCAATAAATCTTGTCTGATCTCTTTCCACAAACATAGAACTGAATAACTTGTAGCAGTGTGAGGCAGTTCCTGATGTCCTTGATGGAAACAACAGTAGCTGTCTTGTACTGACTCTAGTGTCTAAAACAACAGGGAGAGAAGAATCCAGCTGTAATGTAAACTTGTCAAAGAGTGATGTTTATGCAGAATATGTTTCTCAGGAAGCATTTGCTTTCTACTGGCATAATAGGACAGCATATAGAATAAGTTTTAGCTATTTGCAAGGAAAATGTGGACTGAAGCTTGAATTTAACATGTATGTGAGCTGCTAACATGGACTTGGTGAACTTTCCAGCTGTCTTTTCTATAATGGATGTAAATCACAAGCCAGCATTTTTCCCTGTCCCTTCCACTAATGCTTATTTTCACATCATGCTCTTGCAGCTTTGTGATATGCAATAAGAAGAAGCCATGCAGAAATTTGAGATTTGTCCTAGTCAGTACAATTTTCTGGGTGTAAAACAGATTAGGGGGAAAAAAGAAAGAAATATTCTGCTTAACTTTTTTTGCAGCTTACAGATTTAACTGAAGAAATTGCATATTAATCATTTAGCATGGAGAGTGTTAGCATGTAAGGGATTTTAATGAGTTAGTTAAAACTGAAAATAATTTTGTAATTTGCACTGAAAATGTTAAATCTTACTCATTTAGATTTTAGAAACCTCCTGTTGATATTATAGGCAATGCTTTTCTTAGTTTGCATTTTGAGTTAATTTAAGTTAATTAAGTGCTTCCTTTAGGGAGAAATGTTCTGAGCAGATCAAGAATGGTGCAGCACGGATGGCATAAAGAGTTTGTCAGCATCTTCCTCCTGGGAAAAAAGCCTCAAGACATACACAAGTAGTTCAGCAGTCATGTCCTTTCAGCTTTGCTGCCTTTAGAGACACTAAAGATGATGCAGCAATTTGGCATCATCGTTGTTCAGAAACTCCTGCAGTAGCATAAACCTGCAGCTTGGTTACAATCTTCAGTTAAATGTGGGGAGAAATGGGCTTTGACATGCAAACAGTTTGTATTACCTGCTTCTCAGTTATGTGACTGATAATGGGTACCCTGGCACCTTGAGATATATATATGGTAACATTTACTACTTTTTAATGAAAGAAGGCTGTGTTTAATTTCTTTGACTGGATTTTGACTGGTGGCTCGAATGGTACCTTCTGCTACAAAATCCTATTTGATGTGTCTATGTGTACATCTGGTTTGGTTTTTTGGGAATCAAGTCACTGCCTGTTTCTGTCATAGCCCCAGTTTATTTGTGGTGAGAATACTGATAAAAACATACCTATGGGAAAAGGATTGATCCCAACAAATCTTGTGTGGGTGACAGTGATTAAATATGGGAGTACATAGTTGTAAGTTCTGAAGTGACAAAACTTAAGGCTTCTCATTTTATATTCACATTTTTCTCACTGCCTTTATGAGAAGATTTATTCCTGTCTAGTGTACTCACTGGAGAATCTTTGTCTTTCCTGCATTACTATTCCTGCAGTCATGTAATGTGGTAAAATGCGTGTCCACAATGATGTTGCTGTGAAAATGAGATTTTGTGATGTCTATCAAAGCAAACAAACAAAAAGCACTGAGAAATGAAGGCTGATAAACCACTAAGAGTGTTGACAATAATTTTAAAAGTAGCTGTACCACTGGGCTTTCTGGGCAGAATAAAGTTCATGTCCTATCCCTTTTTCCCCTTTCCAGCCAAGGTATCTTGAAATTGTGACAGTAAGTCTAAGGATGGTCACGCAAATATCCCTTCCTACTAACTGCTCCCGACGTGTGGTTATGCAGATTAACACTCTTCAGTTTGTAGGTTGAGATTTATTTGATTATATGTAATTTTTTTATTACTGCCCTAGAGTCATGCATTGAAGATCTTGCTACTGTGTGTGCAGTTCCAGCTTACGCTCATACCTAGGGCTTCTGCAGATTGTGTTTTAAATAATACTTTTTCAGTAGCATTCTAGATGCCATTTACCAGTTCCAGTCTCTGGTGAATTCTGCTCCAGGCTCCATGTTTCATTATGCCTCAGTCCCTCCCCCGCCCCCCTTTCTGTATTTTGCAGCATAAATTTCTATAATGTATAGACAGTTACTTTCTTTGGATAGAAATGCCACTGAGGTTCTGCTGTGAAATGTCAAGTGGGGTCAGAGTTGGATTTTGCTGCTAAGGTATGCATTAAAATTGGATTATGGTTCACCTTCTCTTAGTTAATCTATGTGCTTGAAACATAGTAATGCATGTAAATTGAAGCAACAGATTACTTCTAATTGTTTCTTATTCCAGCAGGTCTTTGATCAAAAAGCTGAAACTCAACAGCTTGTACAGATTGGACTTTGACATCATAACAATTTACAATCATTCTGTTTTTGTCTGTTGCTCCCATAGAACTGCTCATAATTGTTAGTACAGCACAGAGTTGGATAGATTCAGAAAGTGTTCTTTTTACCAAAAAATTCACCACATCAAAACCCTCAAGACCCAAAGTTCTTAGGAAGCAATCCTACCTATCTATTTATTCTAGGGCTTGGAAGATCAGATAGTTTGTATTAGTCTTTGGTGGAGTAATACCTGGCTGTGTTGTCATATGGTGCCTTGCAGCATCTGAAGTTGCTGTTCGCTTCTGCTCTTCCTCCCTTATCCCACTTCCCCAGGTGCCTGACTGTGTAGGGATGGAAACAGGCTAAAGAGCAGGACATGAATGAATCTTGAAGACTTTCAAATCAAAGAGATTTAAAAAGTGTCTGAAATACATTATTTAAGTGTCAATGGTTTACAGGCTGGTTCGGCCCATTATTTTAAATAACAGGCCGTTCGGACCTGTTATTTTGAGCTGAATTGCCCATTTCTGGGTGGGAAATGTGTGTTTAAAACTAGCTGTCATGTTCTCTGCTGAAATGTGGCCTTAAAGTCACATGAAATGGGTTCCTAGCTAGCATCCTCTCAATGAGCAAAAACTCCATCTACATACAGCATATGCTAAGATCTCATGTGGAAAGATGTGACTGTGTGTATTAGAGGAGACTTTGGACTGTTTCCTAGTTGCTAAGTGTGAAGAATTGGTGCTTCAAAACTGGCAGCTGCCTTTTCAATCTCAAGAGAATGGGTTTATCACAGTCATAGCGGGAATATTTGGTGGAGGTAAACAAGCTTAAGTACAAAGGCAAAATGTGTGTAAGCAGGTTAGATCTGTGCTGTGCTTTGCCTTATGCAGGGTGGTATTCAATATGGATTTTGCTTTATTGTATCTATAAACAAAAATTGTAACAGCAAAACTAAGCCATAAATCTTACTAACATTGGTGCTGTTAAAAGAGAACCCAGGTAAAAGCAGCTATTATGTTTTTGTTCTGAGTTCGTTTTCAAACCCAGTTGTACTTCACTGAAACAATACAGTATCACCGTTGAAAAGTCATTTTGTGTGCTTTGTTTTGGAGGTGATGGCCTTGTTTCCCTTATACCTAAATGTTGACTTGGGGTTCCTATTGGAAATATAACAGGCACACCTATAGAGAGGCAGAAGGCTACCGTTACAAATAGCATTTTAGAAAAAAACTACCACATTTCTTTTGTTTATGATGAAGTAATGGTCTGAAGCTACTCAAGTAGCTATAACTATACTCCAGAATGGTCTTTGCAAGATAGAACATCATCCTAAGGAATGCCATATTTCAGGGTAAGTGTTTCTATTTATGCAAATGATGTTTCCTGCCTGTGTGTTGTGATTTAACTTGGCAGGCGGCTCAGCACCACACAGTTGTTCTCTCCCTTTCCCTCTTCCCAGTGAGATGGGAGAGAGAATAAAAAAAAAACAACAAAGTTGAACTTGTGGGTTAAGAAAAAGTCATTTTCTAAGATAGAGAAAAGGAAAGGATACTAATTATCACAAATACATATATTTATATATGAATGTATATACGAAGTGTTGCACGAGCAATTGCTCACTACCTGCTGATGCCCAGTTAGCCCCTCATGCAACGAAAGAGGGAAAGATGAACTCCCACCCCCTTTAGAACTCTTTCCACATGATGCCATATAGCATGGAATGTCCCTTTGACAGTTCAAGTCAGCTGTCCTAATTCTGCTCCCTCCCAGCTCCTCAGGCCCTTTTCTGCAAATGTCCTTGGCTCTGTACAGCACTGCTGAGCAGCAACATCGGTATTATCAACATTATTTTTCTCCTGGATCTAAAACATAGCATCATATTGGACACTCTGAAGGAAACAATTCCATCCCAACTGAAACTAAGACAGTGTGTGACTATCTAACAATCTTGGCAAAGTTATATTTAGAGGTTTCTCATGAATAACTCCATTCTACCTTTTTCACAACAGGCGTATTTATCTTTTATTCACCATTTCTGTGTTTTAATTGTGTAGTGGAAAATGATGTCTGACTTAAGTCCTTTTAGTACTGTGTGGTGCACTGTTGCTTCAGAACACAAAAGATGTCTCAAATAGGTAGTGAAACTGCGTTAAACAAGACGTTCTGAGATCTTTGGGCAGTTTCAAAGAGCAGTATGGCTGTAGCAAAATGGGGTTAATGTGTGCTGTAAGTAGATTGACCACTAAATAGTACGCTGTCTGCTATGCTTAATGGAGTTGCTTTTAATCGTGTGTTTGAGTGATGTGATTTGCTTCAAATGCTGTTTTTTATACTTGCAAAGCTGGAAAAAGCGCTGGAGTCTGTGGTATATACACTGAGTTGTAATTTTCCATTTTCTTTTCTGCTGGTGGCATTTGAAGGCTTTGAATTGATCACAGTAGTAGATATTTCTTCATGGGGAAGTAGAACAACATCCTTGTAGACCCAGTTGAATATCTTTAGTGCACAGAACTGTTTTGAGTATATATATATATATATTTATAAACAGCTGTTAATCACAATGACTGTTATTAGTGCAATTTTTGTTTTCTTCAGTATGTGAATGCAGTGTATCTTCCTCTGTATCCTTCATAATCTTTTCCTCACCCTACGTAAATATTGTGTTTTTGCTTCTTGGAAGGTTTTAGCTCTGAAGAAGCTGCATTTAGCAAGTTACCTCCAAGAGAATAGTGGATATATTGTTGTATTTTGCACTGAATGTTGATAATATCTCGTTTTACTCTTTCTTTGCAGTCCATCTGTGTTCTGGGATATATGGGTGGAAAGCATGCCCAGAATGCCTATATTGCTGGCATCTGAGTATTCTCAAAAGTAGTTATAATCTGTCATTTTGTTGCCTCGTTGGTGGCTTATGACATCCTGATGTAGGAGGATTGATTATTCAGCATTTATAAGAGGGAATGATTTTTCAGAAATCCTTTATGGTTCTGATAGCATTGCCCCACTCCCATATCGCTCTGAATCCTACAAAAGCTTTGGTGTGTTTTGTTTTTTTTTGTTAAATATCTTGCTTTGTATCAGCAGTGAAGGTTTGCTTGAAGATGACTTTTCCCTGTTTAGCAAGGCAAAAAACATTGTCAATTCAGTGCAAAGCAGAATTCTAGTCTTAAACTGCTGTTCTAATTCTAGGAGTTATGATTTCTGAGCAGATTTATTATTTGTGACAAGATTTTTTCTGTCTATAATTATTAATTATGATAATTAACAAAATAGAAAAAGTTGCATATAAAATGAGTAAGGTGGCACTGATCATCATTAGTTGGGATAATGTAGATTATACTGATTAGTGCAAAAATGATTTCTGTTTCAGTTCACTGGGGAGAATGAAGAATTGCATAAATGTACCAATGTTATGTATACTAAATTATCCCTCAGATTTTAGCTACAGCTATGATTTATTCCATTCATAGAATAAGCACTTCATACAACTGCCTGTATATGTTCTATTTGTTCTCTTTCCAAATGCTTCTGAAAGAATATGGAGGCATGTAGCTGGACTGAAAATTCTCTGGACTCCAAGTATGTGAAAAATGGTCCATGTGTTTATTATGAGCCTACAGAAGAAAGAAAATTGCTGTGACAATGCCTGTAGTGTGCTCTTCTGCTCCTTGCCCTCTTTCCTCAGCCTTCTATGCATTTCTCTTCTAGTAGCACTGAGACTCCCATACTCCCACCTCTCTCGGGTAGAGAGCATCTCTCAGTTTTTTTCTTGGTGGTTTTCCTGTTTTATTGGATAGCAATTTCAGTTAAAATATGTAATATTTTTCAAAATATGGAATACTGCTTCATTCCTTGTGGTTTGCTACCAAGGTTTCTGTCTCTGGTTTGGTGGTTCTCCTATGCTTCTTCTATGCTATCTCAATAAGGCCTTTGACACAGTACTCCACAACATCCTTCTCTCCAAATTGGAAAAGTATGGATTTGATGGGTGGACTGTTCAATGGATGAGGAACTGGCTGCAGGATTGAATTTAGAGAGTGGTGGTCAGTGACTCAACGTCTGGATGGAAATCAGCAATGAGTGGTGTCCCACAGAGGTCAGTTCTGGGACTGATACTCTTTAATATCTTCATCGGTGACATTGAGAGTGGGCTCAAGTGCACCATCAGCAAGTTTGCTGGTGACACTAAGCTGTGGGGTACAGTTAACACATCTGAGGTATGGGATGCCATCCAGGGAGACCTAGACAGGCTTGAGTAGTGGGCCCAGGTGAACCTCATGATGTCCAACAAAGCCAACTCTAAGGTCTTGCACATGGGTTGCAGCAACCCCACTACTGATATAAGCTGGGAGATGAAAGAATTGAGCTCAGCCCTGCTGAAAAAGACCCAGAGGTGATGGTGAATGGGAAGCTGGACAGGAGCCAGCAGTATGCTCTCACAGCCCAGCCAACCATATCCTGGGCTGCATCAAATAAGCGTGGCCAGGGTATGGAGGGAGGTGATGTAGACCTGTTGGAGTGCATCCAGAAGGGAACCACAAACAGTCCAAGGGATGGAACATCTTTCCTACAAAGACAGGCTGTGAAAGCTGGGGCAGCTCAGCCTGGAGAAGAGAAAGCTCCGAGGTGACCTAGCAGTGCATGTCCCTGTTCATTGCAGGGCAGTTGGACTAGATGACTTTTAAAGGTCCTTTCCAACTTTAAAGGTTTGATGATTCTTCCCCAGTTTTCTTTTGTTGCCTTACAGATGACTTTTTTGTTTCAGATCTTTCTTTCACAGTCACTTTTCACTGAAATTTGAATTTTTTTTCCCTCCATGATTTCCTCTTATTAAAAAAAAACCAAAAAACTCTTACTCTGAATTTAAAAGTGTATAAATAACTGGACAGGTTTTGATAGAACTGGAATATTATTCCAGTTGTGTGGTTTCCGTAGGGTTAAGAAATCAATTATTTTGCTGCTATTTCTTCTGTTGTTTTTCGTTTATTTAGAGGCCTGTCTATTTCTAAATTTCCAGATTGTAGCAGAAATGCTAAGTCACGGTCAGAATCAGTGATTGATCACCTGGTGGGAAGGCGGGGCCAACCCAGGGGAGCTCAGGTGCATGCAATGCAGCTGAGTGACTGGAAAGGGTGGAGACAGGATCTGTCTCTGGCACAAGGAATACTCATTTAAGGGTTGGCAGTGGAGGTAAGGGTATGTTGCTTGAGATCCCTGTGTACTTGAGTCCTTCCAAGGGTAAGTTGATTTTTTTTTTTTTTTTTTCCCCTTTGTTTCTGTGTCCACTGCTTCTGTGGACTTATTCTCACTTGCTGTAGGCTAGGACTTTATTACCCTGTTATTATTGCTTCACTTTCTATTGCATTATACTGTTACCCAGGTTAAGGTGGATATTTAAGATTTTATGTAAGATATTTCTGTTTGTGAGTAGAATGATGTTGCAGGCAACACCGAAGTTTTATGTTTATTTCTGTCTATTTATAATAGATGCTTCCATGAAATTTCTGTGTGAGGTAAATGTACGTTCATGTTTTTTCCTAGAAATCTAAGCTCTAGTAATTTATCTTAGGTACATCATGAGATGCATCTGGATGTCTACATATTTAGTAGTACAAAATATGTCAATTTTTTTCTTTCCTTTATGAGTCTGCTCTCTTTTTGACTACAAACTCTAAGTATCTAGGAGCAAGAAGCTTCACAGCTGAACTGCGCAATGTGTGGATTCTTCTGTTTTTATTTTTGCACTTACCATTTGCTAGTTTCATTTAATTGTCTTTGTTGTGCTGGAGAGACTGCATCCATTCTACTTGCAATTTTTAAGACATCTGTAAGACAGCCCTCAAAAGACAGCATTTGACTTTGTTTATTGTGCGTCAGAAATAGGTTCAAAATTGTAACAAAGCTCTAAATGCAGTGTTTTCAGTTGATCAATTGATTCAGGACTCATAACAATATATTGAAAATATTTCTTGCTTTACATTAAGTACACCAAGTCAGTAATGTGTCTTTGTGACAGAGCAGACTGAACCATGTAATGGATTGTACTGGCAGTCCACTCCTCATTTGGAGTTCTCTTTGGAACTCCTTCCTATTGATGCTTCTGTTTACCTCTCAATTCAAGATAATATGGCTAACTTTTTTTTTTTTATATATATATATATAGCTATTTATACTTTGTTTGAAATTGCTTACAAATATACGGGGACTGCAAGGTATTTCTGTTCCACTGAATGAAAGAACAAATGGCTGATTTTGTCTCTTAATGTTTAATGATTGTGTAATTATTTACTGTCAGCTTTATTTGACCTCTGGGGGCTGCTTGTTTGGCACTACTTGACTTACAGCTGTTTATGCTCACAAATTCTTCTGAGGAGGCTTCACTGCAAACCTCTTGGAAGACTGGATCGGCAGGATCTTCTTTGCCCACCTGTCACTGAATTTGCAAACTGATGAGGTGTGATTTCCCTCGACCAAAGCTGATTCCTCTTTGAGTCACGCTGACTAATGTGCTTATGATACTGTTCTGAAGAAACGCGTATGTTGGGTTCTGTTGTCTGTAGTTCCTGAATCTCACCTGGAAGATTTTTAAAATGCAGTGGCATGTTTTCAATCTTCTTTACTTCTGGTAGAGTGTCATTTTGACATGGATTGTGAGTTTGAGGACTAGATGCTGCAATTGTTGCTTCTTATGTCCTTGGGTAGCAAAGGGATGGTGGTACACTGTGAGTGGAACAGGGAATTAGTGCTTGTGTACTCCTGCTTGCCTGGGGAAAGAAAACTTTCTCTTCCCATGAACAAATACAAAATTGCTTTTTAACATTTCATTAGGTTAATTCATGATTGCTCAGTGAAAAAATACCTCCTGAAGTTTTCATAATCCTTTTGAGTGTGTGCTCACTTCTGATGTTTCTCAGCTACAAACTGAATTAGGTCAGGTTACTCAAGCTGTCCCCCTTTCCTGATGTCCCCTTCCCTGTCCTGATTTTTGTGTTCAAGGAAAAAAATCAAACGCTGTGCTCTCCCAAGAAAACACTAAGGTTTATTTAGGAAACTGGGAAGAAATTTTCTTTTTTAAAAGGGAGAAAGTATTGGACTGAGGCCTTCACACAGAATTCCTAGTTTCAATAAATGATTGTTCAAATGACATACTGTAATTGTTTTTTAAGTATTAATTTGCTTGCAATCTTGCAGTGTATGGCAAAATGATTTTTCCTTGCTTTTTTGGGAAGATCCATGTTTATCAAGAAATGGCAAAATTTTCCAGATCTGTTTGAAAAAGAGGTGATTGAGCACCTGGTGGGAAGGCAGGGTCAACCTAGGGGAGCTCAGGTGCATGCAATGCAGCAATCCAAGATCCACCCCTTCCCAGCCCTCATTTAAGGGTTGGCAGTGGAGGTGAGGGTATCTTGCTGGAGATCCATGCTTAACTTAGGCCTTCCAAAGGAAAGTAGATTTTCTTCATTTGTGTCCACAGCTGCTGTGTTTGGGTTTGTCCTCATTTGCTGCTGCCAAAGTCTTTGCCACCTTGCTGTTATCACTGTGCTTTCTATTGCATTATAGCATTACAGGAGGTAAGTAGTATTACACTCCTTTACAAGTTAAGGAGAAGTTACATAAATCTGACCTGCTAAACTGTGCCCTTACTAAACTGCAAATAGAAAGTTGGATTTTAGACCTGTAAATGGAACAGCATTTTCTTTTTTTGCAGCACAAAATATTTGTATGGCAAATCCATTTTAATCTTAAGAAACGGGAGAGAAGGTGATGAGCTGGAAGGCACCTACAGAGAAGCTGGTAAAAACTGCTGGTAACTTAAAACATGAATGGAAAGAGTACGTAGGATAGCTTGTGTGCTGTGGCAGTACTGGTGAAATTACACTTCCTGTCAAATCATCCCAGCTGGAAATAGCCTGCAGAAAATTGCTGCTTCTTTCAATGGCTATATTCTTTCTTTTAAAAGAAGATTATTAAAATAAAAATAAAAAGAGGCTTGACTGTTTTGAAAGTGAATGCTCCTGTATTTTCAAAAGTGTTCGCTTAGGAAGTAACTGCTGTGGCTCAGCAGGCAACTCGGATTGTCTACTGGAGCTAAATGCAAAACAATCAATTAATGGACTTGTGTACGCTCAGTCATTACCTCCCACAGCCCTCGTAAAATACTCACTGTTATGGCAGTGATTATTTTGAACTCATTTCTGATAGGCTTAGAGTCCTTGATCACTGTTCAAGTGCAAAAGAACTGTGTGAGTGAGGATGTGTATGCAGATTGACAATACAGCTCTGAGGTTGGCTTTGACTTCAGAGGTAGGAGGTCACAGAAACGCCACTTACAGTGCTGTAGTTGAGGTTCTGTTTACAGCTCTCATTAATAAATCTCACCTTTTAAATGGCAGAACTTGGCTTGAGAGCCTTGTTTTGGGCTGAACTCTGCCCCACATACCTGATCATAGAGCTCTTAAGTACGTATTTTATGGTGGCGTGAATGGTATCAATGCATTGCCATAGCAAACTCTCTGAGCAACTTTGTCCTCTCTGTTATAATAAACAGCACAGTGGTTAAAGTGCAACTCTATGTCTTAAGAAATGGCAGCAAATGGCACAGTATTTATTCCAGAGAAAATAACACTTTCTGGTAATAAGTGATGTGAATTTAAATGCAGAAGGGCTTTGAGAAATATTTCTTTTATTTTTATTTTTTCCCCTCCACTCAGCAGCAGTTAAAAGAAGGAGTTTTGGGGGAGCACAAGGCGAGAGCAAGCTTGTGATGATTATTTTACAGAATATTCTCCTACCTGCTAGCCATTGTGGATTTGGGACTTCTGAAGCTGAATTTGCTTTCTATTCATTTAATGGAACATCTTACCAGAAAAGAGTCTGCAGATGATCTACTGTCATTGTGACTTCTCCTGATGCAGTGCAGTCTGAGAGTAGTTCCTTCAGCAGCGCTTCCAACCACCTCTGCTGCTAGGACTGAATAGATTCCATCAGATATTAAAGCCTCTCTTGTAAGCTCTCTGGTGTCACTGCATGTAAAATGAAAGGAGATAAATGTGTTGGAAAGCATCTTTCTAGTGAAGCAAAAACATGTGGTATGTGTAGCATGGTATAGTATCCTGCTTATAGTCTGTAATTCTTAATTGGAATGGTGATGCTGTGCATTTGCAAAGGGGGCAAAGCTAAAATGTTAAATGTTCCTTAAACATGCATTTTTCAGAGAGAATAGCTTTTTATTTACTGGACTTAACTCTGTTTTTAGAAGAAAAGAATTACAAAAATATAGGAAGATGAACAGGTACATGAACTTCTATTATTGGTACTCAGGTCTATTATTTACTAAGTAATAAGAGATAATAATATGTTGAGTACTGCAGTTTTTTGCTCTTTGCCTTATGGAGATTATAAACTGAAAATAATGGTGATAAACTAACAATCTGATCTTAGAGCACTTGCATGCCCCTATTTAAGCACTCAGATTGTCTGTTGATGTTAATGATGCTGCTCATTTTCTGAAGGTATGTGTGCACTTGGTGCTGGTGAAAGTCTTTCTTCTGAGTGTAACCAGGGAAAGGGTTCCTTGTGGGACAACGGATTCAGATCCTGTGTTGTTAGGGTTAAAGAGTGAAATGGAAGCTTTTCTTGCAAAAGGTACAAGTGGAAGGAGAAAGAGCTTAAAGTGGTTAGCATTGTCTGAAAGCAGCTGTAGGTCACCTCACTTACAAGTTAGCAGTAAATTCCAATTTTCTCTCCTGTCTTCTGAGTATATGATTTTCTGAGTCATAAAAACTGGCTGTGAGAAAGGGAAGAAGGAAGCCTGAATAGATATAGGCATGTTGTTTTGAAGTCAGATATGGTTCAACTTAATTAAACTTCGAATCTGATTTTACTGTTCTGCTGGAAACCATATCAGAACAACTAGTATAAGTTACAGCTGAATAGAATTTCCCTTAAGCTGTCTTCTGTGAGCTCAAGCTAACCGTGCATTTGCTACTCAAGGATTGAACGAATTCTCATTTGCTCAGGTTCTTAACCCAACTGGCAGTTGACCAAATATTGAAGAAGATACAAGGCACTGGTGTGCTTTCTAAGGGACCAAAAAAAGAGCTCTGAGTAATTTAGTTTTTCAGGTTTTGTTAATTTTATTAGTTATGATTTATACATGCAAATTTTCCTTGAATTTGTTTGGATTCAAATAGTTCTTAACCACTCATCAAAGTGAATTCTGGTCAATCTTTGTTTAGGTTCATTTATGTTCTGAAAGTACTTCAACAGGAGTTATTATTATTATTATTTTTAGCAAATAAAACCCTACACAGGCTATATAGCTGTCTGTATGCTTACTGATCTGCAGAAGCAATAGCAACAGAAGAGATAGTAAAGTATTTCTTGAGACAGTTGTTATTTATGAAAATATTTTCTAAAGTTTTTGATCTTCAGAACATGGTTCAAATACTTCAAAGAAATGTTTTAGTTTGGACAGGGCTGATATTTATCTTTTTCCCCTGGTTATCACTAACAGGGCCAGAGGTACCTGCTTTTTTGCTAATTAAGTTTAAATATGAATTAAGATGATTTGTGTACTTATTTTGTTCCCTGAAATGCGCTTCAGTGAAGATTAAACTTCTAAATTTTGCCTTCTGTTTTTCTTGCCTTGTAAAGAAAAAAATTAATAGTCCTAGAAACTGAAAACTATTAACAGAGATCAGGTATTGGGAAGGGTGACAGTCATGGAATTGCTCAGGTTGGAAAAGACCTTAGAGATTGTGGAGTCCAACCATGATCTAACCACACTACCATAACTCTAACAACTCTAAATGATAAAACTGCTAAATGATGTCACTGAGCACCACATCCAAATGGTTTTTAAACACATCCAGAGATGTTGACTCAACCACCTCCCTGAAGAGCCTGTTCCAGTGCTTAGCAACGCTTTTAGTAAAGTTGTTTTTCCTGATATCCAACCTAAACCTCCCTGGTGCAACTTGAGGTCATTTCCCCTCATCCTGTCACCAGTGAGAAGAGACCAACCCTGCTTTTGCTACAATCACCTTTCAAGCGTTGGAGGAAAGCAGTAAGGTCTTCCTTCAGCCCCCTTTTCCCCAGACTGAACAGCCTCAGTTCCTTCAGTCATCTCTCCTCCTAGGGCATATTCTCCAAGACCTTCACCAGCCTGGTTGCCCTTCTATGAACCTGCTCCAGCATCTCAGTGTCCTTTCTGTGCTAAAGTGCCAAAACTGAATACAAGACAAGGCTTCACCATTGTTGAGAGCAGGGGCAGGATGACTTCCTTAGTTCTGCTCACGGCACCATTCCTGATACGAGCCAGGATGCCATGGCATTCTTGGCCACCTGGGCACATTACTGTCATGTGTTTCTTCAAGGACTTGCATCTGTCTTTAGCCAGTCCAGATTCTCCACACTGTCTGGGGGAGAAGATGGTTATGTCTAACCTTCCATTCCTGACTTAAGCAAATTTTTCCAGCTGATTTGTTGTTTATTTGCAAGTTTAATTTCTTTTTCTTTCATGTGGCAGTTGTTCTCAGGGCCCTAATTGTAATGAGTTTGACAATTTTGATTTATAGATGTTGTTTAATACCCTACTACATCATATGGATATTTGGTAACTCTACAACATGATCTCAGTTAAACTCTGTTTATATATTCCTCCAGGGGTAGAAAGAAGACAACAAGGAATCCTCTCAAAGGAATCAAACACAGATCAACCATTGTGTGTGACTGCATTACTATTTCTGGAATAGCTAGATGTTCCAGAACATCTTTCCAATGAACACTCTGCTGGCTGAAACACAGGTTAAGAAGCTGAACTGGCAATTTGCAGTCAATGCAAAGAGATGAGATAGTAAGCTTCAGAGAATGTGAAGATGATTATGCATCAACTGTGCAGAAAATTTGAGGAAACTTAAAGCAGCTTTTAGTACATTGTCTGTTTGTACAGAGTTCAATGTGGTGGATAAACTGTTGACTATTCCTGCAGATTGGATTAAGGATTGTATACATCCAAGTCATCTTTGCCTCACCACGAGAATTAGCACAAAAATCTGTGGAATTAATCTTAAGTCTAATTGTGTATGCTTAATGAAGTGACTTCATTACTCAGAAGTGTATGTTTCATTAAGGGACGTACACGTGGAAGAATTTCTTTATGGTAAGGGTGATGGAGCACTGGAACAGGCTGCCTAGGGAGCTTATGGTATCCTTCTATGGGGACATTCAAGACCTGTCTGCATGCCTACCTGTGACCTATTTTAGGAAATCTGCTTTGAAAGGGAGTTGGACTCCATGATCTCTTGGGGTCCCTTCCAACCCCTGCAATTCTAAGATTCTGTGAAGTAGAGCCATACAAAATACAGCAAGCCTAAACTGATAGCTCCGGTATGCTGCAAATGGGTGTATTGGAGCAGCACTGTGAACATTTATTCTCTGAGCTCTCCTGGTAGATTCTGGTTCTCTGAGAGACTGAAGGAGGGTAAATGCTTTTAGTACTGATTTTTTTATTTATTTATTTATTTATTTTTGTTGGTCTTCTTTTTAGGACAGTAGTAACCTGATCTGGCATTAGAAATACCTGATTTATTGCAGGAAAGCTTGTTTCATACCTTACGATATAATTAGTGTGTGATTGTAAACTCATTTAAAATAGGAGTGTTTTTCCTTGTAAAATCTATGAGAAACCAGAACCCTTTCCTGAAGTCTTATGGAGGATTAATTTCCTAAGTAGCATAATCTTGTCGATCCTCTTTGGCACAGGTCCTCTATTATCATGAACAATACCAGGTTTCTTGTGTGAGTATGTATCATTTTAAAGACTGGAAATATGTTCTATTTTGTTTTTCTTTGTTTTTAAGCCGTTACAGTAGTGTTATTGGTGGTTTTTTATCTGTGGCTGCACAAGACTACGGAGCTGTTTTGATATGCGCTGTTTGTCGGGTGGTTTTGCTTAAGGAAGTATAATTTTTTTTGGTCAAAATGTTAGCATTCCAGAATATATTTGTAAACTTACAACTGTGTTGCTAAAGTCACATCTGAATCACAAACAATTCTGAAGAATTGAGTTTTCACTTTGACTTCTGAGTTCTGTTTGCATATGAAACCTGTACAAACTCAGTTTTGCCTTGGTGTTTGGAGTCGAGAAAACTCAAGATGTTGTTCAAGCATGTTGATCTGCTATGATTGCCCTTACTGGGCCCTAGATGTGCTCTTCAGCTTCCCACGGAACACAGCACCTCAGAGCCATCTGAGAGCTGCTACTTTTATTTGTGGAGAGATGTTGTGACAAGATTTATTGACCAAGTAGTTTATTGGGAAAATAATCTGCAGCTTTACTCCACAGGAGCTTAGGCTCGTTTGCATTCAGAACTCCAAAATGCCAACAGTTTTTCCTCTCTGCTCCATGAGTTCTGTGCAGTTAATGGTGCCTGTTTTTTCAATGGTCTCTGGTACTGTTTGTGAAAGCTGAAGGAGTTAGGATAATCAAAATGCCTGCAAATGAGCTGAGCAAAGTCAGGGATCGGAGGACATCACATTTGTTACGGTAGAAATTGAATTCAGAGTTGCCTTTAGAGTCCAAGTAGAGCAATTCTGTGGAGATGAGCTTATTCAAGTTCAATATGAAATATTTTTCCAGGAAGCTTGTTCTAAAAAAGCTTTAGGTAGAAAATGCTTATGTTATCATTGATATGTAACAACGTGTGCCTAAAATATGTATCTAAGATGGTGAATGTCGAATTACAGAATGGCCTGGGTTGGAAGGGACCTCAAGGATTACAAATTTCCAACCCCCCTGCCAGAGGGAGGGCCTATCCTATACAGGAAATAGGACTTGGGATGGAGTGAGATGTCAGCATTTTGCAATGATCAAGATTGTGTTAATATATAATTTACGGACTTTGGGGCCTTTTAGAACTCTTGTGGTGGCACTCTGTCACCAGTGGGAGTGAAAAATTTCAACTCTAAAATATTTTTTCTGGACACTCTTGAATAATCTTATGTACCAGTTACTCTCAGTGACTGTGACAAGAGCAAATGTTATGCCTGTGCCCTATTTGTTTCTCTGCATGTGGTGCTATTCTGATCTTCCTGCAAGTTGCTTGGGCTTCCCTGTTTTATCATTCATACTATTAGAATGAAAAGCGAGGAAAAGAGTAGTGTCTTGCTATGACAGGTGCAGAACACAAACTGGATAGGGACTGTTTCTTTAAGAGTTATCTATATGAAAGATGAAGACCTTCTTGCTTTACCAGTCTTCCTGTGAACAGGGATTGCCATGAGTAGAATCAGGGAAAATGACAAATAGATTGATGCATCTTTGTAGAGACTCTGCAGAGGTGAGAGCTTCACCCTGCCATTCAAAAAGGTGAAAGAAAGACGGAGTCTGCACTTGGTTAACCAGCAGATCCTAGAATAGAGAAGAGCAGAAGCTCACGATTTCGGACAGCATAAGGACAGCTTGTTCTCCATCCACTGATATGCAGGTGCCTTGGTGGAACACAAGCAGGTAGAAGTCATGTCTGGAGAAGCATTGGGGGTAGCTGAGCGTGAACCATGCAGTAGCACCAAGAAAAAGGGACAAGTGGCTCTCTACTGCAGGGACAGGGACCCTGTTTGTCGGTGTGAGTTGCTGTCTCACAAGGGAGGTTTATGGTTGCTGGGGACTCACATCTGGTGTTATAGACAGTCTAAGTGGTTTGTCCAGTCCAGCCGCCTGTTGCTCATCAGTATTGCATCAGTGATACTGGCAGGAGGGACCTGGAGCACGTTCAGAGCAACTACAGAGCTTTGAGATGGATGAGACTTAAGGCTGTGGGACCCTATGACTAGAAGAGAAAGAAAAAGATCCTGCAGGTCAACAGCTGGCTCTTGATGCAGGTGTTGTAGTTGGAAAGCTGGATTGCTAGCTGTCAAGACTGTCTTTGAAGGTTGAGAGTTGCATAAGTTTTTTTTTCTGACAGAATGAAGTGAGTATTTTTGACAATAAGCTGGAAAACCTGGTGAAGAGAGCTTAAGTAAGGAGAAACATGAGAGGTAAGGATATGTTAGATGAGCATGTGAAGTGATAGAGGCCTCACAAATGACAAAATGGGAAAGGATTCCTATATCAACTGTATGTATGCAAATGCGTGTAGCCTGGGAAATGAGCAGGTGGAACAAGAACTCTGTGGTAACAAACCTTCATTAAGGGCAGATCACAGGGGGGTAGCTATCCTCCTTCAGTCATTGCTCATTAGACCCCACCTAAACTGCTGTATGAACTTAGCAGTTGGACTAGATGATCTTAAGCATCTTTTCTAAGCTTAATAATTCTATGATTCCCCACGTGCCACCTCAATACAAGAAAGACACCGACAATCTGGACTGAATTGAGCAGAGAACGTGGGATACTGGGGCTGGAGCACTTGCACTGTGGGGAGAGGATAAGGGACCAGGGCTGGTTCGAGCTGGAGTGGGGATGGCTTTGAAGACATCCAGCAGCATCCTTAGTGCCTGCAGGGAGGTTATCAAGAAAAAATAGGCTCTTACAGCCTATCACACATGACAAGAAGAGAAAGGCAATTTGCAAAGATCAAATAAGACGTTTCTACGGCATCCAGTGATCCAATTTTTTTTCCCCATGAGGACAGCCTGGCTGTGGGACAGGCTGCCCTCATTTTAGTACATTTTTCTCAGCAAGAATTGGAGTAGTCACAATTTCTCACATTTCTGCCTTGACAAACCAAAGAGAACTAGGTGTAACTAAAATGTATCTAGTTTGATACTGTATTGCATTCATGTGCATGTCAAATGTTTAGTGTCATCTCCTCAGCTTTGAAAGATAATGTCTCATGCTTTATGTCTCCTGTTACTTATTCATTTACCGAGTTGTCAGGAAATGTAACGCTTGTTTTTAGAGGCCATGTTATTTCCATTCACAAATCCAGCACATGTCCTGGCTTCAGTTAATACCTTAGAAGTATCCCAGTTTCTTTTATTGGAAGGATTGTGGATTTCCAGGTGCTAGAAGGGTGGTTCATTACAAGGGCTCTTTCAAATTATAATCTGGTTGGTAAATCATTTTGAGTTTTCAGCTGTAAATGAAGAATATAAGAAGTGGCTTAAATAATAGCTGACTCTGCATTTGCAGAAGTCCTGTCTTTC
This sequence comes from Tetrao urogallus, assembly GCF_951394365.1. NCBI lineage: Eukaryota > Metazoa > Chordata > Aves > Galliformes > Phasianidae > Tetrao > Tetrao urogallus. The sequence goes on along the minus strand of NC_136815.1, from coordinate 55,894,476 downwards.
AGAATGAAATGTTTTATTATTTATTTATATTTAGTGAGTGGTGCGTATTGCTGGTCTAGAAGCAGTGCCTTGATCATTCATTTCACAAACTTAGTGCATTGTAGACTATTTAAACTACTGTATATTCACATTAGAGTTGTGACAGTTTTAACTAAAACAAAGTATCAGTGCAGACTATTTTTACGTTTATTTTTTCTTTGCTGGTGCCTAAAGATCTCATGTAAAAGTTTATGGTGTTTCAGTACAGATTGTATAAACACCACAGACCATTCAAAATAAGCCTCAGGTCATAAACTGCTGTAGCCACTTCCAGCCTCTCCACAGTATCTTTGGCTCTTCTCAGGTGTAAATTTCATTTTTTTTTTTTTTTTTTTTTTCCTCCCCTCATCTTTTCAGAAGAACAGAGACTACAGGGACAGCTTCTACCTAGCGTTACAGATGCTAATTAAAACTTGCTGATGGCTTGCACATGCTGATGAAATAGTCTGGATGTGTTGGGTTACACTAGACAGTGATCCAAAGGGTGCAATAATGGTTCCTCTGCTTCCTGGGAGGAAAGTTAGCGCAACAGAACTCCGATTTGTCTCCGAAAGAGGATTCTTCATTTCATTTGCAGTTAATTTGTTACATATTCTATTGGATCAGTGTAACATCTGTTTTGCAGATCCATGCCTTGAGGTCCACGTTAATTAGAATTAGTCATTGTAAGACATGATTTTTTTTTTTTTTTTTTTTTTTTTTTTTTTTTTTTTTTTTTGCACCTTTGTTTCAAAGCTTGCTGAGGAGCCCAGATGGACTAGTCCAGGCAAGTCCTGGTCAAAGTTGGAGAAATCTTTTGTCTGAAGATTTGCAGGCCGGGAGAGTGAGAGATAAGCAGCAGCTTAATGGCAGGGAGGCAGTCTTCTGTGTGGGAGGGCTCTCTTCAGGAGAGAGCAATCTCAGGGGTGCTGCACGTGACTCTTAACCAAACACCCAGCAATTTCACATTGACAGAAGAAAGAGGATAAAAACAGGGACCTACAACCAAGAGGGTAGGCATCTGACATTTGATACCTAACAATGTGATACCTACATGATGATGGACTACCCTGGGCCTGCTCTGTTGCTGTATCTCCTTGCTGCTTAAGGTTGACCACTCTGCCCTGTGCTTTGGCTCCTGCATCGGCCTTGGACCATTGGAACTGCAGGCGATGGGATGCTGCTGGATCTTGGTGGTGACTATCTCCACTTTAAGTAATTTTTTGCTCCTTTCCTGTCGCCTGCTTTCCATTTTCCATGACTCTAATCCATAATAGTCACCAACCTCCCCTTCCCCATTCCCCTGATTGATTGGGATTTGTACTAAAATGATCAGATCAACATCTGAACAGCTGTTTCTTAATCTCCACATCAGGTACATCTACACTAAAAGAACCTCCTCATCACTGTTCATTTATTTCTTTTATCTGTTTGGGATTTAGAGTGGTTCTACAGGTGTTTTTTTTTTTTTTTTTAATTTTATGTGAATGTTTCCTATCTATGAAAAAATGAACAGGATATCGATTTATGTTCATACTGTACAGAGGCACTTTTCTTCTCCTGTGCATAGCTCAAATAATTTTGCTTCTATTGTTTCTAGTCATAGCAGTCTAGAGGCAGTAATCAGTGACAAGTGCAATGAAATACTATGAAAACTGACAGCTGTAGCACAAATTAGTTATTTTTCTTTTGTTATATGTTTGCTATGCTGTAATGATTACCAAGGATCATAGAAACTGTTGTGTTGGATTCAAGTCTGCAGCAAGTAGACAGGCAAGAACTTGGAGCTGCAGATGTTCTTCTAACTTTATATTTGTGGATCATTATTTGAGCCCTGCTGTAGAAATAATTGTGGTCATCGATTGAGTGGGATTACAGTCTATATGTGTGTGTGTGTGTGTTTTGTTGACAGAGAGAAATGATTCACTGGATCACAATTGCTTTAGTCATCAAAGCTTTGAAGCTTCTCTTGAAATACATTTTTAGAGGATCTGTTTGGTCAGACATTAGCTTCAGAGCAACTCCTTAATGCCACAGAAACCAGAACAGTTGCATGGCCTTGAATTGAGTGGCCCGTGAGGTCTGATGGCCTGAGTAGGAATGCAGGATCATTATATGATGTCAGGAAGAACTCAGGGAAGTAGAACATTTATTTAGGTCATCTAGGAACCTACCTGGGAGCATTTTGTACGTTCACTTCTATAGCTAGTTAAGTAAAATCTAGTGGAGAGCTGTGTTTTGAAGGTAAAGTTCAGGAGAAGAGCTCTGGTGAGGCAGGATTTGACATTCAGTTTTTAATGTACTGTACAGAGGTGTTACTAGGTATATTCCTTGAAACATCTGAAATATCACACACAATCAAGTCACTAATTTACTTGTGGCATGGCCTTTTATGAAGCAGGTGCACAGGGCTAAGGAATTAAGAACTGGGTCCTAGAGGAATCTGAAGGATTGAAGTGCAAGTGAGCACAGTGGGCCAAAGGCTGATCATTTGCTTCGTAACTTTTTCTCCCACCTCGTACAGAATACTTTGGAGATGAAAGAGATTTGCCAGCTCTTCAATAATTCTGGCTTGAACATTTCAAGCTTTTATCTGGAAAACGTAATATAAAGACTTTGGAGGTTAAAAAAGAGCTCCAGTGAAAGGTAAACCTAAACTGTCTCACAATGTTTTAAAAAATACATCCTCATAAAAGAATGTGAGATTATATGCGCATTTTTTGGTGCCAAGTGTTTAGCTGTGTATACTATCCATATGTGTGTGCAATCACCTTAGACTTCTACAGATAAAAGGTTTTTTCCTTTGCTGGCTAAAACATGATGCAAATGCAGGTCAAATGCTAGAAGCAATATCTAAAATGAGTGTTTTGCAAGAGTTTGCCATCTCATTTTGCTTGTTCAGCTATTTTGATACTTTATTAATGGACCAAAGATCCTTTTGGTCCAAATGTAAGTTTGAGTTTGTACTTTGCTGAATTGATTGGGCATGTGAATACCAGGATTTCATTAGTATGCTGAAATTTTAAGCTTGTGCTTGGGTAGCTTTTGTAGTTGTAGCAAAATGTAGACCAACTTTTGGTCTTGTTCAAGTATTACTTTTTCTACCTTCACAGTTGAACAGAGGAAAAATGATTATAGTCACCTTCTAGGATAATACTAGTTGATCCTAATAAAAAAGTGAGCAAAATTAAATCTTCCTTACTGGTGAATACAAAGATAAAAATGCTGGTAAAAATGCATTATTTCTTATGTGCAAATATACTGATGTCTTTGGAGTAGGTTACCTACACTTTGTTTTCCAGATTTGCAAGTGGAATTTTGAGAGCTTGAACATTGTTTTACCACCTGTTCCTAAGATCCGCCTTAATGTAAATCTGTTATCATATTTTAAATCATCTGGATGTTTATGGATGAGCAAGGACAAATCAATTTTTTGCATTAATTTGAGAATGACTTTTTAGCTATTGATTTAATGTTATTGTCAAATGATGATCTTTGCTTTGCAAAATCATACAGCTTTTAGTTAGCTGTGTATGTCACTATGCATGATTCAGTTTTTCTTTTGATAGCATCTAAATCCCCAGAGGCTGAATAATTCTTTTCATTTCTACTTCTAGGTTTCAGTTAACTCTGATTTGATGCTTGCCATTGTTCTGATTCTTGCCATGCAGCTGTATGGCAGGAAACAGTGTAACCTCTGTCAAGTGTGTCACTTATTTGGCAAGTTGTGAAACTTCATAACTTCTTTCTGAATGAAGAGTTGCATTTCTGTCCAGCTGTATACTGCATGACTGTTCTGTCCATGTGGCCCTCATCCAGCAAAGCCTGATGCTTTTGGATGTGGAAGAAGACTGAGTGCATACACAAAGGCCACCAACAGACTTGCCTCTCTGTGGGCAGATGCTTCTGGGACACTCCCTCTGGACCTGTGGTGTGAAGGTGATGCAGCTTATTTTCTGACCTGTTTGTTGAGTTTTCTCTTCGTGAAAAACAAAAGAGATCTGTATTCTGCCTCAATAGAGAGCTGAAATAATATCAGTGTGTGCAGCCATGCAGCTAGGAAGTACTCCACAAGCCGCTATGTGCTCAGGAGTTGTCTGTGCATGGGTTTTGCTGTACCACAGTGTGATTCTTAAAGGTCTATCCTTACTAACACTCATGCAGGTAAATAATTTTGCTATTGCTAATAGTTGCTCCATTTCAGTGGAGCTAACTGTGCTGAGCAATAACTACTGCAAGGAAGTGGAAGTGTTCCTTCCTTCCCTTTCTTTAGTCTTTACTGATTGTAAGTATTTCATTACTGCTATTATAGGAGGGAAAGAAAAACCAGAGGATTTTAAATATGTGGACTGTTTATATGGAATAGCTGTTGCCCAAATCACATTGTCATTTTGCTCTCAGTATTTTGCCACATGTTAAGAGCCTGGTGCAGCATCCTCAAGGGAAGTACTAATGGGGGCAGGGAACAAATAAAGGTCAGCTTTGAACCCAGTTGTATTTTCATTGCAGCATTTTTACTGACATGGCCAGAACTAGTTGCCTCACAGCAATATGACAGCAGAATAATCTCCCTAAGGTTACTTAGGTCAAAGAGAATCTGCTTGTGTGACTGACCAGCTGGTGAGTAGGATGTGAACATAATGGAAAAAATACTTTCAATTTGCACTGGGAGAGATTCTTATAAATATTGATTGCAGAAACTTAAACTGCTTTTGATGAGTTTAATCATATAACTTATGAGAAACCTTGGTGTAGTCATGTGAGATGGAGAAGAGTATAATGAAATATGACTTAGACTGGGAGTAGGTAGGGCTGCCTGTTTGTGTATTTGGCTTTCCCACAGGCTTCTCGGTTGCTGATGCTGCCCTGAAAGATCAGGGCTGTGACTGACCACAGTCTTTTACTATAGGCATTTTTCTGTTCTTTTGACTACTTGATGGCTAAAGGCTTTGACATAAAATCCTCTATTAGAGGTTTGATACTAAGCTTGTCCTTATTCAGGTCTGAATGATTCTGTAATTCTGATTTTTAACAACTGCCCTTGCTTGTTTCAAATTACTGCAAAACTATGTATGATAGTAACACTGGACATTTAAAAGAGTATTAGTCCAGTTACCTATTTTTAAGCAAGCTGTCTTTTAGGAAATTGTAGTGTTCAGGAGTAAAGGCGCTTTTGTTCCATTTTTCAGAAACACGATATATTTTCTGAAAGACATGGTTGTTTTATTTAATCTTTTTTTTTTTTTTTTTAAGAGTCCTGAGATGTTTAACTAAACTTTGAAAAAAAGAAAAACAGAATTTTTATTATGGTAAACATAGCTATAAAAGTGCAAGGGTTTTGTATTTTGCATATATGTGCAAGTATAGAATAAAGTTTTAAAGGAGGAGCTGAGCAGCAATTACTGTGGTTAAGACAAAACTAAACGTGAATGAGTAGGATGAGTGAAGTGAAAGTTGCCTTTTTCAGTAGTTTTTTTTTTTATCTGGACTTACAGTTACCTCTCCATTTCTGTTACTTTTATTGAACGTGTTTCACGATGCAATGCTGGATTTTCATCTGGCTTGCAACAATAGCCATGAGCTGTAGAGACATTGCTCAGTGGTGAGGCATACAGAACTCACAAATAAATTGACTTGGCTTTTAAGATTGTGAAGTGATTTTATTTATTTATTTATTTTTTGGCCTCTGGTAGAGAGGCAAAAGGAATGAGTGTTATTTTCTACTTCTGAAAATAAAATTTGTATAGGTATTATTTGCCATAATAACTATTGTGGGCAATTGGTTTTAACCCTATTGATGTATGAAGTTAGGAAGAATGAAATTCTCCACTGAAAGAACCTAAAACATTGCATCTGTGTTGGTGGATGAATACACATAGCTAATTTCCCGCTAGGGAGATACTTTCTGCCTGTGTATGTGTTGGGAAGTAATGCAGCTCATTTTAAGTAAGTAGCAAAACAATCAGTGCAGAGGAACCAGTCCATATGTTGTATCAGGCCAGTCTGACTTTATGGATTCAGTGCCCATAAGCAGTTGTTGCTTGACTTCGGCTAAAAGGAATCCAATTTGTGATTTAAGACCACTATGGAAGTCAAACCAAAGCACAGGAAGTATGTGACTGGGCAGTGATGCTTAAAAGTGAGTCCATCTGGACTTAATGGTGACATTCACTCAGTGCAGTGAGGTATTTGCACTGCTGTCTGTGAGAGAGAAGAAAAATAAGCTGATACTTCTGGGGTTTTCATCATTTGTGTCTTTTGAGTGATTCTGCATGAGCTTGTCCTCTTCTCACCACCTTTATTTTCCTGTTTGTATTTGAGCGTCTCTTCAAAACTGACTTAGTGCTCGTGGAAGACTTGAGATTATTTCCAGACTTCATGCAGGCTGTCTTGTGATAGTGGGGATAACACTGAAGCCCCTAAGTTTCAGTGGTCTGAAAAGATTTTCTTTTAAAAGAAAACCATAATAGTTCTCTTAAAGTTTGAACTATCTCAACACAGTCTGAAATTATTTGATGTGGGTTAATAGCTGGACTAGATGATCTTAGTGGTTCCTCTCCAATCTTTAATTCTATTATTCTATTTGTATTTTGATTTTATTCCATTGTGGCATTTTTGAGTGAGTCATTGTTTTTAAAAGAAGCCAAGTGCTGCCTTCAGAGTGAAGCTATAGTAGGCATAACTTGGTGGAATCAACAACTGACAAAATGAAATCCTTGAAAAACGATGTCTACTAGAGGATTGGTTGTTTGGGTTGCAATTTGTTGAAAAAACAACAAAAAGCATGGGTGGGAACGAGAAGTGACTAGGAAGACAATTTTCCTCTGTGGTTTTTGGAAATCTTTAAACTCTTCTGCAAAGGAAGAAAGATTGCATATTACTGCTCTGGATGTCCTAGGGCTGGTCTGACAGGTAGGTAAAAGTAATTTGATTCTGAAGCACAAACACCTGGCTGATTAATAGTTAGAACCGCCTCCTGTGACATATAGCTTCAGTGAGGTGTAACAGGGAGAATGTTTCATAAGTGGATGATGTTTCAGTTTTGTTGGTTTTATGACTGCTACTCCATCCGGCAAGCAATTATTTAAATCTGTGCTCTGTTCTTAGAATTGCTTGGAGACAAATTTCTGAGCAAGTGTTTGCTTTTAATCTATCTCCCTGAAGCAGCCTGCAGGAAACTGGCAGATGTTAATGGCAGACTGTTCCCCTTTTGTTTTTGCTTGGTACTTGGAGTGGGAGGAGAGTTAGTTTTGATGTGGTGTTTTCTAAATAAAGCAGTTTGTGGAATTCATGACTGCTCAGTGTAGGGATACACAAGGAAAAACCTAGGGGAAAATAGGGGCAATGATAATGGTGGAATTAGTAGTTGATTTGTTACTATTACTTATTTTACCTAAACTTAATACAATAAACTGCTACTGAAATCAGACCCCATGCTTCTATAACGTTGTTGCAGAGGGCTGAACACACAAAATGAGGGGAAATCTTAACTGTTAAATAGCATAAAAGATTAAAACAAATAACGCTGTGAATATTTTCTAGTTCATAAAGTGCTTTAGTAACCGCAGAGAATTAGAACATCTTCAAATTGATCTTTTAATAATGGCGTATGAGCATTTCAATCTCGCTTTATGCTTTGATGCTTTGCCATTTATTAGGTGAAACCAGCTCATCAAATTATTTTGATTATAGATATAGCTCAGTTTATTGATCTTTTAGTGAGATCCTTAAGAAAATTTTTGGTTAAGAGGTGGCTGAATAGAGTAGTCAAGAGACTTGCTTGGTTGCTTTTTTCTTTGAGCCAAGTAATTGGGAGTTGTTTCTTTTGTACTCATAAGGAAAGATGTGAGAATGAGCTTGAATATAAAGTGTGGGTATGGGCACTTGAATGAACAATACTGTTTACTGTGTGCTTAATTTCTACATCCTAGTCAAGTTGATGCACAAAGATCAGAAACATCAACTGTCCCAAGCATAAAGTCCTTCAGCTTAAATCCTTCTACCAGGGTTTATGTGAATTCATTTTAATGAGTTTGAATGGTTAACTTTACAATCTTGTTGGACTTTCTTTTTAAAAAAATAAAAATAGCTTCGTTTCCTGACTTATTTGCATGTTGGGGTTCTTTAATCTGTTTCATACTGAGGATCTCATAGGACAGGAGGATAAACTTCTTAAAATGTAATCACTGAGGAAAAAGATGGAAATTATTGAAGTATGAAGGAGGAAAGGCGTGAACAATCAAATAAGTGAAAAATCACTACTGTACTAGAAGCTTTGAACACAGAACATACAGAGGTGCTATTTTTTGTTTCTGTCTGCATTCCTACAAGACACACAACACTCTTTTCAAACAAATATCTGATGGATAAAAACATGTCTGATTAGATAATTCTTTGTTGCTTTTGTCAAAGGGGGAAAAAAAAAGCTCTCATCACACTGTGTGGTAGATTTGGGTGTCTGGGAGATAAGAAGCAACCATGCAGTTAGTCAGGTTAATTCTTCCTGTCTTCAATTACATCTTTAGAAGCTTTTGATAGTTGACAATGTCTACTTGTTATTCAGAATAGTTTTGAGAAAAGGAAATGATAAAAGCTACAGCTTTCTGGTTAGTAATTACAGTCTATTTAAGGTAATGTAGATCTGAGTAAGCACTGTGCTTAGGGAAAGGTACATAAGTTAACAAAAATGATCATCCTATATCCCACATAACATTGTTTAAATGTAGAAGTGGTAACAACAGTAATGAAGGGACTCTGTTTTTCCAAAGATATCACTTTGGTCTGTTTTTGTGTGTGTATTAAACCATGCAGCAGAATCACTGGCTTAACCATGCTTTTGGTCTAATTCAGTAATACCTTTTACACATGATTAATTTTAAATATGAATGTGTTTTTGTTAACATGCATAGAAGCGCTGAAGCTCTGCAGAAAATAAGTGGCAGCAACTGAATTTGTGCTACCAACTGCAGAAACTCCCCTGAGCTGCTTCTGTGGTCTTCTACTGTCTCAACATCAATGAAGTACAAAGCCTATCTTGGGAAATTATATTATGTCAAATGTAGGGTATTTTGTAGAGAACAGTACTGCAAAATGACTGCTTAGAATTTATCAGATAACCATTTCATGACATTTTCCTTTAGAGATGACAGTAGTTGTACACCCAAGAAAATGGTCACAGCACCAAGCTTGCCAGAGTTCAGGAGGTGTCTGATTTTTGAGTGGTCGTGCGTGGAGTCAGGCTTGATGATCCTCATGTGTCCTTTTCATCTTAGGATATATTCTATGATCCCATGGTTTTCTTTACTCTGGGACTGTTATTTTCTGGGTAACTTGAAGGCATTCATACTTCAGGACTACGTATGATCTATGCCTGCAATATTGAGTTTGGTCCACTGACAGAATTGCTCAGGCTATGCAGTTCATGGTCTTCAATACAACTATGCTGGAAGATGTCAGTGCTGTTCTGTGTTACCACAGTTGTTTTGTCCAGTCAAGAGTTGTGGAAAAAAAACGATGTAACAACAGTGGAGTAGTTCTGTCTTTCACGTGACTAGAGAAAGTGTAAATGAACACCAAATCACTATATAGCCAGAATAAAAGGAAAAGCCAGAATAGAATGAAAATTAACTTATTGTGACTTTATGTGTTAGCATCCTTGCTAAATTGAATTATGAAGTTAGAGTAACCACTGCAATTGGTGATTCTGAGTATGAGGCGTACTTAGTACTCGTGTAGTCTTTTTCTGCTTTTAAATCATCACTTAACCCTCAATGAAGGAAAACCTTTGAAACAGAGGACAAAATTGACAAAATTGCATTGCATGCGAAAGTAATGACATACAGAATATTAAGCATTTGTTTAAGTGGGGCTTTTCCGATATGAAATTACATTTGGATAGAAAACCATGTATTAGCCACAAGTGTTGAATTGAACTAGTTAAATTGGCAAAGCTGTGCTTTCTGCTTTCTTATCAAAATTTCTGCAAATTTCCTGTTTCAAATTTCAGCATATGTTTCAGGTATCGTTTGAAAATGGCTCCTGTGCGAGGAAATGTTTGATGCTCTTATACTTCATGATTTGTGATATGATTAATGTTTGGTTACTGATGTATGAGAGGTGGAGGCTTAGATGTCCATTCTTTTGCAGCTGTTTGATGCTTATGGAAGTAGGTGAGTTTTACTTATTTCTGCAGTAGCTGGTACTGCATGGTATCTGGTGGCCAAGGATATTTTTCAGTTCTTTCTAAACTGCTGTGGCAGGGAAGATGCTGTTAAAATGAGAGAACAATAAACATGTACAATGTAGTATAATGAAGAGTATCCCTGAAAGCATCTATGCAAAAATCTTGTAAGAAATAACACTTGCCTTGCTTTTAAGGGAAAGATATTGAGAATAGCAGCTAGATACTTCATAGATCTGTGAGTACAGAAAAAAATGCTCGTGACTTCTGTTCACGATAAAAGTAAAGTGATAAAAGTAAAGGCTTCTTCAGAGAGCTGGGGAAAGCTCTCGGATTTTCTTGCCTTATTGTAGAATACATTACTTGATTAAGAGAATAAACATTAATGAGCTGTAAAGAAACCTGAAAGTGCAATATCTTGTGCATGGGTGTTTAGAAACAGGGACTGAAAGTTATTAGGAAGAACATCTCTGTTCTGTCCCATTACTGAGTAATGAACTGTTTGCTGTTCAGCAATGGTAAGCATCTGATGGCCACTAGCAGCTCATTCTCTGTGAGAAGGATGGTAGTTTCACAGAACAAAGTATTGATTCAAATTTCCTTCTTCTCTAGGGAATCATATGGTGCTTATTGTTTATTATTTCTTTGATGATGTAAGCTGGTAATGGAAATACCCACACATAAATTTCTGAGTCTTTAAAGATCATCATCAGTTACTGTGTTGGATGAGCCTTCCTGAGATTAAAGGCCCCTGAGTGCATTGGGCAGTGCTGCGTTCAGCGCTCAGGCAATAGGTTTCTTTTCTTTTTTTTCTCTGATCTGTTGAGAAACACTGCGAACTTAAATGGCAGACTGTCTTAACTCTGATTGGACTAGGAATGTCAGTCTTACTACAGTTGGCTGGCTCTTGTGGAGTCTTTGCCTGCTTTGAAATGGTCAGATTGATTTGTAATAATACTGGTTCTCAAGATAGATATGAAAAAGGAATAACATGAAACTTATGTTGCTTTTTAATGCTTAAGTAATAACAGGACAGTCCTTTCCTTTGCCACTCCTTCCTGCTGGTATTCCATTACATTTTGTTGCTGTGTGACAGATGCCAGCAGAGGAGCAGAAAATGGTGTCACATACAAAATAGCATTTGACATGCAAGTGAGTATGAAACAAAGTTTTAGCTATTGAATCCTTTTATGTGGAAAAAAATTACACCCGTTGAAGTTCACCAATGGCTGCTGAATGTTTATAGAGACCAAACAGGGGTTGTGAGCACAGTGAGGTGGTGGATGGTGCAATGGTACCGTCACAGCATCTCTGAAACAGTGGGTCACCTCTGCTGGTATAGATTCTTACAAGTGTGTCATTCAGACTCTTGTTCATCGCTGGTGAAAATGCAGAGCTGATGGTAGTGACTATCTTGAACAATAGTGTTTTATAGCTGAGAATTTGCTCTATCAAATAGTGTTATTGTACTCTTTGTTTCTGTATCTTCCGTGGAAATAAATAGGAGGCATCACTTTTGAGAGACCTGAAGGCTACCAGAATGCAGTTACTGGAATATCTCAGTTGATGGTACAGTTTGTTCTCCATATTCTTATGTGGCAGCTTGTGACGGGCTTGCTGGTATAATACGGATGCCTTTCTGACATTCCATGCCAATCCACTCCCCTCCAAAGTAGATTTCTTCTAGGTAAAGAACAACCAACTGCATCACTTAAAATACAATCCATGTCCAACAAATAATTTTCACTGCATCTTTAGATAATGCAACTTTAGTCCAAATAGAAGCATTATCTACTGTGTTAACAAAATGGAAAATTGTCACTTAATTAAAACTACAGTGATTTGTCAGAACTGTATGTTCACTGTCTATAGCAAACTGACATCTTGCTGGCAGTAGCTGATTAGACAGAAGGTGAGCACTGTACTGTCTGCAGTACTTTTCTGTTAACATCTGCATTTGATGTTATGGGTCTCAGTGCTCATTCCTACTCATGAAATTTAGTATAATCTTTTGGGATTTTTCTTCTGTGTCAAACATAATGTTCTGTACTCATATGCTGTTATTTTTATATGTAGTCCTGTTGAAGTCCCTGTTATGAAAAACACGTCATATTTACTTCTAAGATCTTGGATTTGTTCTTGATCTAAGTAATAGGCAATATTGGCCAGAGTACAGAGATTTCGATAAGCAGAGATGGAGACACAGGTCTAGTGATTAAATATGAGGGCTTGGGATACACAGACTTGAGCTCTTGCATGGACTGTTAGAGGGTTTTAGCCTGGACTTTTCTGCCTCTAGCAAAGAGCAGCTGTTTGAACTTGAGTTTCTCATGAGCAAGGCCAGGATTTAAACATTCTCACAAGCTTACAACACCAGCACCAGTATAGAACAAAACCTGACTTGGAGCACTGCCACAAGCCCAAATGGCTTTTAATCATTTTCCATAAGTGATGTTAGTAAGAGTGCTATTAAATAACTATTTGCTTAAATGAAATGTATGACATGACAGGAATATTGCTCTGAGTTTTGACTTAGCCTTATGTGAAAATCATAAGCCAAGAAGTTTAAAAGCAGATAAATAATCTTGACACTTTGAAAATAAGGTCTTTTCCCTCTATTTTTTTTTTTTTTGAGCTGCATTCATTTTTATTTTAATTCCTGTTTCCCTACGTGAAACAACACTTTCTCAGTTTTATTTTGACAGAAAATGCACAGAAAGTGGAGCAAATTAGGTATATGAATGTTCAAATTGGACATGAAATGTCAACAAACAGTTGGCCTTTTTTGCATTTGCAGTTCTTATTGTCAAGAGAGTAAGTGACATTCAGCATTGGCTTCTGTATTATAGCATGTCCTGTGGAGATGGCCTAGTGAGACAGGCAATTCTGCAATGAAAAGTGCAGAATAAAGGTGTTTTTAGCATTATTTTCAATAGTTCCATGGTGTTTTCCATTGTGTGAGGATAGCACTGTGAAACTGTGTAAGCTAAGGCAAGTAAGTTAACTGCTTGTTAACCGGCTTTCTTACAGGATGAGAATTTTCAATAGAGGGGAAGGATGCTTCAGTAGCTGTGGTGCTGGCATGTGTTTTGGAGATTGAGGGTCATTCTGCTCCTGACTGAGACTTGCTTAAATTGTTCCTCCCTTCCTACTTCTGCTGTATGAAAGGCATTGACAATAGAAGACTGAAAGGGCTATGAAGAGCTCAGCTAGTTAGCTACAGAAAGACGTATTAACACTTTTAGGATCAATTTTCTCATTGACAATTCCAGTATTCTGGTGGAATTCAGAATGGAGTGTAGCAAATGGCCTGGGTTTTGGCAGCGTGTATTTGGGGCATAAAGCAGTCAGTAGCCTTTGTAGAGAGGAGGCTAAAGAAGGAGAGAGTTCATGCTATCTAGGACAAATTTAGCAGTTCCCAGGCGTGTAGCGTTGAATGATAAGCTGGATCATCCTATTCTGTCTGTCTTTAAGAATCAATATTTGGTGATAAAATGAAGTGCTCCCTTGAGCAGTGCTTAACTCTGACAAAGTTGTAAATGTTGCACGGTGTTCAGCCTTCTATCAGGCTGAGACGTACCGCACCAATTTACCTCAGTCTTCATATCAGAATGCTCAAGCAAACACCAAGCTGTTTTTTTGAAAGTAGGTATGGGATTAAAGAGGAAGTCAGTGTTGTTTTCATGCTTGTATGTGGGGATGCATGGAATTGTTTCAATGTTTTGCTTCGGCTACAAATCTAATGTGCCTCCTACAAGAAGCTGCTTTTCTAACAGAGCTGGTATAGATCACATCTTCCTGTTGCCTGGAATAGCCACAGTTCCACTTGATGTACTCACTGAATGCTTGTGGTCTGTGTGCTGCCTTATGTCCTGACAATCAAGGAAGACATGCTTCATTTTAGTTATGCTAAAGAGTAGCCTGGTGGATTTATTCAAAGAACAGTTAGTGCAGTGTTCTTGACCCTAGGATTTCCTCTGTTGATTGTATCTGTTACATGTTCTGTGACCCTAAAATCTGTGTTGTGGAATACGTTTGCCATTTAATTGTGACTTTTTAACACAAAAACTTTATAATTTGATTTAACTTCAATTATTCTTCAGTCTGTCTCAGTTCAACTAGAGATTATTTCTACAGCTCTTTCTCTTGTAGAATATGTTCAAAAGAATATTGGCAAGCTTCTTCACTGAAGTTTTCCTGATGAGTTTCTGATGCATAGAAATGAATGTCATGAAGGCAGCAAGGAGGCTTATTTTATTACGTTGTGTTGAGCATATTGCCATATGTTGTATGATCTAGTATCTACCATGAGTACTGATTATATAGTGTTGTTCTTACCGTAGGAGTATAATAAGAGCATCATTAGAGTATGTTTCAATAAAAAATTATCTGGTCTTCTGCCTAAGTTTATGCATGATATACTTTTGTGTACATTCAGTGATTGGTGTGTAGACTGAAACTTCTATATGCCTCTATCTTAGATCTGAATGCCTGTTGTGTATTGATTAATAGCAGTTAAGGTCTGTATTCTTTTTAACTTTCTCAAAATCTTTGAAAAACTGAAATGTTTTGCTCAGTGATAGTCTGCCTGCTGAAAGGACAATAACACAATAACTGAATTTAGGGGAATTTGGGAAAACATTTCAGTTGCTATTTCAGTTTATTCTGACTGCTCAAAGAACAGAAATCTGACAACAGATCTTTGATTAGCTGTCTGGCACTTCATAGTGTTTCCAGTCCCTTTTATTTCTACTACAGAAAGCAGAACATTTTATCAGAGCCACAAAAAGGTAAGATGCCTAACAAATCATGTTCTCTTTGCTAGTATTCACTCATGCCTTGATGTTTTGATGTGGACTTGCTTCAGGGGGAAGTGTAGTTGTTTAGTAACATTTATGGATTATTTCATCCAATAATGCTGACTTGTAGTAATCTGATTTTGAAAATGTTTTTTTCACTGTCATGTTTACTGACTCTCTTTTCAGTGTTTCCTTCCTACAGTCCAATTTCTTGTCGAAGTACTTAAGTATACTCATAAGCTTTTTTTAAAGCCAAATTCAGTAATTTAGGGAGTAAAATCAAGTGTTCTGAAATGTCTGACTCATTCAAAGCAATGTGAGAAAGCTTTTGAAGTGGTAAACCTCCCCATTTGTGGTACTTCTATGGGGGAAGAAAGATCCTGCATCTAATTTACTGGAAAGAACCGAGTAGCTATAAATGGCTACATTGAAATCATTACAGCAGAACCAATATGTGCCTTACTTTTCTGAATTTCATAGCTGTCAATAGTTATTAACATAATAGTGTATCTCTCAGAGTCAGAGGTAGTGGTGCTACTCAATTGAACTTTCTTCTTGTTTTGGTCTGTGACACACAGAAACCCTATGGTTGGAATGTATTTTGTATGTTAAGTACCAATTAGTATGGCTTTTTTGTGCAGATTTCTTGGCCAGTATTTGGAAGATCTTGTGCTGAAATGCTTCAGAGTAAGCACTATGCTGTTTATGGAGCAGAACTGTGACTGGACAGACTGTTTTGTGATTCACTCAAACCCATTTAAATAAAGCTTCACGTACTGCTGAGTGAATGTGAAGTGTATCTGGCAACTTTGGGAGAAAGTTAGTGGATTAAGTATGCAAGAAATTCATGTGCTGTTAAACGCTCGCTCTGTTGGAAACAGTTTCAGTAGCAGTAATTTATTACAGGGAGTGCATGTGCATAAGAACATGGCATAAAGATGCACAGTTTGTATATATAGTTTGGTGAAGATATGTTGCTTATAATTTGCCTATGGCTTACTGAAGATTCTGGGATGAACGATGATCTGCCAATGTGTTCATCCAGTAGAGCAGCTATTATCTGTTTTGTCAACAAATAAGTGTTTGGTTTGATTCCATTTGTGTTCTCATTGCTTGTTAAATTACTTGCATTGGGGTACTGATGTTTCAAATCTACACTGCCTGCAGAACGCACTACAAGTATATAAATTTTTTTCTTACACAAAATTTTTTCCCTCACCACAAAACCTTGGTGGGAGACATGCATGCCTGTCTGCACTTGTCTTTTAAAACAAGTGATAGTTTTTCAGTAAAACACTTCAGTGAGCATTACTCAGGCTCAGAGGTCCTGTTTTAAATGACCTTAGATACCCAGCAAACTAAACAAGTACAGCTTGGTCTGAAGAGCAAAAACATGCATTGATTTTTGCTGCAAAGAGTTTTTTCTTCCATTGTGCAGCTTAGGGAGTAATTGAATATGAATTATTGAGCATAGGTGAATTTCCTGAATATTAATGATTTGGGAGGTCGTTCCAAAACTTATTGAGATAGAACGTTCCCTTGCTTCTGGAACATTCAGCTGTCTACTAATTAATTCAATGACCAGCATTACTCTTAGATCACTAATAATTCAATTATGTTATTTGAAATTTTGTAACTTTTTGAAGATAAGAGCCTTGTGTGTGTTACTTACACTCTGCTTCTGCTCCTTAGGCATTGTTAATGTGTACTAAAGATACCTAAAAGAATGATTCAATGAGTAAAGAGAAGAAAGGGAGATCATTCACTGCTTTATTACTGAAATATGTCCCTGAACATGTTTGGCTTCTTCTCATTTTCCTAAATTTCTGGGAAATTTGTGCTGCTCAGTGCAATGTCCCAGGATTAGCTGGGAAATGACAACCATCTGTGGCAGATGGTTGCACAGTGCCAAGTGTAGTGTTGACCTTACCAGTACAGATTTCTGTTGTGAGGATTGCTCTTTTCCTGTTTTTTCTTTTTCCGTAGAGAGTTTATGCATCCATCGTTGTCATATTCTTCTTCCTTTCTCTGGTGTGATGCAAGAAGGTATCTGCAAGAAAAAAAAACACCTCCAAACAACAATCCATGATCAGAGCTCCTGTTACACAATTTCAGTTCTGTATTGTGCCTCATCATAATTTCCTGAGGTCATTCTGTGAGCACACTGAGCACTCCAATGGCTGCTAATGTACTAAATGATAATAACATCTATGATTGATGCCGAGCAGTAAGTCTCAAAGCTGTGTCCAATTTTACAGCAAATAGAGCTGTGGACTATTTTTATAACAGGTTGACATTGCAGTGTGTGGATTGTAGAGAGTTTCCAGAGATTTTCTTTACTTAGCTTCCACTTACAGACATTGATTTAGTGTATTTAAAGCTGTTGAGCTGCCAAGGCAGGACAGTTACTTCCTTCAAGACAAAATACTTGAGCATCCATCTAAAACCACAGTGCTAAATGACCATCTCAGCCTCTAATGTAAATTTCTGAGGATGTTAAAATTACTGTAAACTACTGTGTCAGTCTGGTTTTACAGACTTGATGTGGATTATTTGTGTTACAACAGTTGGGGATCATGACTGTGGTGAATTAACATTTCATTCTTCTGTACTTAAAATAGACTAAGTGGCAAAGATCAGCCAGGTATTAGAGATGAAAGGATGAAGGCATAAAACTACATGCTAGAAGGGGCAGTGCTTGTACTTGGCGTGTGTAATTCCATTTCTACTGTAAAATTACTTGACTGGACATAGGAGATTGTTTCTTTGGAGATTTTGGAGCTCGAGGCTACTGACTGGTTCTCATGGAAAGCATACAGCTGCAATAGATGTTTGAAATTTCTGTGAAAACTAAAAATTGAAGCACATGTTTCTGTAACAGTCCCTCTGGAATGTTTCTGCTCATTTTTATTTAACTGAAAAGGATGGAAAGCTCTGAATAGGATTGGAACAACATTAATTTGGATTGCTAACTTCATGAACTGCTTGCATTGAGATATATGTATATTTAAATATAATTGTTTACATGTTTAGGAACTGAAGCTGTGTACCAGCGTCTCTGTGAGTGATAGGTGCTAAATGATGCTGAGTATTTCCTGAGATGCTTCTGTCTTCTGCGTAGTTTCTTGTGTTTGAGTGGAGTCAGCAGATCCAAGTTCATTCATGCTGGCCTTCTGAATGCTTGTCTTCTGTCTCCTGGAAAGGACAGTTCTACTCAGAGGGTGTTCAGTCCAGGTTGGGCAATTTTGCTATTTGTCTTGGGATCTTAAACTCTACAGTCTTGTTGGCGGTGCTGCCAAGGCTGCTCTTGGCCCTTGTTTCATCCAAGTTCTTCCTCGTTTTTGAGCAGCAGATCCTTTGGTAAGTTCACTGATCACTTGCATCAGGAAATCTAGAGGTAGATTGTGCTGAGCTGTGTTGGCATTACAAAGGTACTGAGGTGGCTTCAGTAACTTGAAAGTACTGGTGTCTGCAACTGTGAAGCTTTTTACTGTTTCTTCATCTACTTGTTCTTGTAGATCAGATCTGTAGCAGACATCTCCTACACCACCACTTGTGCTGGTGTGGGCTTTGATTCTTACTTGCAAACTCTTACATACTTCCTTGCACATCCCAAGGCAAATCTGCATCTGCTCAAGACACTCTTCTGCCTGCCCCATCTTTCCTATAGAGCTTCTGTACCTCCATGTGAGATAACTCACTGTGGGTCCATTTATCTCAGTAAGGTAGCTCTGCGTCTGTGCACTGACTTCTGCTTGTTCCCAGTGCTATGTTTGTTAGTACATAGCAATTTGAGATGGGCTGCAGGGCATGCTGCTTTTATATGGGAAATGTGAGAGTCTCCCTTTATTGTGTTCTCTCCTAGATGTATCTGCTCCATCCCCTTTATCCCCAGCTTTCCTTCATATTATAGTCCTCTCCTTGTATGCCTAGTTTAAGTTCATATATTTTGATATAAGTAGGGAAGAAAAAAAGACAGCAAAAGAGGAATCCTCAAAGCTTAAATATTCACTCAAATAAAACTATAAGGTTATTATTTTGCAAACAGGCTCTAACTTTGCAAAGTAGATCCAACAGTTCAGGGAATATCAAAAGTGAAGCTGCCTCTGCAAAATTCAGTGCTTTTGTATGTACTGTAATGTATTTGTCCAACTCTTTCCAGTTGGAACCTTGCCTCATTTTGATGGACTGCCTAACAATGGAGACAGCTGTTCATGTTTATTTTTGTCCTTGTCCTTAAACAAATGGACTTGTTCATTCTCAATATGCTTGTTTCACAGCCTGTGGTCCATTTGTCTCCTGAATCCCCAAACTATTCTCAGTCTGGTAAAAATCTGAATCACGTTAGTTGAATTTACTGGATTTATCCCAGGTTTACGTGGCAATTAAAGTTATGTTCAAAATAAAGTGCAGATGCGGAGTAAAACAGGAAGTATATAATTCATATACTAGGCAGAGCTGGATTAATGCTCCTGAGCATCAACTCATTTTGATGTGCAACAAGTAATTCTTCCACACCATAAAAGAGAACTTTTAAAATGCTTTTTTAGTATTTTGAAATATCAGTTCTGAGCAATCTTGTTTTCATGTACTTATTGAAAGGTTCTTGGTCTGAATTAAGGCTTTGAGTTTGAATTCAGTGAGCTAGATCACATGTAGGTGAACAGATTGCTCTTTATACCATGAATTGGCAGCTAATTTTTTCTTTTATGTTCTTATACCACCTGCTTCCTCACTTGATCAAGGAAGTAGTAGAATACTGGGGAGTTGTTCTGGGGGAATTTTTAGGGAGAGGAAAGATACTTGGATCTAACTAAGCACAAATACGTCACTTACAGTCAAAGAACGGTTTAGGTTGCGTACACAAACATACATCTGGTATTGGATTTTTTTCATACTGAAGTGTTTGAACAGGCTTTCATTCAAATTCCTTAGACATCAGGAACTCGACTATCAGTTCAAAATCCAAAGAACTTTTGTTTCCCCTTCTACTCTTTCAAATGTTCTGCTGTATTTGCTGGACTTTGAGCTCTGTACAGAGTGTTAACAAACTTTTTATAATTGCACAGTACTTGCCTATTTTATTCTCACACTTAGAAACTGCTTTGTTAAGTCTGAAAGTGTCTAAGGTGGCTGCAAACAATTCTGTTCAACTTCATCACTTATGAATTCAGATTTAACAAATGGAAAACAGTTGTGCGTAACAGAATAGAGGTAAGTAAGTTATTTTGACTTCATAGAGCACTTTCTGGTACTGCTGTAATAATGCATAGGTGAGGTATTTTAATAAACAAAAACATGTTAAAATTGTATAGTTTAAAGGTATATCCCCACTATGTTTCCTTCTTTTATTTATCCTTCGTACTTCTGTTTCAGTATGTTTGGCATCATTGAAATTCAATTTGGTGTTAGGAAATCTAAAACATGTTATTTCTTGCTCTGAATATGTACGTACACTTTAGGAACTGCAAGAAAGAAGATACGTTGGCTTTGCTTTTCCTGCATGTAGAAATGGGAATTATATCAATTGATTTTTATTTTATTTTATTTTTGGCTTGGGTCAAGGCAGTTTTGTGGCTTTCTTGGAATACTGTGAAAGCAGATATCCCAGCTGGCTGGCTACTGTCCTGTAATTGTGCAGTTTGGTCACAACAGAAAATGTCTTCAAGAAAGAAAATAAACTGGTGATTGATCGCAAGGAATCACAGCTAGTTGTTATGATTTTATTTTTTTTGAAATAAGGTGTTTCCATAACTAAGGAAAGAAACAGCCCTATGATTCATGTTGAAACAAGATGGTCGATGTTCTTATTTTTTCATGTCATCTTGTGACAAGTACAAGCCATTTGTTCAAGGAGAGGCAAGCAGATATTAGTCCTCTAAGTGCTGTTTCCATCTTGTTAGACGGAAAATAGTTTGGGATAATTAAAATAGCCAGCATGCATAAATCTCAAGAGCAAAGGGACAAAGATAACTAAGGCAGTTTCGCAGGGAAGGGTGAAGTAGGACCTTAGAAAACAAACCAAAAAAATTGTGACATATGGTGAATGTTGTAGTTTCACATCATTGAAGTGAATGCCTCCTACAGAGCCTGGAGAGTATCAGGAGTCCAAATTGCCTGAGATCACTAATTGTCCTGACCATCCTCACCTAGGATGTCCCTCCGTGGTGAAGAGCTCCAGTCAGTGCTCAGGCGTGGACCTCTACTTCAGGCCAGTAGCCCTTTCCAGCAGCAGTTCTAACAGGAGGCTGGATGTTGCAGATTTACCCTCATCCCAATCCTACCTTACCTTGTACGATGATCCCCGCCCCTGCTACTATCAGCAGTCTGCTCTGCTCAGATCCTGTGGGATTGCCCCTTGTTTGGAGGTTGATGGGCTGTAACCATGGCTTCACTATCATTGAGGACAGAAAGAAAGCTTTCTTCTTCCTGCTCCTTAAACCCATCTTAAGTCTTCCCTCTGTGTTCTGAGTGCTAGAATAAGTTAATAAGAGCTTTCTAAGCCCTTTTAAGCAGAGAAAGATAAAGGATCTAGAATAGAGGGTCCATGGTTATGAGAGAAAATAATGGCATGAACTGGCAAAAGGCTTACCATGTTGTAATAATTTAAATATCTGTAAGTAATAGCAAGTGGCTGTCAAGGTTTTAGTGAAACTTATCTCTATTTAAGTTTACTGTTTCTTTCTTTTCCATGATTTTCTGTATTTCTTGATTTTAAGTTTTTTTTATGTGTGTGTGGCGGAGGATTGAATTTCTGCTTCCTGAGAGTGGTGGAGGTTAAGTGAGAACACATGGATGTTAATATCACTTGCACTTGCAGTGTGCGCTTCAGAAAATATTGTCTTTCAAGGCTACAGAGAAAGATACTTCCACTTCCTATTTTATACCTGCATATGGAGTTGCATGTGAAACTAACTAAAAGAGTGAAGGGGCTATGCATAACAGCCACAACTAGTGATGGTTCCCAAATCAGTAGTTAAAGAGAGTTGGATGTTACTTAAGGTTTGTTACTCCTTACAGTAAGGAAAACCTTAGCAGGCCAGAATGGTGCAGTCTTTTTGATCTTAATAAGGATGACTTTGGAAAGCTTAGGTGAAGAGGCAACAGTCAGAAACTGCAGAGCCAAATTCTGAACTCTGCTGCTGGGACATCTGGTGTAATCCAGTGGATGTGTTGTTGTTCAATTGTTGGTGCAATTGTGAGAATCTTTAACACAGCTTATGTGTTCAGGTAAGAGGGGCGAAGACAGGTGGTGTGAACGATTCTTCACTCATCAAATCTTTCAAAACCATCTCCCAGAAATATCAGAAAAGAAGTCTACTAAAAAGAAGTGAAAGCTGATAGTTATGTGGTGCCTCCTTTTCCCTGGAGCTTTCTTAATTCATAGGGCAGTAAATTTTTGACCCTGATTCCCATCTCCTTGCAGGTCAGGGTGTATTTCAGGAGTGATGTTAGACTGTAGGCTATACCTCTGATTATTTCTCTGCAATTATTTACTCTCTAAAATCTCCACTTTACCACCTTCTAACAAATGGGCACCAAGTGTTTGTGTGCTGCTGAATTTGAATAAAAGACTTTTGGAGTAAATAGTTAGCATGGCTGAGACGCATAATCGTCACAGTCTGCTGTAGCTTTTGAGCTTGTTGTATCTCTAGTGTGCTGTTGCAAACTGCAAGGCAGAGGTGAAAGGGAGGAGGTGGTTCTTTCAAAACACAATAAAATTGCTGCAAAGTGTTCTAATGTAGCTCTGTTAAATAAAAACTATTTTCTGCTAATGAAAGCAGTATTTTGTCATTGTATCATGTTCTTAACAGTTGTGAGGATTGTCTAAGAAACTGACGTACTGCCAAAGCTGCAGTGAGGATACAAGTAGATTCTTGTGTGGGTTGGAGTAGATCTTGTGGTAGAAATTTGTGTGTGAAGAAAATTTATTCCTTTCTTCTGAGGTAAAAACAGTCTATTGATAATGTAGTTTTTGAGGAATACAGGTGTTGCATTTCTGAGTGGGACCAGTAATTGACCTAGTATTATATTTTGCTTAGATGAAAGCTTCAAAGGGAAATTCAGCGGTTTTAGAATTTGACCTCTGTACAGTTTGTTCCTTACGTCTGCTTGTGGTTGTTCTGTGTTGGCCCTTTAACATGAGCAAAGATGTGGTCTTTCCAATCAACTGCTGATGTGGAGACTTTGAGAGGAATAGAGGAAATACTCACATAGCTTGCAATCTAGCATGCTAACCGTCAGCATTTCTTGAATGTCAGCACTGATCTTGTGCTTTTTTTTCCAGAAACATATGGCAGGAACACTGCAGAAAGGAGTAGGGAAAGACTTTGTGTCCAGTAAGATATAGACAAGGGCAGAAACGAGTGTAGGTGACCTGATAAAAATGAAAGGAGAAGCTTGCTACATTAGTGACTGTTTCTGAAGATGAACTGTATATATTTTTCTGTTTATACTGCTATTCAGTTTCAGAGATTGAGTCTGCAATACTGAACTTATTAAAAAGCTGCAAAATATTGGCAAATAAATAGTGTATTTGGGGAAATTGGTATAGAGCTGCAGTCACTGATATTACTGTTGTCATATATGTACCTGTTGATGTTTATACAGTCTAGATGGTACACAGATAATTTGTTAGTTTCACTTTACCTGCTTTGGCACCAATATATAATAATAATAAGTTGCATGTTTTAAATGCATAGATGAACAAGAATAAGAATGATAACTATTTCTTTGGCTTTTCCTTTTACTATGTGCACCATCTAGATTTGTTTTATCATGCAGTTCTTTTTAATGTTTAATTTTTGTGGTCCTACCTTCTTGGCCTGTGCTGTTTGCTCACCAAGGATATCATAAGAAAGAGATCTGTGATAATATTTAGGTGTCTTCTGGATCTTCTGAATATATATATTATATATATATATAATAATATATATATATATTTTTTGTAATTGTGGTAGGGGAAAGGCTTTACTAAAACTATTTAAATAGTTGAACTTGGGCAGTGGTTTCAGTTTTCTTTGATTTAAGTAGACTTTTCCAGTTGAGGTGAAGGCACACCAACAGCTAATTTAAGTATGAAAATAGATATTATTTTCTTACTACTACTTATGAACCTCAGAAAAATTCTGTGATCTTTCCAGAGTTCTTAGATGGTTGAAAACTGCTGAAGCATTACAACTTCCGTGTAGGAACGCTCTGTTGGAAATAATAGCAAGATTCTGCCAGTAGATGGTGCAGTTTGTAAAAACATACTGTGGAGACTTCCAAGCGGATGAACAAGTTTTGAGTGTTGAGATTTCTGACTGGGTTTTTGGCTTGTGAAACAGTGACTTAGCTTCTTCTAGTTATTTTCTTAGTAATCTCCATAGGAAGTTCTAACTTGTAATATTCAATATTATGAATTTAGAAGAAAGTTTGCAGTTATTTTGCTCAGTGGTTATATGTGCTGTCATGATAAATCCTCTGTATCCTGTATAATACAGGTGAGAGTAATGAAAATAGTGTTTCATACTTGGAGAGAACTTTGTGGAACATTCTGTCATTCATTCATTCATGTAGGAGGAAACCTACAGCTGAACCTTTTTGAGACAACTGTTTTGCAATTTTATTGTTTTTTTTTCTTTTTCAGTTGGACATCTGCATGCCTTAAGGACTAATAAACTATAGTTAATTTGAATGTTTTAAATGTTTTCTGTGAGCTACCATGCTTTTATATCAATTTTTCACTGTTACCCCAAGGAGCATCTTTCAGTGTGGTGAATTTGATCAACTGCAGATTTTTATGTGGCTTCAAGAGGCTGTGCTCAGAAACACTCACAATGTGGCTCATAAATATTAGAGGGCAGAGCTAAAACTTATTCAGCATTCTGGAATCTTGTTCACCATTGCTACTGGCAATACCATTAGACTGAAGCTGTTGTAAGGATTTTCTTTAAAGATTTAAGTTGACCAAAATGAAGATATGTCTACCACTTAGACTCCATTAAATAAACTGTAGATGAATAGGTATGAATATCCATTATTCACACAGATGTGTACTTGAATGATTTTGTGTTAACATAGTGAAAAAATCTGACGGCATTTAAGAAATTCAAAGAAACATTTTATGGTGACCTGTATCAGTCCTTCAGCCAGTGAAATATAGGACATGCTGTTGACCATACAGTAATCAAAGTAAAACCAGATTATTTTAGTTGTTGAGCACAATCTAAAAATTGTAGAGATGAGATCAATAGCTGTCTCACTACGATGGTTTTGTTTATTTGAGTAACTCTGCGGGTAGTGCTGACTATGTATTTTGGAAGTATGGCAAACAAAGGAAAAAATGGGGAATAGAAGGGAATGGTAGGAGGTAAAATGGGTTTTTGTAAGGTTGGCTGCAAGAACATCTGTAGCTGTCCTGATTGCTTCCTTGTTTTGCTTAATGCTAAGGCTGGTAATTTCAAAAGCAATTACAAGTTTCATGTGTCAATTTTATGCACCTGGTGAGGCACCTGTATTGCAGTCTGTGCTCTCTAGAAGTACTCAGTTACTGCTGTGCTTTTGAAAAGACAACCGATTTGTTTGAGGTATTGATAATTGAACAGCTAAAAATTTAGTACCGGTAGTATATGATGAAGTAAACCAGTCTTGAGAAAAAAGCTGATATTGATCTTTTTGGCACAAAGTGCTTTTTAAAACTATTGATGCAGTTGTTTATTTTTTTATTTTTATTTTTGGGAAGCTGAGCTACTTCAGAAGTCATGCTGCTTTTTGACCCATTCATCCTGCTGTGGAAAGAGATTCAATCTAGAAAGCTTTACGCACTTACTCTATGTGGCATGCCTTACCTTGCTCTCCAGTTAACAAACAGTGTGTTTGAAGTTCAAGCAGCATAACTAGTTGTGCTCCCAATCTTGCCTGTGATTCTTGGCCTGTGCCATCAGTTACGGTTGCTACCTGTATTCCAAGCCTGCCAGCAAACCAAGGCATTTCAGGATTTCCCTGATTTTGTTTTCAGTCTAAGTAAAAGCTTGTCTATATGCTGACATTTATGTATCATGGATATAATACCTGAGGTGAATTGCCTAGTAATAGTTAGCTCCTCTCATTTTATGTTGGCATTTTAAGTGTGTGTTTCATTTTACACTGTGTGGTGTTGTGATGATATTCTGATGCTGTGGGTAACTTGCAAATGCCTTGTGTATTGGGAGAGTTATGGGCATGATCTTGGAGAATTTTGTGACTTTTTAGCTTTTTTATTTCTTTTCCTAATGTTGCTTCTGTCATTGTTGGCTAAATTGGGAAGAGGCAATGCCTTTTTAATCTTGAATTTCCTCTGCTCTCTTCAAGAAGTAGATGTGCTGTTAAGCTCACACAGTTCCTTTAATTAGGTAATTAGCAGTGGAATGACAATGCAAAGAAATCAGGAGTGGAAAAAATAATAGACTTGCCATGCCCTAACAGTCCATCAGTTACTACAGTAATCTCTCAGTCTCATTAATTTATGATCCTATAACCTTGGTGATACTTTCACGTCTATAATTCTGTCTCTATCACTGAAGATGTACAGCCTAATAGATCTATCCCAAGGTAAGTGGTTTTCACTCTGCAGATCAGAGATGCTTTGCCTATCTAATGGTCCATGTCAGCTATTAAGTAGTGATGCTGGTCTTCTCTGAATAGGCCTTTAGCCAACATCTTCTTTCAGTTAGCTTGCACAGCACAGTTGTAATATTATGACTCATCAGTGTATTTTTTGTCTGTTCATTGGATTTCTTGATTATTTTTGAAAAATACTTTTTAATATTTTGTATCCATTCAAGCAATAATGATTATATTTATGAAATTGTATGTTGGGTAAAAAATACGTCTTTGCTTAATATCTCTTCTTAAGAAATTGGTGTGCAAGCTGTGACTTCTTAGCAGTTCATTATTATCATCCAGTTGGGAAAACCTTTGAGGGGAACACTGTTTCAGTTAATCGGTATTTTCATTTCTTTTCCTTTATTTTCTAATGAGAAAAACAGTAAAATTATAGGGTTTTCTTACATGAAGTATGTTCTCTGACTTTCTGTAGTCTGCCACGAAGATGATTAATTGCTCAGGCTACAAGACAGGACTCTTCTAGGGGAGCCTTCTTTATCTGATAGAGACTAAGATTACTTAAGGAGAGGAAAGTACATTAACACTGGCTTACAAAAATAGTTCGTATACTCTTGAGATGAAGCTCTCTTTTGAGAGAAGAGTGACATGAGGCAAAAAAATGTTAACTATTTTACTAGTACTATGTATAGTTTTGCAAAGATGAAGAGTAATATTAAATTAACTCAGAAATACAGAATGAGCAATTCACTGTTTCCTCAAGTATTTGTTGAGTAGCTCAACTACTTTCTAGCTTGAAAGACGAGCTAAAGAAAAAAGGTGTGGTAAATCCTGTTTTATGTTTATGAGCTATTTAACTGACCTCTCTGGAAATGAGAGGAGTTAATTCAATGTGCTTATACAGTAGGACCTAATTATGCTTTTTAAGCCTCTGGATCCCACGTATCACATCTTGTGCAAAGTTGCTCACTGTTCTGTGAAGTCATCACCAGGAAGATCATTTTGACGGAAGGCATTCTTGATGTGCCGTACTGGGGAAGTGTAGTCAATGTTGCATTTCTAGAGGAGAGATTACACAATTATGCCGTATATTTGGGTGGATTCTCTGAGTCTCATGAGAAGAGAGTCACTTGTGTCAGATGTTGCCTGCACAGCTCAGTGGAGTTGCTGCCTGGTGGCCAGAGCCTGAATAAGTCATAGGGAGAAGCCACTCATATCCTTAGTATTGATTTCCACAAGTGTTAGTGCTTACCGTGACTGGAGGACCAGATAGTCTTTGAAAAGCCAATACAGATAAGCATGTTTGTATTTGCTCTTCTCTCTTCTGGATTTAGTTGCTGTCTAGATCTTGGGTAACAAATGCCATTTTCTGAGGATAATCTTTAATCTAAAGGTTTCATGGACAACACAGGGACTCTAACACCTATGTTGTAATAATGTTAAATAAAGGCTTAGAGGCTTTCCTATATTTATCCTCTCTTTTTCAATGGATGGCCTGTGTGTATTCTCTGTCTTTGCTCTCTGTATTTCATTGTGCATGTCCTTCTGTGACAAGTATTGAACAGATGGGGTGGATTGGCATAGGTTGAGGTTTCAGCAGTTAATTCTTCTATAACACAAAATAGGAATAGATCCATGTTTATCAATTCTGAGAATGTTTCTTTCATGGTGATGACAAACCTGCATTTGTCTGAAGGCTCTCATCTGAATAGGAATGTTTCCACTGATTTGATTCTTCTCCAAAGCCAATCCCACTTTCTGTTTGTGTAGAAAGCTGAAGCAGCTTAATGATTATCTCTAAGCTGAAGTGAACAGAGTCTCTTGCGTGATTGCATGTGGCAGTGTCAGAGCTGATCTAAATTCAGGTGATCTTAGTGGCTGTAGAGTTCAACTGGGAGGAGGAAAAATGAGATGAAATTGTTTGAAGAGGGAAAATCCTCTTCCTTCTCTCTCTCTCTTTCTCTCTCCTTGTCAGATTTATGGAAGAAAATATGCAGCTTTCAGATCTACATGTTTTTCCAGAATTACTGCCTTCTGTACTAGGTCTTTTCTTGTATAGAAAATACACAAGAAGGATTTTGGGGTCAGTCTAAACAGTTTTTCTTTTAAATATTTTTGTTTTTACAAAAAAAAAAAAAAAAAAAAAAAAGCAAGCTTTATACATAGACTTTAATTTTTTTTGACATTACCTCAGAAGGGCAAGTTCTGTTTTTCAAGGGGTAAGATAGATAAAAAAGGAGTTGGAGGATAAAAAAAAACAAAAAAAAAAACAAAAAAAAACCAACCTGGAGGGTACTACTTTGGAATGAAAAATAATTCTCATCCCTATAAGAATCTTTTGTTCAATCTTCATAAATGCGAGAGTTAATCTGGTTCCAGAGCAAGTTTATCAGTCTCCTCTTTCTGTTGGGGCTTTCCATTCTATATCACTTGTTGCAGATAACTGAATTCTGAGTGATGTGAAATGATTACATTTCATATAATAAGTGGATCGAACAAGCCAGACGAACATTCTGCTTTAAATATGAGTAATCCAGTCTGAAAGCAGACTCCACCTCCAGAAATTTCTTCAGTGTTGTGGCTTTACTGTAGAAGTCATGAAACTGAATTATCTTTGCTTACTCAATGCAGTTGATAGGTTTTCACTTTGTTAAAAAAAAAAAAAAAAAAAAGCTGCTTTTTGACAACAGTGATTTCTACTCTAGACTTCCTCATTCCTGTTAGCTTATCTTGTCCATAAAAGATGAAAGATTTTTCCTCCATACTATATCTGATATTAAAGCAGGGGAATGTTACAGTGGGATGGTGTGCAGAAAAGAGTGAAAATCCAGCAGGAGAGATAGAAATGATAGTGATGTAGAGGGCATGTACATCTTTAAATTTCTATATTTTTGAGACCTTGTAGTGTATTTTGTGTGGTACTTGTATGCTTACACTAGTTTCTATGTAAATATGTTCTGTTTTCTCCATCTGACTGTGGAGAGGTTGGAAACTTCAAAGTTGGGCCATTTGTTAGTAAATGCACTGTATTATCAGAATAACTATATCTTAGATGGGAGACAATCAGTAGTAGCATGAAAGATGCTTCAAAAATGAAGTGGTAACAAATGCTGAAATGTTCCATCAGCGTTTTTACTCTGGTTGAGCAATTGGATCAGAGAATCCAACTGCACTTTGTACGTACAGTGCAATACAGGAGCACCACTGCCTACAGAGCCCAGTTGGAGAGTAACATTGTAGTGCATTTCTTCCTGTCAGCAGAGTTGTCATCATTAATCCACATCTTCCACATTGCAAAGCAGTTGTGAGAGGAGCTGATTTGCCCCATTGTCATGGTGGAACAGTACTGCTTGACTGAAGTTTTTAGGTGGCAAAGACTGCATATTGTGACAGTTATGAAAAGATTGTACAAATTTGTTCTGCGACATGTTCACTGTTAAAATTGACATGTTCTTTTGTCCTGCTTTGTTACACGGTGCATACACTATAGCTTTTTGTGATAGCTAGAAGAACTTGTTGTTGGGCATTGAGATGGAATAAACAGAAACGCCTGCTTCCAGGATGCTAGGGAAAACTGAAATCAGCCTGTGAACACTTTTATAAAATGTATTTTAGTTATTTGCATGTGTATGTAATTCCCTTTCGTGAACAAAATTGAGGTGAATGTTTCATACAAACAAAATACCTCATTCTTTCTCTGGCTTTTTCCTTTCAATTTGACCAGAAATATTATATAAACAGTATTCTGCCTCTAGAACATGGAACATTTTAGAAAATTCATAAAATAGTGTTTTTTTATTTCTTTCATTTTTTCCTTGGACTACTTCCAATACGAAATTGTTTTTTCTTTAGTTCTATAGAACTTGATTTGCTTTCTCTCCCTTTTCAGTAGATTTTAATTATTTACAAGCCATTTTTATGTTTTTAACCTGAAGCCACTACTAGATATGCTCTAGGATCTTGAATCTAGTACTGAAAAAATTATTTCATGTTGATAGAGAGTCAAATTTTGGGGTCTTTTGCCTTCTGTCTAGAATTGGCCAGGGGAAAGCACACTTCGCTTTGCTATATTTGAAGGATTTTGTACTTGTGGTATGGTTATGCCTGAAGGATTCATTGGCACTTTTGTAAAAAAAAAAAAAAAAAAAAAAAAAAAAAAAAAAAAAAGAGAGAGAGTGAGGTGATACAAGAGCGTATTCATGAGCTTAACTGTATTTTAGTTTACACTAAAAGTGTAGAAAAAGAAGTTGGAATGTAAGGGTTAGCTCAGAAAGCAAATGGTATCCTGGGCTCCATCAGAAGAGGGGTGGCCAGCAGGGACAGGGTGGTGATTGTCCCCCTCTACTCTGCTCTTGTGGGGCCCCATCTGGAATACTGTGTCCAAGTGTGGAGCCCCCAGTACAAAAAAGACAGGGAACTGCTGGAGAGGGTCCAGAGGAGAGCCACAAAGATGCTCAGGGGGCTGGGAGCACCTCCCCTACCAAGACAGGCTGAGGGAGTTGGGCTTGTTCAGCCTAGAGAAAAGAAGGCTGTGGGGTGACCTCACTGCAGCCTTTCAGTACCTAAAGGGAGCCTATGAACAGGAGGGGAGTCAACTCTTTGAAAGGGTATTTAATAGCAGGACAAGGGAAAATGATTTTAAGTTGAGGGAGGAAAAATTTAGGTTGAATATCAGGAGGAAGTTCTTTACAGACGTAGTGATGAGGCACTGGAACAGGCTGGCCGTGGAAGTTGTGGATGTCCCATCCCTGGAGGTGTTCAAGGCCAGGTTGGATGAGGCCCTGGGCAACTACAAAAGTGGGGGGTTGGTGACCCTGCCTGTGATAGGGGGGGTTGAAGCTTGGTGATCCTTGAGGTCCCTTCCAACTCTGGCCATTCTGTGATTCTGTTACAAAGCAGGTGGAAGAGAATGTATGAAGTTTTAGTGTGTTACCTGGAGTGTAGAAAGGCAGGAGCGCAGAGCTTGAAGATGTAAGATTTGAATATTGTTAGGCAGGAGCATTACTTTTCTTTTTTTTTTTTTTATGAACTCAAAGAAAGATGGCAGGATGTTTTAAAATTGAGAAGTGAAGAAGTGCAGTTCTTGATGGAATATGTAGTAATGCTTGAGGAGTTCAATGCTGATCTAAAATATACTACAGTATGGAAGTGAGCCTTCCTTACTGTGTTGAAGGAAATGTGTGGTATTTTGCTTGCAAAATGGGTTTATGAAGAAAATACTATTTTTGGCTACTTCATGTTACCAGCATGCCAATAAATAAATCTTTAAAACTTTTGTATATTGTCTGCTTCTGTGACTGTGTAAGATCTACAACAATTTATAATTCCTTGGTATTTGTTATCATTCCTTGAAAAAGTAAAGAAAGAAATGGAGAAGGCAGTGAACACCTGGACTTGGAGTTGATAAAACACTTGTACTCCTCTCTGTCTCAAATTAAAAAATGAAGGAATAAATCAAGTTAAAACTTCAAGAATAAGAGAGTAGAGACATATGTGGCACTTCATATGTAATCTAATGAAAGCAGGTCAAATGGCAAATGTGCAAAGCATGCTGCAAAGTCTCTCGACTGATGCTAACGGGTACTAATATACTGATAGGTGTGGATATGTTAATTTTAGCTATGCTTGGTAATTATTTGTTCAAGAACATTGTGACATTTTTTCCCCTTAATTTTGATTTCGTACTTACTGTATGTAGAATCTGCCAGAGTTGTGCTGACAAGTTACAGGTACCAGCATGGCTAGGCACATTTCTTAAGAAACATGAAAAAATCTCTCGAAAAACTTGAAAAACAAATGTGATGACAAAAGACTGCACTTACTGGCCCATAAATAGGCCATGCAAATAGAAGTGAGAGACTTGAAAATTATGTTTTGATTCAGAAATAGAAGTTGTTTTTTAAACTACTATTTTATTTGTGTAAGTGCAGTACAAAAAGCCTTCAGAAATAATGAGGAGTGCTCCCTCTTTTTGCAATTCCAGAAATTTTTAAGAGGTTTTGTTATAAATGGTAGACCTTACTTGTAACCATATAAGTGGGTTGTCTTCTCAGACACGCACTTCTGACAAGGAGCCTGACAGTATTGTTGTTATGAGTTATTGATTCATCAGGTTTCTGAATCTATGATTCAGAACTCTTAAATCTGTTCTCAAGTCTTGCTGGGTTGCTTACTGGAACTGTGGGTACACTCATCCTTCTTCCTGAGGGAGTCTGCTTTGAAGCTGGGCCTTAAAGGTACTTGTTTTTTTGTCTTTTTTTCTTTTTTTTTTTTCTTTTTTTTTTCTTTTTTTTTTAAATCCTGCTACAACCTAGTGAATCTTGATCTTTCCAGGCTTTATCCTTGGAGTTTTGGCAAGCTTCTCTATTTCTTCATTGTACATCTAGTGAACAGAAAAGCACTACTTGGCCAATTAACAATGTCATGCTTGGCCGTGAATAAATATTTCACAGAAAAATCTGAGAAAACCAAGGTATTTGACTCATTTTTAAGTAGCTTCTAACAAAATGTGAAAAGGAATCATAAGTGACACTGTCGTGGATGAGAGGGACCGTCTCTGTTCAATTATTGGTTTGTGTCTGTTTTCTTTCTTGATGTTTGTTTTAGTAATGCTCTGTGAATGTGTGCGTTTGGCATTTTGCAGATATCAGCTTAAATTGTGTGTAGAGAGAGATGTGGTCCAAGGCTTTTGATGGAGCACTTCAGGAGTGGAAGTGTTTGTATGTTGAATGAGAAGATCCTCATTTCTGTCTGTATAGAAAAAAGTGTATTTGTCTGCTGCAGAGATTATCAATGTTTTACTTTCTTTTTGTGTTTTGTTTTGATGAATCCGATGGTAGAATAATAGCATTCTAGTAGCTGGCTGGCTTAGTATATTTAATTTAGTGGTATTTACTATTGGTAATGAAACTGGTAGCAGTGGAACAGCAGTGTTTCAGCACTTTACCTTGTCTGTAAATCAAAATTCCATTGTTCTTGGAACTATTCTATTTTAAAAACAATAACAGCAAAAACATTTAAGCAAGTTTTGCACTTTTTGATGCGGAAATAAAAATGTGGTATTTCATGACTAGCCTGCTTATTGCCATAGTACGTGACAAGTTGAATGTAGATACTCCCTGCAGAAAAGATACTGCAATGCTGCTTTACTGACAGCAGCAAACTGCACATCTCTTACACCGGGTAAGAGCAGCTACATTCTGTCTTGCTTTTTCTGTGTTTGAATGTTGCCTTTGATGTAGAGACTGCAGAGTGGAAAGCTGCCATGGACTCATTTCAGAAACTTACTGAAATCAGTCTTCAGTAACTGTGTTGGTTTTTATAGCATATCAAGGTCACTGAACTGAATGAGCAGGTAGATATGCTAAAAACAGAATCCGTGCGTTTAAAAAGATGTTGTCTTATGGTCTGAATAAATAAAGAGGAACATTGTTGGAGTATATTATATGTATAGTGTTTACTGCTTTTACCCTGATCCTATGCCTTTTTTTTTTTTTTTTTTCCACTCCTGCTAAGGTCTTGCTGGTCAGGTTTTTTTTTTTTTTTTTTTTAATTCAGCAGCAGCTTTCAAACATTTATCACATCAAAGCTTCTGCCTGCCCCACAGTTCCTAGTATTGATAATTAAAAATTCAAGTGCATCTCTTTCGGGATGGGAATGTGTTTTGTGTTCCTAGTAAAGTATTGTTCTCGACATCAGCTTGTTGAAAATTGATACCTCTATGTCTACAGGTTTGTGACAGTTGTGTTGCACTGAGGCTTTCAGCTCTACAATATACTGCAATTTCTGGTTTAAAAAGGAAACTTTTTTTATTTTAATTCACATTCACACTGATGCGTGCATTTGGTAATTCAGCCTGGGTGAAGGGAAGGAGGAAGAGCTGCAATTAATTTCCTTCTGGATGTGTTTATTACGTGTGTTAGGAATAGGTTGCATGTCTAGAGCTGTAGTGTCAGGGTAACTCACTGAACCTCAGGTACCTACAGGAAAGCACCTCCTGCATGGCTCATTAG
This sequence comes from Tetrao urogallus, assembly GCF_951394365.1. Classification (NCBI taxonomy): domain Eukaryota; kingdom Metazoa; phylum Chordata; class Aves; order Galliformes; family Phasianidae; genus Tetrao; species Tetrao urogallus. The sequence goes on along the minus strand of NC_136815.1, from coordinate 55,859,881 downwards.
CCTGGTCACTGGGATCTAGATACATCTAATTTAATTCCACTACATTTGCATAATACAGAAGGTTGTATAGGATTAAAAAGAAATAGTAGAAACATTGTGTAAACATCTGGAGTAGGGCTTGGGAACCTGCACCCTATGCAGATGGTATGGCCTGCAATTTAATATTGTATGACTAAGGGCCAAATGTTTACTTTTTCAGTTGGTTTTGTGTTTTTTTCATGCTGTTGTTGAATATTGCTAAGGTCAGAAGAGCTGGACAAAGAGGCTTTAAATTGGTAGCTATTCCTCAACAAGGGTAAAGATATTCCACCTTTATTGTAGGATTTCTGTGGATTATATCTTAGTGAGCACATTCTGTTTTATGCCTAAAAATCCCCTGGGTTGATCTCTGTCTTCCTCACAAGATCTTTTCATAAGGGAAAATTTTCTGGATGTACTTAACTGACCAGATGCCTTCAGCACAGCAGCTATTAACCACTAATCCAGCATAAAACTTGTAAGTGCAGCTGCTGCAGAAAAGGACAGTGAGGAAACACAAAGGCTGTGCCCAAAGACAGAAGAATAAATAACAGTATGGTGATAATTACCTCCTGTATCGCACTGTGGTAGTCATCAGAAATTCATTTGCTGTCTGCTTTTCCCTCTGTCAGAGATGGGCCTCTCTCATTTGCCTTTTAGAGAAGTTCTTGGGATTGTGGCTAAATTGGTAGGAGTAATTAGACAAAGTACTGAAGTAAACCCCTGTGGAAAGAAATACGTCTATTAATTATCTTAGTTGAGCACTGGCCAACCTTGGCTTCTTCCACATATAAGTAATTCGATAAACAGCTGGGTAAAGTAATTTTGCTTTATCTACTTCCAGATAGGACAAAAGGTAACAAACTGAAGTGATTTAGAAATTGGGAATCTGTCACTCTGGCATTGACTTGTTCAGTTCTGGTCAATCACCTCATATCCTCCATACAAAACGCTGAATGTTTACTTCTGCCTCTCTGACCTTGTCAGATTGAGGAGCCCTTCTAAAGCAAAGTCCTTCACTTAAGCTGCTGGCACGAGTCAGAACTGGGTGAAGTCCTAGTGCATGTGTCTTCAAGTGTCAGCTGGCATTCTTTTTAGGTGTCAACAGACTGAAAGAACAGCATTTCCAAACAAAGCCAATATGCACTATCAGATCTTATAAGGGACACACCTTGCCTCTGAATCATGGTATCCAACTTGAAAACAGTGAAAAAATTGGGAAAAAAAAGTTTTAAGAGTTGTATAAGCATTATATAACTGCAGATATATTGACAGTAAAAATAAGAAATCGGAAATCAAAGTTCAGAAATTGAGTGAATCATAGGAATTACAGCTAACTAATGACTAAGCAAAGCAATTGCATCTTATTTGATGCTCCATCAAGATGTAAGAGTGTATTTTGTATGATTGTGACTCAATACTTGTGGATGAGTCATTTCTCATTGCTGGGCCCCCAGTGCTGTTAGTTTTTTGGCTGAGAAAAATAAGAGAGGAGGTGGAAAGAGATTTCAACCTACACAGAAATTTTAAACTTCACAAATACAATAGAGAGGAGTGTTTTTCAAAAAAATAATGGGAGTAAGAGTCTTTATTTTTGGTTAGGATATTTTCAGTGAAAAAAAGATGAATTCTCACAGGAACTCTATTTATGTTGGACACTTCATATTTTATGTTGCAGAAAATTAATCTGTGACTATATTGAACTTTGAAAAGAAACGCTTAAAGCAGTGCAGTTTGTTTTGTCTATGGCTTTTTCATACAGATGATTTTATAGTACTTAACAACCAATAACACATTTGTAAGAAGACAATAATAGTGAAGGGAGATTGAAATCTATAAAAACAAACAGGAGAGTATAGAAACCTTTAATGAAATATGTATGTTTAATAGAAACTGCAAAACAAGAGTTGCTAGCAGTGACAGTATTCTGAAAAGGTGAATGATTAATGGGGAACAAAATGTGAAATCCTTACCTCAACACTGGTGTGTCTGTGCTGACCATGTGAAAGGGTGATAATAGAACAAAGAGTCTTGGAATGGGTCCTAAAACCTGTTTCCAGCCAGAGCAAAGGTTCCCCTGGCTTAAGACATGGTGATAGAATCACAGAATTGCTCAGGTTGGAGAAGATCTTAAAGATCATCAAGTCCTAATCAGACTACCCCAACAACTCTGTGCTAAATCATGTCCATGAGCACCATAGTTTAAACACATTCGGAGATGGTGGCTCAACCACCTCTCTGATAAATCATAGAAATGGTGATAAGGATTATAATGTTTTTCCTTTTTTTTTTTTTTTTTTTTTTTTTTTAAGCTTCAAACTTCTCTATGGGTAGAGACAATGGGTCATTTGGTGCACTTTGGGGCTGCCTGGTGTGCGCTAATGTACCAGATTTGTGACTCCAGAGGGAAAATCATTTTCCTTCCCTTTTCTATTTGTCAAGTCTGGCAGAGGCCCAGGGGAAGTTTTAGTTCATGAAGCAATATGTGTTAGTTTCTCATTATTACCTGGGAATCTGAAGTAACTGGTTCACTGAGTACCCAGGGAGCCAGGACGTGGGCAATGTGAGGAACTCTTTCCTTCATTCTGTGTCAAATTAGTTGTGTTTTTGGACCTTTTTATTCCAAGTCTCCAGTACGTTGCAAGGTTTGAGCAAGTTTTTTTGTCTGTTCTGTGGAAACAGATCTCAAAGCAGTCTTCTGGACTGAGTGACTGTTGGATTGTATTGTCTGACTGAAGGAGCTAGGCATCAGAACTTATGCTTCTGCCCATGACTATGGTGGTAGCTCTGTGTACAATGGTTATAGAGAAATCCATGAAGCAGGATTGATTCAAGAAAGTTGTGGTTTTGCTAGCAGAATCTGCTTTTTTTTTTCTTTCTAAATGCAGCTCTGTAAACCATTTGCTGGGTGTGATGTAAAATACCCACGCTATGGAATATTACATCATTTTTCTTCCCATCACAGAATACAAAATCACTGAATGTCGCAAAGGGAACATTTTCTACATTGCTTATTTTGACCTCCATACTTTCAGAGTCATGTCAGTGATGTACTTTCAAATGAGATCATGTGGTGCAAATTTGTAAGTTCTGCTTTGAAATGTGATCTGAGCTCTGAGAAGTTGAGAGCTACTGAGTAATTTTTAAATTACTATACTTACAGGGAGAAATAAATGGCTAAGCGATGATTTAGTAGGCTTCTCTCTAAATCATCATGATGTTAAAGTAGTTTAAATGTCCATGTGTGCACAATATTGAGTATCTTGAGTATTTTTGAGAACTGGATTTGTTATCAATGTCCCTAAGTAATGTTATTAATTTTGTGAATGAAAATGCTTACTACAAATGACTAGAGAGAACAGTTATTTCTTATCAGTTTTCTGAGGTTTCAAACTTTGACTTTTTGCCCACCTAAGAACAAAACTGGAACGTTTTGATGATGCCGCACAGCAGAATTGCACAGAAGTTGCCCATTTTCCATTTTTAAAAGGTCAAGCATTTAATTCTGGTCTCTTTAGCTAGAACCTGATCCCTCCACGTCTTGGATACCTTCCAGTTGAAAACTTTGACCTCTTTCACTGCCAATGTTAAAATTAGTTCTTGTTCCAACTTCAGAGTCTTTTAAAACCAGAACAAAGCAGCAAATTGTCAGCAAATCTGAGACAGTAAAGACATGGTGTGAAGAGAATTAAATGGATAGGCTCTAAGAATGAAGACATAATCAGAATGTACACAAGAACCAATTTAGTTTAGAAGTCCCATTGATTTCACCAAAGCAGTCATGAGTTTTCAGCCATTTGTGTGGAAATGCACACAACACCCCAAATTGAAAACATTGCTGTATTATTTATTACCAGAAACCTTTGTATCTGCAGCTGTTCTGCACGATTTTGTCACTTTCTAAGTGTTTCTTCTGAACTAAAAGCCAGTTGTACTGTTTATTCACTTAATACAGTTTTATTCGAGTTTTAATGGGAGAGAAGTTTATTTCAGTATTAAACACAAAGAAGTAGAGAATATGAACTAGATGTTGAGGTCTTTTGTGAAATATTTTGTTCTTTTCAAAAGTGACCAACCTTAAAAGTAAACTTCTATTTCCCTTTGCAAAACTATCAGTTAACACAGAGGCCCTATTTTTGCCCTGGAAGCAGACTTTAGGGAGAAACCTAAGACACAGACTTTCATGAAGATAGTTATTCTTTCAGTGTATAAACTTTCAGGCATTCTCCCATCAAGCTGATGGAGGGGGAAGAGCTCAGATGGCTGGATTTTTTTTAAACAAATTTGATTTTCATTCTTTTGGTCCTGTGTGTTTGCCTATGTTGTAGGTGTCCTTGTAAGACTATGATAGCAAATTACATGCTTTTTAGGCTAGAGTTTTTTCAGCTTCAAAGGCTTTTTTCAATGAAAATGGGTAGATATGCTGGAAGAGTTTGATATTTTTAGGGATTTCTAGGATAAAATGACTTTTTACTGAGAGAAAACTTTATACTTGTTAATATTTCTTTTCATCCACCAGTCAGCTACGCACTTGTACACTTCCTTAGTAGGTGACAGTTGGAGTCTTTAAGAATAGTAGTACTGTGAATAATATGTTGTGGATGAGCCTCACTACAACATTTTATTTTTCCTGAGAAAAGAGCTTGCATCATTATTTTTGTTATATTCTCTTACATAAGCTCACAGTCCAGTTATGTGTAGTTTTTTCATTTTAATTTTTGCGTGATTTGCTAGTTGAGGTACTGAAAATGTTTTCATTGCTCTTGAAATATGTTGTTTGAGGGTTTTTACTTTATACTGCAAAGATAGCTAGGCATCTGTTGGTTTCATTGATGTTGACCACTAAAATAAAGCATTCAAAGGCTTCATGGAAGCCTTTTGTACTCCAGACTTTGAAGAGTATGCTTGTTTTTGGCAGCTGCTAAACCTGTGCATGGAATCAAGTAACCATGTTTCACCATTGTTTTCCCTCCCCATTCTGTACATATTTTCAGTCACCGTAATTGATGGCTTTTTTATAGAAAATAAATTTCCATTATTAGTCTAGCATATCAAATTTATGCAATGCATATATTGTTTATTATTATGCAATGCAACATGCAGGTATTTAGACAACAAAAATGTGCACTGCTGTTCACAGTGTTTCTGTTGCTACTGTAGTCTCTGGTAGTCACACATTAGGTGGTTTTCTTTAATCTTTGTATAGACCTTGAGATTATATATAATATGAAACTGCAACACCATAGCAAAGACTGACCAAATCAGAATGATCTTGACTTCATTTTACACAGGTACTTCTTCAGTACCTCAATTTGTTTTTAAACAAATGTTTCCCACATTGTCAGTTTGCATAGAGTCATAGAACAGCTTGGGTTGGAAGGGATCTCAAAAATCCTTTAGTTCCAACCCCTGATGCAGACAGGGTTGCCAGAATTGTGGTTTTGAGATTTTCCAGTAATAGTTGCATGTTTGGTTCTAAAATAGTTGTAAACCCATTTATTTCCTTTCCTTGAGATCTCTGTAATAATTTCTTTCTGTCAGGATTTCAAAGTATGGCTCTTGAAACATAAGTATGGTTTGCTTCAAATGCATTCATGATTGTAACAACTTTGTTCTGCATTATTGATTTTAGTATTTTTTGTGTGGGTCAGCAGTTGACTCAGGAATAAAAAGCTGTACCTTCACACCTGCAAGTAACACTTGACATTTCAAAGCATTTTAAGAGTTGCCTTCAGTTAGTGTTATCTCAATATTTGATCCTTCCTGCTTAGGTATGGGGAGACTATTGTCTTCCTCTCTGTTTGCCTGTGTACTTGGGGAAATTGGTTGCTCTGTGCTTAGTTTGGCTATCGAGTCTGTAAGATCAGAAGAATAAACTGGGCACTGGGACACAAGTTACTGTCAAGTTACCTTGGTAACTTATCTGCAAAGAAAGACAGTGTCACTTGTCATAGATGACTGTCATAGGGCAGCAGTAGCCCATTATTGGCAAGGAGCTTTGAGTGTTTTTTCAAATATCATGGTCTCTGATGAAGCTGGAATTTTCCTTATGTAAATGTTTAAATGGAATTATCACAGCATGTTTATTTCTGGAATATTAAACTGTTCCACTGCTAAAGCCTTGTCTGCCTAAAAAAAAAATGGCTTCTTGAAGTTGCTCAGTAGTTCTTCCTGCTGTCAGGAAGAACTTCTTGGTGATCAGAAGACTAAATTATCAATTTGGACCAAAGCTGGATGATGATATTGATCTCCATGAAAGAGGAAAAAATATCTACCTTCAAACAGACTCACTTGTGTGGTGGAAAGTGTTTGAATTTCAATTCCAAAATTAAAAAATAGGTTGATAGGTTTCTTGGGGCGTACATTTTGAGCTATTAATTTCTGAATATTACCAGTTGTAGCTACAACAGAATTGCCCAAGGTACAGCAGGATATCAGTATAGGATTTCAGTTCCACGTAAGAAGAACTCACTGAGATGCTTCACTCAATGGCATTTAAAATGTATTACTCACTAAGAAAAAAGTGGAAGAAATTTTTGAAATTCAAAAATGTGTTTATAACTCTGGGAGAATTTTCATTTTTGAGAGCAGAAAACTCTGTTTTGAGATAGTTGCAGAATCAAAGCTGAATGAAGAAAAGTGTTTTTAGTTGAATATTTACTTGCTTGATTCTTTGTGGCTGTTCTACTTTATTCAACATCAATATTTATAATAATCTGTTCATCGGAGCTCCAGCACTAACTTTTTCCATCTCCAGGAGAAGTGGAGGGAGGTGGAAAGTATAAAAGAGATTCAGCATTATCTCCAAGTATTTGTCCTGATTGTAGATATCTATTGCTTAAAACATAAGGCCTTGCTCTGAGGTGGAAAGTGGGTAGCCATTTGAGCAGCATGCTGGTAAGGAGCTTGCCAGTTTGTGCTCATTAAAACGAATCCTACCACAAAGCAAGTAACAGAGTAGTGAAAATCATCCTTTGCAGACTGAAGTGTGTGTGATGCTTATCAATTGATATATGGGTGGCACAACTCAGGGATGTTGTGTGACAGCAGGTGCTAGAATACCTGCCTTCATCTTGGTTTGTTGCCCTTGGTGAAAACAGCACAATCCAAAATTATTGCTTTCATTGTAACGTATGCAGGATTGTGGGCACACTTTCATGTCATGCCTGCAATACATCATCCTAAAATCAGATGTTTATTTAGCCATTTCTAAGCAGTTTCAAGTTAAGTTGGTGTAAGTTGTAGTCTTGGAGCAAAGAGATCCCTTCTGGATTTGTTTTGGTATTTATTGTCTAGAATTCTTCTGAGTTTGAAGTAGCCATGGTTCTTTCCACAAATGTAAGTGGTGTGGATAGCTCTGATTACAGCTAGATACATTTGCACCACAGTGAGGATTACTCATTCTGAAATGATGCCTAATTATCTAAAGGGCATACAAATGATGTAAATAGGTTCGAGTAAAAATTGAGACTATTTCCCTTTTATTCCTGGTGAACAGCTAATAAGCCACCCTTTTCATCTTGGTCTATTGAAACAGATACTACTACTAATATATTCATGAAGAATATTGAACCAAATATCTATATACATGTTTTTGTAAGCTCTTGGCATCTTTTGTGTTACCAATTGTTGGAGCCAACAGACACAGAATTCAGTATTAATGAAGACGGTGCAATTAACAGTAAGCCCCTTTGCTTGGATACGTTCTCTGCGTGTTAGTGAATACCAATGAAAAGAGAGATGACAGAGGAGTGAAGTCATTGAATGGATTTTGGCTCTACCATGTCTGCATGAGGCTCTTTTTATGCTCCAAAGCATCACGGAAATGGTTTAATACATGGAAAGCAGCAGTAAATTATACTTCTGTATAAAAGCAGTTTGCAGATTGAATTTTTTTTACCCCAATTATATGCTCTGATTGTATATACTCAACAAGCACACAACACACACTGCATGTGTGTGATTTCTAGATACGTAGAGATATTCAATATTAGCTCATTTGTATTCCAAGTAGAGCATGGGGTACTCAGTTTCTGAAGATCTCTGTGTTTTCATATTCAGATTACTAGAATAATACTGCATATTTAATTTTGAACCTGTGATAAGTTTTACTAACTTCAGACAAAGACGACTAATTTTTGTAAGTGACTCTATACCAGTATTTTGAAGGGAAGTCTGTGTTTTGGCAAATTGTGTTTTGCAAAATACATTAATGCTATGAATGTGAGAAGAAGGTTCCTGATCAGTCACTCCAAAATACTAGAAACAAGATCTGGGAGCTCAAATGTGGTAGTAAATACAATGAAGTTATGTACATTGAGTTAAACAAAACAACGTCAGTACTAGACAAGCCTTGGTTTTTGTCACATCATATGAATTCTCTTAATGATTTATTTCAGGTAGATGATCTTTCTGGCAGTGGCAATGTCTTCATCAAATACCTCATTGCTCAATAGGTATGATGTATAAGTAGGGGTGATGGATTTATTAATTACTGTAATTGTTAAGTTTCTATGTTTTATAAAGCTTTGTGTGGTAATTCTCCCGCTGTCAGTGAACTTGAGTCACTCTGATCAGCTCAGCGTAAACAACTGTGGGAGACATGGCTCAGCGTGATTCTTCTTAGGATTTGCATTGTTCCACTCTTTGTTCTACTTTTCCTAATCTAAAAGGATTTCTGTGGCTATGAGGATATTTCTGCTTCTCTTATAGGGAAATCTGATGCTTAACACAGAACAAAGAACAAGCTGGTAAGTGCTGAAAATGCAGATGGATGAAGCAGTGCCTCTTAGTCCTTGGCTGTGCCAGAAATAGCAGAAGGCATTTAGACTTTGCTTAACTGGATTGTTGTTGGCAGAGAAGTGGATGGCACTAGAAGTACAAGGGGATGTGGCACTGGATTCCCGGGGCTAGATGTAGCTGGGCTTTGTGGGCCCAGCTGTGCCTGAATGGGCCAGCAGAGGCAAAGCTAGGACGTTTCCCTTGCAAATCTCATTAAATGTTGAGTTGACCTGCAGTAGGCTGTGGATCAAACTGTCTAGGATCTAAGACAGATTGGCTGAAGTGCTCTGAAGAAGAAAATATGTGATAATAGTCCATTGTTATTTTTTTTGTTTTGCTTTCTTTCCTTTTTTCCCCTAACTCCTTTTAGTGATAACTATCCTTGAAGCTGGATACCATGAAAGAAGCTGAACAAGTCAGGTCCTCTATTCTAAGTGATGAATTCTTACAGATTTCTTAACTCGTTTGTGTGCAGAGGGCTTGAATAAGACTTGAGTTCTACAAAAACATACACACACTGAGAAAACACATTAATAGCCTACTGTACTGAACATTGGGAAGGGGATATATTGTACATTTACGCTGAGGAAAACTTAAACACTGAAATACCAAGTCCTTATTGTGTGGCGGAATGGCACTTCTTTTCTAGGTAGGAAAAGAGCTTCTATTTCAGCACTCTGAAAATATTATTTTCCTTTTCGTTCAGGCAGAGTAAAACTTGCAGCCTGAATGTTTTCAATAAAAGTGAGTGTTGTCTTTAAGTATGGCCTGTAAAACACATCTTAGAGTAAACAAAAGGATTTGGTTTTACTACCTGAATTATAAAGCAGTGTGATCTAAGTCGAACTATAAAAAGTAGCAGGACCTCAGTGAGTGTCTTTCAAGGAAAAGCCAGCATAGCTGATGTACAGTGGGGCTACTGCCCACTGAGTTAGCATCAGGCCCCAGCCCATGGATGGTGTGAGTGATAACAGACTTTGAGGATGTGTGGGAAGACAGAGAATATAAATATTGTAACAGCACATGAACAAAGTGCATTTACACTTGGTAATGTTGCCATAGAACTTCAAATTCTGCAATATCCATGAACTTCCATTTATGAAAACATCTTCTGTGATATATCCTCATTACAGCTTAGCATGGTGCTTGCCACAGTACTGGTGCTCAGGTGATGATACTCCCTGCTCGTTATTTGTTGTGATTCCATCATAACGCTCAGGCAGTCTTGCTCACTCAGATCAGTGAAGCTCAAGAAATGATGCGGGTGATAGGTATACAGGATAAAACATAGAATTGCTTCATGGTACAGTGGTGTTTAATTGTTTAATATGAGTTGTTAATCAGTGTTTTGAAATATAAGTTCTTTGTTTAGAAGGAAATAAAGGCATATTCTGTGAAAATCTTTGAAACAAAACAATTACCCTAGTGTGAAAGGAGGCCAACGTACTTACAATTTTTCAAAACTTGTATCACTCCATGAAATTTGAAATGTTGAGCAGGTTGGCGATACTCCACGTTTGGATCACTTTCATTGCTTTCCACTTTTTTTTTTGTTATACAGAGAAGTTAGAGCTTACAACTGATCTGTGAATTGTATCAGAAAGTTGATTTGGGTTTCTATTGTGTGTGAAGCAGACTCCATTGCATGGAGAGCCTCCTGCCCTAAACTTAATTGGAATAAGTGAATTAGTGAGAAATTCCCAGTTTTGACAAGGGTGTATTTTTCTATCACGAGCAACAGATTCTATCAGATCACTGGTATATTTTCAATGTTCCAAACAAAGCAACTTATTTTCAATTACAGCGAAGAGAAATTTGAATCCTTCTGCCTCATCAAAACTGGCGCTGAATCCTATACAACATTTTATCCTTTCAGTTAGTAGGATAGCATCAAGAGTAAAAATGAGTTACGTTCTTTGCCCTGATGAAATCTGAGGGAAAACATTACTTAGGCAACTCAAATCAAAACGGTTTCATTTGTTCCAGATAACATTGGAACACTGCATCAGAATTAGAATCTGTGCCAGCAACTGTGCAGATTCATGGCAGCATCCATGCTGTGGTGCTGCCTGTGCATTGAGGCATGTAGCTTCTTGGTCTCCCTGTGGGTACTGAAGAGATCAAGCTGTTTTTCATCCATTCCACTTCTTTCATGTGTCTGACTCAAAACGTTTTTAAGACAGGTGATCACAGCAGAAGACTCCCTGTGGTTTGCCAGCGTTGATCTCCTGTTGTACTCAAAGGAGGGCAAAGGTGACAATGACAAACAATTCCCTGGTGTAGCACATGAGGTGGGAGGTTACAGTGAGAGCTCAATTACAACCTGTTTGTAATCCTTTCTGTGTGACAGAGGTGAGGGTATATGTCATGTAACTGTATTTCTTAAAATCAAACAAAATCTATTCTTTTGTTTTTGAAGCCAAATAGGCAAGAGATGCATAAAGATCTCTGTATTCAAGAGAGACATCCTTGAGAGTATATGAAGAGCCACCCTATGTCTTGTTTAATAACACAATTTTTAGTAAATATATTTTAGACAGTTAAATCAGTTAGTGAAAGTATCACAAGGAAATAGGATGCCAGTTTGCTGTAAGCCTAAATTTTTGGCTGAGATTCTTTAGCTGTAGAAGATGTTGCTATGTAATTCTCCCTTTGGCAAAGTGTATGTATCACTGTGGTGCATCTCTAAACAGCATGTGAAGTGGCTGTGCTTTGTTGGATGGAACCCATAATTCACAAAGCACTCGGATCTCTGAACCACTGAACCTCTGAATCCACTTCAGGATGCAGTGTGCCACTGCTGTTCAAATCAAGGGACATGGGGCATTTGGTCTCCCATGCGTGTATGTTGCTATGCTGGCTGGAGTCTTACAGAGGAAAAAAAAATCCAGAAGTAAAGCATGATGTTTTGTGTAAGTGGACATGGCTTCTCTCTCTGTGTATTGCGTTCAGAAGTATTTTCAACATACTTGCTGTGAACTACTTCTACTGCACAGTGGATACTCTGTCCTCCTGAAAAGCATGAACAAGTTATTGTGGTTAATGATTATAGCTGTTAAACGTTTGTTTCTGCTAACTTCATCATGTCAAGCTCTTACTATCTCTCTCTATATTTATATATATATATATAGAGAGAGAGAGAGAGAGAGATATAAAAGAAGATGAATTTCCCATTCAAAAGTCATTTTAATTTTTCAAGTTGTTCATCATGTCTAGCGTTGCTTTAGGCTGGATATGGTTAACAGTGGATAGAACTTCATCAGTCAGATGCTTGAACTATGAGTTTCTATTTAAGTAATCTTTTCAAATTGTGCATAAGGTTAAAAATTGATATTTTGATTATTTCAGCTTGGAGAGATCTTCTTAGGTCCCCTCATCAAGTGAGCTTGCTGTAAACAGGCAACAGAAAACCCATAGTGAAGTGTTTTCTATACCACATAAATTTAAAATATTGTTTAACACGCTGGAGAACTACACAAAAGTACCACTAATATTTTATAATGATAAAATAGTGCCTAGTCAAAGCTTTATATTTTCACAAAAAAGGCTTCCTATTACTTCAAAAACAGAGTTCTCCAGTACCCAGATTCATTAAAAGCTCTCTGTGCTAGTGAAGTAATTGCTTCTGGAAATTACAAAAAGCTTTTTAGCATAGTTAGAATGCCTCTTAATTAGTGTTTCTATACTTACAAGAGTTATAGTACAATTTTAACAGATTTTGTGGAAGAGGTTTTTTTTTTTTTTTCTTTTTTTGGCAGGACTTCTTAGGATGAATCTGAAATAATGTCATGAGAAATAGAGCTTTATTCTTATTTCTGTTTTGCTTTCGCTATAAAGAAATTGTGTGTGCTACATCTATTGTGTAATTTCTCATAGTCTTTCAAAATGTAAAGCTTAATCTCATTCTACATCTCTATTTTTATTTTTGCTTAAAACTATTTTAGTTTTTCTGATGTGGGCTGCACTATCTAATTTTAGTGTTACTTCTACGGCATATCTCTGTTCCTCAGATACCTGAGCAAGTAGACTGAACTGCATTCCTGGTAATGTGACATGATCATCTATGTTTTAAGGCAAAATAACAAGAAAAAGACATTCAGAATTCCATTTCTTTATTTGTGTTATATGATATTTCCTGTTTCATATGACGATAGTCTAACGTTTATTCACTTAATTGTTGGTCAATTTAAGACTTGAGAAGAATTGTAGCTGGATGATGGGACAGGTTACTGTCTTACTGAGAGGGTATCGTGTTATCAATCTGTACTTGATTTTGTAGGCATCAGTAGTGAGTGTTTGGTCAAACTATAACAAAGTCACTGTGTGATTCACTGACTGCTGTTCAGTGATGTGTCCCGCTCTTTGCTGGTAAATTGCAGATCTCTGCATCCTCTGCATGGTATCTTCTGTTTCCCATGAATTAATGGATTTTACTACAAGGAACTGTGTAAATTTGCACACAGCTTAAAATATCCCTTGTGTAAATTGTCAACCTGAGATTAAATTTGCCTCATTTGAGAATCTTATTTTTCTCACGTGTAATTAACTATAGCCACTTAATTTTTCTCACTCAGAAACTTCCTACTTTTAATTAGAAAATTTGAACACATTTTATCTTCACATTTAAAGAAAACTACCAACTTTATTTAAATGCTATTCAATATTAATGTGTACGGGTTTTTAACCTCTTACATTAAATATCTTTCTGAAAGAGTTTCTAGAGAGGTTTACGAAGATGTGACAAAAATTTGGCAAGACTTCCTTCTAGTTAAAAGCAATGCTTTTAGTGGACATAAAGGGAGTCGGATTGACAAATATATTCACTTCCCACCGGTGAGGTGAGGTCCCTTCAGGGAGTGCGGGCTGATGCGTTTTACCTATTTTCTGGCTGTGTAACTTTACTGATTTCCAAAACACTGTCATCAATAGGGCACTGAGTGGAGAATCAGGTCCTATAGATTGAGGCTGCAGAGTAATCTTTATGCAGTATTTCAAGGTGACAAGCATAAAAAGGACCACATGCTGCTATCGCATCTACTTCCTAAGTATTGACTGTCACAACTGGCTCCAATTCTGTGCGTTATACTTAGGTGTATAGTCACTTTTCATAAGTCATGAATTATAAATATCTTAATTATAAATATCTTAATTAGTGTCATGTTGTAGTTTAAGTAAAATGTAAATTTTATCTTGGAGAATTGTAACTACATTTAAGTCAAGATAGAATAACCTTGCCTATTGAAAATGTTTCATCCCAGAAAATAGCTATTTATTGTTTCATTGCCCATTTAATTTTCTAAATCATGTATTTAATCAATATGCACTGTAATAGAGGAAGCAATTTGTTTTCCTGGAAAGATTTGTTTTCACTGATTGCGTAACACAATGAATAATGAAAGCATCCTAAAAATATCTTGAAGTGAATGGTAATGTGTCTCAGAAAATCCCACTTGAGGAATTCAAATTGGCTTCAACAAGCGAGTAGTGTTGTATAGGATGTAGCCTATGTGTAATGCATTATATAAAAATATATTGGAATGCAGGCAAGATTGTTAAGTAAGGATGAATTCTTTTTGTAGATGTGTGCTGGAATTTTAACTTCAATCTTTCATCTTCCTGGTTCTTTTGTTTGGCAAGAACTGAAAATAAGCTTAATATTTACAGAGTCAGAGTGCACTTGTTGGCTGGATCCAGGCCTGACTTGCCCATGGCCAGACAAGCAAACAGTAGATTTATGCCATGCTTGCCTGTAGCTTGCTGCAGTCATGATAAGCTACTACTGTAAACAATCATGTTGTGGGCTGAGATGCCTCTTTCTCAGGTAGTAAAACCTCTAAAGAGCAGGTAGAACAAGCAGATGTCATCTAGAGCAGTGCAACAACATGCTATTCTCCTTCCCAAAGGTCTAGGGAGGAAGACTGTGTGTGTTCTGCCTGGACTGATCCCACTCAAGGATTCCTAATGTAATTGTGAAGCACAATCAGACCAGATGTCAGCCTGCTTGTAGCGCCAAAATGCCGTTAAAGGAACTGAACTGGGTGAGCATTTGGTTTGCAGCCTGTGTTGACAGCTTTGTATTACTGTTGTTAAGCTGTGACTGTCTTCAATATTTTTGTAATCGTGTAATGATCAAGCAGTGTTTTACAGCTGTATATCTTCAGTTACCAAGTTCTCAGAGCACACTGCAAATAATTAGTCAGATATTGGAAAGCTTAGGATTTGCCTCCAACTATGAATTATCTCAGAACATGGTGATAAGGATTTAGTTCAATGAGATCTTGCTTTGTTGTTCCTATCATAATTTTCTCCTGAGGCACTCATCTACAATTTAGATATAACACACCTTTTTTAGAAAAAAAAAATCATCGTAGACATGCAGAAAGTAAAGAATAATGTTCATTTGTCCCAGTGGACTGCAGTTATAGCAGCAGAAAAATGTGTTTGCTGGATACTCCTTTAGCTCCTTCTACTTGTTAATATTTCTCATCTCAATATACCTCCATTCTCCTATAGCTACTGGTTTGCAAGTACACACTGCTGGCTCATGTTGAGCTTCTCATTCACCAGTACCCTCAAGTCCTTCTCAGTCTGTTTAGCACCCATCCTTTGTATGTGGTTGGGACTGCCTCAGCCCTTCCTTCATGCATTGGCTAGGAAGTTTTGCATGGCAGAAAGCATTCAGCTCCCTGGTTGCAGAGAGCTGGTTTAGATAAGTATATTCCCTTGTTTGTTTAGATCTTGCTTTCTCTACAAAAAACAAACTATTACAAAATAAAAATAGACTCGTTATGCCTTTTTCAGCTTGTTAAATTGATGTCTTATATAAATCTTCACTTCAATATACGAAATACAACCTATAGTAGTTATTATCAATTCAATGTGGTGGCTGAGCATAGTGTGACATGTTTAAACTGTGGGAGATGAAGGCTCTGGAAAGAACTTCTGAGTGTAAAGATACAAACTTACATACGCAACTAACACTCCTATGTCTAAGTAAACGTAGAGACTTGCACACACATATATATATATATATATATATGTATGTTGTAGGTAGTTTGTTTTTTAAAGTATGTCATCAGTTAAAAGTGACTTTTATATGTTGTCCAGACTGTAGAGCTTTTGCACATTAAATGACTTTAAACTTGTTTTCTAAACACTGTGCCCCTCTTAGTCACCTAAGTATGCTCAATTTCATAATATTGTCATCAAGAGGGTGTGTGCACGGGAGGAATATTTGTTTGCATTCACTAGGAGAGAGTTCAGTTTTGTTCTTGTGTTGGTGGTGGCTATGAGGAAGAGACATCATAGAATCATAGAAAGGCCTGGGTTGAAAAGCACCATAATGATCATATAGTTTCAACCTCCCTGCTACGTGCAGGGTCTTTATTGTTCTAAACATATTTCTAACACTGAAAAAGCAAAATAATTGCTAGTAAAGAAAAAAAACAGAGGAGCTTCAGATGCAAGACATGACTGGTGAAAACTGCTGATGGGAAAGGCAGCAGGAGGCATGACCTGCAGATTGACGGGTACCTGACTGGCATGTTTCATACCAACAGAACAGTGCAGCCTACACCAGTCCTTGCTATCTAGAAATCTTAAGATTTAAACTGTGATTGAAGGTTACTGGAGTGAAGGGAGAGCAACCAGCTGGCTGAACAGTTGCTTCCCCAGAGGGAAAGACTTGAAATTTTATGGTGTTAGTTATACTTTATGAATTAATACTTATTATTCTGCTCATTTACCTTGTGTTCTCCTTATTAATGAAGATGTTTAACTGTTCTAAAAAATCTGCAGATGGGAAGAAGTGGTTGCTCTGAGTGTAATTAGTATAATTTCCCAAGATCCTTGCATAGGTCTTAAAGCAAGTGTTTGCTTAGACAATCCCTGAAATTTGCATGCAGCTTTGTATTTCGCAATTGGGATGTGGCAGGAAAGTTATACTGAGGAGTAGGTTAGTTGTTTAATTAGCCAAAGCAATGAGAGATTGACCCACGGATATGGGATTATAGGAATGTCTCAAATCCAGTACTGAATTAACTCTTCGTTACTGTTTTTGAGGTTGCAGGAGGGGGAGGTAATCTAAATTTCAAAGGCATATACATTTGTGAAAGAAAGATGAGTAAGGACTCCGTGTGTTAAGTTCCCTTTTAGGGTAAGTTAACTTGTGATGGAGGACTTTTTTTTCCCCTCCATGCTGAGAAGTGATTGCAAGAATCCTTCAAGAGCAGATATCTGAAGCACCATATGCTTTCAACCTTTACAGTCTTCATCTCTCTTTTTTTTTTTTTTTTTTTTTTTTTTTTTTTTTTTTTAAACAAGTACTTTGTGTGATAACAGAGCTGTTGTGTTAACCAGGAATTCAAGAGATGCTGGATGCATTTTGGTACACAGAGATTCTCCTTTCAGAAATTGGATCAGAAAACCATAATTTATAGTTCCTGGGGAACCTTTCTGGGGATACCCCTCTAGGTTGATGGCATTTTGACAGGTTTGTTTTTTTTTTCTTCACACCATAAGCTGTGTTTCTCAGCAAGGAGTAACAGCTCTGGTTCTGCTATTGTCTCAGCTTTATTTTGCCTATAACAAAGAGGTCATATTGTGTGTGTGTATGCAAAGGAGGTCATATTTATTTGTTTAGATAATAGATTGTTCTCTTTAATTGCTCAAAAGTTGATCTGAATATATCATTCAGTGTTTTATCTCTTAGTTTCTCCCCCTCTTCGATATTGAAGTGTCATTTCTTGGTTTTGAGGAACTCTGCTCTTTTTCTTTTGGTTGTGTTTGGAAATTCTTGATTTGGCTTATGTATGGAGTACTTTTCAGAAAGATTCCTGAAGAGATTCCTAAAGTTGTCAACTTAGTTCTGCTAGGAATGTGAAGCACTTAGCAGCAGATACTATAAATGTACCAAATCGCATGTGCTAGGACTCATTCATTTGGTTCCTGTTTCATGTATTTTCAACAGCTCTGTAGCTTTTCTTCCACTCTTTGAGTACTGACACTAATACAATTGCTAACCATACAATGAGCTGGAGGAAAGTGAGTTTGTGGTGGTGATGACAAAAATGCTGCTTTTTTGCTTTAGTTGACAAAAGCTATCAGTGTCACTTGTAATGGGGAAAAGTAATTGACTGATCTTCCTTAAGTTTGTGGAGTTATTGCTGTTTTCACAACAGAGGGGGTCTTGCAAAATGCAGAGAACTACAAAAATAAGTAGGTTGCTCTGAAAATAATGCCTCCTGTTTATTTTGCAGACACTACAATGGATACAAAAAGCAGAATAACGCTATTTGATAGAGCAAATTCTCAGGTATAAGCCACTATTTTTCAACATAGTCACTTCTATTAGCTCTGCATTTTTGCCAATGATGAACAAGAGTCTGTATGCACAGAGGAGGTAACCTGCTGTCACCACTACGGAAATGCACGTTCACTACCTTACTATTGTAACATTTACTTTCCATCATGTCCCCTCCACTTACCTTGTCTTGCCTGTTACTTAGAGCATTAACAGCTGGTGTTCTGTATACCCATGCTCCCTTGCAAAGGCCATTATGGTAGAGTTAGAAAAGTCCACAGTTGATATTCTGAGAGAAGGCTAAAATGTATGCGATTTTGTGATATCTTAAGGCTAATATAATTTTTTTTAACAATCAATTTCTGTATTCCTGTTATTTCTAGCTCCTTGAATAACCTTCTCATCACTCTGAGCAGCCAATTATTTTGTTACATGCAAAGGTAACAAACTGATAAAGAGGAGTCCAACTGACTTTGTGAGTAGTTTGGGGTACTTCTGGATGGATGGACAGTCTGATGTTTTACATCTGAGTCATGGATGCAATAGGATTTGTCAGGATGTTTTCTCTTTAAGTTTTATGATAGTAGTATTTAAGTGTTGCTTGGATGAAAATAACATACAACAAAAATCTATATGGCATTAGAATTCAATAAATGAGCCTCATTTTTTTTCTTGGAACTTTTAATTTTGACACTTTTGATACAATTTTCCCAAACAATAAAACTGGACTCAAATGCACTATTAAGACTGGTTATAAATTGAGCCAATGCTCATACTATGCAGTGATTAACTAGTTCCTGCAACTGAATATATCTCCATTGGTAGCTATAGCCTGCAAAGTGAAGTGATTGCTCATAAATACTGAGCAGATATGCCCATACATCACTGCATAAAGACATCAATCCTTTTCAAGGTGAAAAGGATATTTCTCAAAAGCAAGCATTACTGCATTTTGCTGCAGCAATAACACAAGCATATTTTCATTTTTTAACAGCTTTGTTCCTGTTAGAACTGAAGTTCAGGAGGAAGGGCATTTCAAGCATGCTAACCAACAGAAAAAAGATAAAAATAAATTGAGTTGGAAGGGTCCCATGAGGATCACTGAAACAACACAGGCTCCAAATAGGAACATTCAAACCCTGTGTCTGAGAGTGTTATCCAATCTCTCTTTGAACTCCAACAGCTTGGGGCTCTGACCACTGCCCTGGGGAGCCTGTTCCAGGGCCTCACCATTCTCTGGTGAAGAAACTTTTCCTGACCCCAACCTGATCCTCACCTGATGCAGCTCCATGCTGTTCCCTTAGGACCTGTGGATGTCATCAGAGAGCATGGCTCCATGCTGCCCCTCTGCTCCCCCCATGAGGAGCTGTAGACCACCATGAAACTTCCCCTCAGCCTATTCTGCTCTGAACTGAACCAACACTGCAACTCCTAGTATGCTTTGTTCTCTAGATCCTTTACCACTGGTTGGCCCTTATGGCTGTTAAGTGCATGCTGCCAATTCATACTCAACTTATTGTCAACCAGAACCATGAGATTGCATTCTATGGGGCTGTTCTACAGGGATAACCAGTGTTGCACTGTTGAGGGTGCAGAATCTGATACACATTCTTGTGAAACTGCATATATTTGGTGCATGCCCCATCCTCCAGTTTGTCAAGATCTCTCTGCAAGACCACTGAGGGAGTCAACAGCTTCTCCCAATTTAGTGTTGTCCACAAACTTATCTGCTGTACCTTTTAAGCCCTGCGTCCAAGTTCTTGATGAAAAGATTAAAGAAAACCTGTTCCTAGCCCTGTGGAATCCCACTACTGACTGGCTGCAATCCCAATGTAACTCCACTTACTGTAGCAATTTGAGCCTGATCTCTCAACAAATTGTTTACCCACCATATTGTTTTTATCTAGCTGTATCCTGGATATATTTCCAGGATATCGTGAGAGAACTTTGAATTCCAAAAAGATTATATCAACTGGTTTCCCTTGGTTTGCTAGGTGGGTGATAATGTCATTAAAGGAGGTCAAATTAAACAAGACTTTCCCCGCCTTCACCTTTGTTATCTGTGACCAACAACTGCATTGTCCTTCAGGTATTTATTTATTTATTTTTTTCCAGTAACTCTAAGAATTACATGTGGCATAGTTTCAGGATACAAGTTATATCACAAAACATGTATAAGTGATCAGTAGTTTCAGTTCTACTGGTGATGGGAGTTCTTGACTGGGTATGAATTAGATCTGTCCTGGGGCTGTTCCTTTGGTATTATTGAGACTTAATGCGTGAAAACTATTTGTTATTTCTTGAGTTACTGTCACCTCTGTCTTTACCAGAAAAGGAAAACTGACTTCATAAATTAAATGTTTATATCTGAATTGTAGGTTCAGTTTTTTAGTGTTGCCAGAAGTACTTCTGTTTGTGTCATGTTGGGTGAATAACTTCATTTGAAGTGACTTTTTCATCTGTAATGCAGCAGTTTATATTTCTGTCCTAAACAATTTTGGGGTCGAAAAGTAGAACGGATCTACTAATATGTGTGAGAAGCTCAGAAACGTTATTGGCAAGAGTCCTAAAAATCTAGACAAAGAACAAGATTTTCTGGAAGGAAAATTGGAAAGTTGCAGCACTTGGTCCTTCCTTTCTTCTTTCATTTATGTAGTTCCCTCTTGTCTAGCTAACTTTGAAACAGCACTTGATATTACCATAATACCAAAGAGAAAAGCATGTAAAACAAAAATAATATTTTTCATAGTGTTAAATGAGACTGGAGTGCACTATTTTCAAGCCGCATGCTATTTCCTATGCAGGATAACATAATACACTCTCAGATGCACAAAGAGAATATACAAGAAATCCATTTTCAATTTTGACTAAAATGAGTTTAAACACAGCCCCTTTTTGAACATTAGTGTTTGTCAGACCATTTTAAAGTTCTTTGAAATATTAATGGAGTCTCAGAAGCTCAGTAGGAGCTATTGGGAATAGGTAAACGGTTGGACTGGGTGATCTTTTAGGTCTTTTCCAACCTTAGTGATTCTATGATTCTTTAAACTCACCTAGTTTATTTTTCAGTTCCATTTGCAGATTATCTTTTTATAGAGGAGTAATGCTATCCTTTTAAACTTCTTTGAATATCTGAAAATTTGCTCTTGTTAGAGAGGGATAGCTCACTCTTTCATGAGAAACTCGGAGACGGATAGCTTATATTTCATACCTAACATATATAGAATCCAGCAAATTTATCACTTATTTACAAACATGTAATTAATACTCTTAAAAATACCTTACTCTTATGTACATGTTTTTTCTTCACTACTTAAGAGTGTGTGAATGCTGAGGTAGAAATACTTGTGTGTATACCAGGGCATGTGAACAAAATTAACCCTGCAGAATCTTACTCAAGTGATTGCCCAGTGCCAGTACATGCAAAGAAAGTGGGAAACTTAGCAGAATTTGATATCAGTGTTGCAAATTTCTCCTACTCTAGTGGTTGGTTGCCCAGAGAGTTTCAGGTGATTTCTGTACTACTTGTTCTTTGGGGTCATTTGTAGACATTCTGATATACGCTGTAAGGACAACTTTCAACTTTGTGAACATTAAGCACTAGGCATTAGCATCTTTCTGATTCTGTATATATGAAGTATTTCTTGACATGCTAATGTGTTTAATGTACTTCTAGGGCAAGGAAAATACATCTAAGAATATAATCACAATTTTGAAAGTACTAATTTATTTTTATTATTTGGTTTAACATTAATCTGCTATTAATCTCTCGTCAGACTTGATTTGTTAAAAAAGACACATTTTGCTTTGTGTAGGTAAATAAGCATAGATATAAATCTGTAGATAAAAGTCATACAATCTGTCTTTTTCTCTTAGACCTGAGAGTTAAATGCTCAAGTATTGGTGTTTATGCACTGTCTGAACTGGGTCTGAACTGGCAGCAATTAACTCTAGACTTTTATAGCTAAAAAGGAGCAAATTTTCTTGTATAGCAAGTCTCTGGAAGCCAGGATCTGATAATCTGATATTCCTTTTCCATTTAGTGGCCAATTTAAAATATTAATATAAATATTTTTAACCAAAAATAATTTGTATACAACTGTTCTGATCTAAGATTTAAATAGTTTATCAGAATATATGTTTGCATGAACTGATTTTTTTCTTTTAGCAATATGGGCGTGAGAATTCTAAATGGACTATTAATAAATGAAAGAGCAAGCTGCTGCATAAAAGGTAATTGATATTAAGAGTAGGGAGTGGGGAGAAATGTCCATGTCATTGACCTACAGAAAAGAAAAGATGGTCAGTGGAAAAATGTATTCTGTATTTGTTTTAAAATATACCACTCCATAGAGTGAAAGGGAAGCAACTTGTTGTGAAAATAAGTCTGTTCCCTTCAACTTAACAGAACAGTCCATGTTATTTGTTCTTCCAGGAGTGTGAGTTGCTGAGTAATCAGCAATGGCTAACAACTGGGTAAGTACTTGTGATTGAATTTGTAAGCGTCTTTTGTATTTGCAGAAAAAAGGGCCTATATGAGCAGGCTATTTTAGCAGAGAGCTCAGTATTGCACAATGTATCTGAAAAAAAAAAAAAAAATGTAGCAGTCACTATATAAAAACTTTCACCTCTCACTGAAGTAAATATTGGAGGAATAGTAATGTAGATTTGTTAGAACTATGGTTTAGAACAACAGTGTTCTGAAAGAGGCTCCTTCAGATTACAGATGTTTCTTAATCTTGTTACTTCAGATTTTATTAGTATGTACAACTATCTATTGCCCTAAAAAAAAAACCAAAACAAACAAACAAACAAACAAAAAAAAAACAGGAAAAAAAAAAAAAGAAAGACAAAGAAAAAAATCTACTGTAGCAAAGGGTTGACAGGTTATTGATGAAATATCTCAGTGGCATCATGTGTTGTAAAGTTTTCTTTCATATTGGCTGTGTTATGCCTACGCATGAAAATTTGCGGAAATTGAATTTAGTAGGAGTAAATCAATAGTTTCAATGAAAATCTGCAGATCAACTAAATCATAATTGTTTAAATCATTTGCTTTCATCCAGAGCAAGATGATACATCTCTAATCTGGATTTTTTTTTTTTTTTCTCTTTCAATAATATACTAACACATCAGAGAGCCCAAGTAGTTGCCATTGACACTCATGCAGGTGCCTGAGAATTGTTCTAGGAGTCACCACGTTATTTGTGAGCAGTCTTCACTTCTTCTGTCTCTTGGAACTGAAGCTTTTTAGTGCTGTTCCCCGTGTGAATGCCCTGTGTTCAGTGACACCTAAAAATATGATATCAGAGGATGTTCTTAGTACTCTCCTTTGTCTTCGTGGCTTAGTCTTATTTTCTTCCTTTTCTTTTTTTCCTGCCTTTTTCAAACTGTTTTAAAAATACCCTTGAACTAGTGCCAGCACTAAAAATGTGTTGTTAAACATTCTGTACACCTTCAGTTGACCTTGCTGCACTGTCATCTGTGTTCTTCCTTTCCTTCAGAGTTGACTGTAGAAGTTTGGTTTGACCAAGTTTTAATAACTTGAAGTCAAGGCTCCAATTGCCTTAGGCAGAAATACACTGAGGACCAAGTATAGGGTAGTAGATTAAGTAACATCCAGCACATTATCAAAGAGTAGTTTGAGTCACATAACTAAATTAATATAGCAGGTAGGCTAGCTGACGGTATTTGCTGATTATATTGTGTTAACTAGCTTTAGAAATAACCTACTCTGCATTAGTAGAATATGAGGTAGTGGATTGTGGCAGCACATACTGTAAAAGCTGATTTTTTTTTTTTTTTTTTTTTTTTTGAAAGAATACTTGTAAATTTTTGGGAAACGCTTTCTTGAAATATTTTTCCTTCGAACAAATATATACTGCTTTTATAAACACATATTAGCAAAGCCGCTGCCAATTCATTTATGGAAAAAACATTACAAACATAATTAAAACATGTAGCTGAGTATTCAGGAAATATTTTCTTGCTCTGTGCCTAGTCCTTAATTTGAATACTACTGCTGAGACCATGGATCAAATATACCTCAATGTGCTTGGCATGTAATAGCACTACAATTGACAGAGAAATTGAAAATTCTGAGGTAAAAGCTCTCTCTGATGTTTGGACTTTTCTTTTTTTCAAGGGAACCTCCATGAAAAGAAGGAGAGAGATGGTGAATTACAAGGCAAAATTTCTTGTAAAGTATTTGCCTATGCCAAGTTCTGCCTAGTAAGATTTGCAGAAACATCTATAACCTTAATGATGTTAGTTTTGTTTTCCTTGTAACTGATGATAACCTGGCATGCGATTTTATCATGCAGACATATTGCAAAGTAACTATGGATGAAAGCACACTTCAACATCTTGAAAATAAAAAAGATTCTTGGGATTTATGATTGCTTAGAAGAAATCAAACAGGAGTGCAGAAAATGTAACATTGAAATGGCAAAAGAAAACCACAAGTGTTAGAAGTTTTTTATAAAAAAATATTAACATGGACTTAATTTTGTGATACAATAACACTATTGCCTTTAAATTAAGGCATTTTGATATACTTATTTCAAGCCTCAGATTAAATATATGTGTTTTAAAATGAATCTATTTCTTTTTTTAGCAGTGTTTGATGCCATTAAACGTTGTTTACATTGATGTAATGGAATATGGATAATGGTTCCTTTGAATTACATATCTAATCAGCACGCTCTCAGATCAAGCAGGAAGTTGCTAAGTTTAAAGAAGACCACATAAACAGTCTAACCTATCACCTGGCCCCATAACTCTTTCTGTCTGGTTTTCTAAAAGTGTGCTGTTTTCCTCAGTGGCTGCACATGGAAAGCTGACTAGCCCTATGATCCATTCTGAAACACTAGAGTGCTTTTTCAGTTGGTAGTGCAGAATACCATCTGGATTTTGAGAGGCTTCAGTTCTACCTTCTGTGTTACCACTTATCATTATTATCTTTACCAAAATGATCTAGCAGTTTGTTCCCTAGAATACTCCCAAAAGGCTGTTTTTGACTGTAACTCTTTAATAATTGTATAACTATCCATAAGCAGTAGTTAAATGTGTCACTGGTATAGAGGCTATACAGACTTCACAAAATTAGTATATTATAGCTGGAAAGCATAACAGAATAACTACGTATGAGCTGACTTTTTTTTTTTTTTTCCAAAATAACTCATTTGTTGACTCAGATGAGTAGCTTATAAAATGCTGCTGTGGTTTGTTATTATTGCACTTGTAATTCTGAAGATTTAAAGTTGGTAATTTAGCTTCTAACTGCAAATTTAATACTCATCTGGATGTTAGGTGTTTTTTAATGCTAATAAGTCTAAACATGGTAATTCACTACTGACCTGATTTTGTATTCTTAGGATAAGAGATGATTGTGAATCGGATGGCTTGTGTAGAGATTATTTTAAAGACTGATGTTTGCTTATTTTTTAATCCAGCTGAAATCCAGAAGGCTGAACCAAGCTATGAGGAGATGTAGGCAAAATATGATTTATTTTTAGTGAAACTTAGAGGACAGTGTTGATTAAAGCAACCAAAAAAGCCCACCCTCATAGCACTGAGGATCTTGTGGGAGGGATATGGCAGGGGGCTTAAAACACTGGATTTTGTCATTATCTCTTCCTCCTTGTAAGCTCACTAATACTTCGCAATCCCTGCCTCAGAATGACCTTTGAGAGGGTTGGATGGCAGCGCTTGACAGAGTCTTACAGTCAGTACAAAGTAACAGCAGCTGAAAAATCACCCGTATATCAGACAAGCCAACAAATAAAACAAATGGAGGATGAGGGAAACTGGATATGTATATTTTTTTCCACAGCCTTTTTGTCCGCTTTCTAGTGTCAAAATGAAAATGAGGTTTTAGATGTATTAAAATAGAAAAGTAGTATAGGTGGACCTAAATTTTAAATTTATATTATTCTTTGGTCGTGGCATGTTTTCAGATAGACTTTTGCCAATGTTGTGTAAATCCATACCAAGTACACATGGCCAACCTAATGGTAGGAACTTTTGGCTTAGTCCTAAAATTAGAAAGACTTCTGGCTTTAAAACAACAACAGCAACAACAACAAAAACTTAAGAACCTCAGTTTCGAAACAGCACTAATTTTCACTTCCATGCAAGCTGACTGTGTGGTTCTAGAAATGGTTGCCTGTATCGAGGACTGTATGTTTGGTTTTCCAATGAGTAGGAAAGAGATTCCTACAGAGAATTTCAGTTACAAGTAAGTGCTCCCCAGGGCACGAGGAGGACAGTGCTGTGCATTGCTGACACAAGTGATGACAGCTTTATACATTTTTGATCCATTGGCTAAATATTGTCCTTAGAATAGCAAAAAATAGGCAGCCACATTTTCTGTTTTGGTAAAGGAATTTGAGAATGAGTTTCAGTGCCAAAAAAAAAAAAGTATTCAGTGTTTTTGTATATTTGCAATTCCATTTTTGTTTGTCATAAATAGGTATTTCAAGTATTTCAAGTATGGGGTTTCAATCAGACATTTAATTCAAAGATCTGATCATTTCTCTTTAAAAGACTTTTGCAAGAGAAATATTCCTCACTTAGCAATCATTCCATATTCATGTTAGCAATTTTGGCAGTACATGCATTTGTGAGCAACTATTGTCAAGACTAAAGCACAGGAAGAGACAAATTTCATAAAATATCCCTGAGCACCTTGCTAAGAATTGCAACCACTGTCATCACACCAGATTGATGTGTGTTTAACAAAAACAAGGTCAAATATCCCACTAGTTTTGTTTTTGTTCTTTTTGCAGTTTTAATATGAATTTTAAAAATTAAATTTTTGTTACTTACATTTATTAACTGCACTATATATTTTACATAGGCTGCTTCAAAAGTAATGCCTCCTATTTTTATTGTGTTGGCCCACGATGTCAGAAGGGGATGCTGGTGATATGGTAGTAGTGGTTGAACCTTCCCATCAATACCAGATTACATGTTGTTGTTGTGTGACAGATGGCAGCAGGAGGGATATCTGACAAATTGGTGCCTAATTCGGGAATGTGTATGGAGCAGAAGTTTGTCATTGAATTACTCCATGCAGGGGAAAAAAAAAAAACCCAAAAAAAACACCTATTGACAGTCACTGATGCTTGCTGAATGTTTATGGAGACCAGCCAGTGAATGTGAACACTGTAAGACAGTGGGTGGTGCATTTCCACAGTGATGGTAGTGACAGTGGTTTGTCCCTGTTGGTGCAGGTTTTGACAAGCAAAGCATGCAGGTTCTTGTTCATCAATGGCAAAAATGCAGAGCTAATGGTGGTGACTATGCTGAAAAAGTGTTTGTAGCTGAGAATTTGCTCTATCAAATCATGTTATCAAGCAGAGTTACTGTGTTCATTGTATTGGTTTGTTTCCATGGGAATAAATAGGATGCATTACTTCCTGAACAACCGACATATGTATGGCCCAAGACGATTCCTCTTTTTGTGGCCTAGACAAGCTCAAAAAATTTTGGATACCCACGTGTTAGAGTCTGTTTAAAGAGAGAAAATAGATGCATATGCGCACCTCACCCTTGTATCTGTAGCAATTTTTCTATCAGGCTGAACAATCATAGCTCTCTCAGACCTTTCTCACAAACAGCATGCTCCAGCTTCCTAATCACGTTCATGGTATTTTGCTGGACCTGCTACAGGATGCCAGTGTCTTTCTTGGCTAGAAAGCCTGAAAGTAGACTCGGATACTGTCCTACAATTGGAGAACTGAGGAACTTTTTTGCCCTGCTGGCAGCATTCTTGCTAAGGCAGTTCAGCATGTGGTTAGCCTTTCTAGCTGCAAAGCCACAGTGAAGACTGGTAATTACACATAGGTCCTTTTCTGCCAAAGCTACTGCCCAGCCAGGCATCTTCATTCTGTTTCTTCCATATGGAAGACCTTGCATTTGTCTTTCTTGAACTTTGTGAAGTTTCAGTAGCATATTTGAAAATATGCAGAATATGCAGCACTTATACAGAAAATATGTAGGTTTTTGTTTGTTTGTTTGTTTGTTTTTTAAATAATGTGCTGGGATATTCAGGGTCTCTAAAAAGTAAACTTCTTTTTTCAGCATGTTGACTGTTGCCCTCAATTTAATGTCATTCACACACTTGCTGGGAATGCTTTCTTATCCCATCACATATTGTCAATAAGGAAGTCTTAGTAGAATCAAAATTAAGGATTGCTATGTTGGCTATAGGGTTATGTAGTGTCTCTAGATGGTTTTCTCTTTTTAATTAATAAGCTACTCAGAAACTAACTCTGAAGTTGCTTTGTTTTGCAGCTTTTGTTGTGTCCATGACTGGGGCTCCCAATACAGGAAAGATGCAGAGCTATTGGAGAGAGTCCAGAGGAAGGCATCAAAGAGGGCTGGAGCACTTTCCCTAAGATGACAGGCTGAGGGAGCTGGGCTTGTTCAGTTTGGAGAAGAGAAGGCTGAAGGCTATGGGGTGACCTCATTGCAGCCTTCCAGAATTTAAAAGAGGATTATAAACAGGAAGGGAATCAACTTTTTACAAGGGTAGAGAGTGATAGGACAAGGGGAGAATGGTTTTAAGCTCAAGGAGGGAAGGTTATTTTGGATGTCAGGGGAAAGTTCTTTACAGAGGGAGAGATGAGGTGCTGAAACACGCTGCACAGTCCAGCTCCATCCCTGGAGGTGTTCAAGACCAGATTGGATGGGGCTCTGGGTGACGTGGTTTTGTCCAAGATCTGGAGGTTGGTGGCTGTGCCTATAACAGGGGAGTTGGAACCTGATGATTCTTGGGGTTTGTTCCAACCCAAGCCATTCTATGATTCTGTATTTTGAAAATGTATGTGAAAAATATTTGAATTTAGTATAATATACTTCAGTTATTTAATCCTTATAAAAGCATATTAAACATACTCAGCATTACTGTTTTACTGTTTGACTCAGGCTATCATATTAACTCAGTAGGCTAATGTATAATCTTTGAATATTTATGCACGAAATGAGCTCTCACTGATGCAAACAAGGAACAGTTTTATTTTTAAATTAACAGGTTTGGGGGTGTTTAGGATAGAAAACTTCAAATGTTTTTCTTTGTTTTTGCTCCTCTGAAACTAGTTTCTCAGGGATGTGCTGGTGCCTTAGAATTTTAGCAGTACCTGCAAAACTGCAAAAACTGGCAGTTTTCAGTCTTCTGTTTTTAAAAAAAAAAAAAAAAAAAAAAAAAAAAAAAGAGTGATAACACTTGGATGTTCACAATGCAGCTAATCTCAGTGCTACCATGTATGAAATCCACTATCATAGCATCATTGTGAGCCACTGGGGAACGTTTAGTGCTGGTGTTCGGTAAATTTTTTTAAGATCAAAAGATTGTAATCCACGTAAAATACAAATAAAACTGGAAACTCTGTAAAACATTTTGATTCTCTGATAACCTTAGGGACATGAGTGTGATTTACTTGTGATTTAAAGGTGAAAGAACTTACCTACAATAATCAAGGTATTTGGATAATCAGTCAGGTGATTACATTTGCCATAATCTTTTTTTTTTTTTTTTTTTTTTTGCATATAGAAAGTTATGATCTTGAAAGAGGTTATTTTTTATTAAAAATGACAGGTTTAGAAGCATTCTGAGAAAGTCTTAGGATATCTTATTTGCTCTTGGTATGATAGGCACTTATGATATGGTAAACAATTACTTCCTTTGTGTCTCCAATCTGATAGAATGACGTTGATTCTCAGTAGAATCATATGATGGAAGCATAAGTTACATGATGTGATTTGACAAAGGTTCAGTTGAAAGAATTGTTGAAGCATGCAATAGAAATGTTACTGTTGGTAAAAAAGAAATATGAAAGCTTTGGGTGTAAGAGCATCAGAAGAAATATTGAAAGAAGTGATAAGAAAAGTGACATAAACTGATGGCATTTATGATTTTTTTTTAGTGAAATCACAGATAACCAGCATGCGCTTTAGCAGTAACGTTCAATCTAGGTGTATGTAAGGCAGCCTAACATAAAGAGCTAGTAAACACAATGAATACATCAGCATTGATGAACAGAGGTTGCACAAGACTAAAAGACAAAAGTTCACAGTCATTGTCAAGACATAAACTGTACAGCAGTTATATCCAACACCCACCAGGTTGTCAGCCTTTGAAATACTCAGAAGATGCAGTAAGAGTTCAGTAGTTGTTGTTCCTTGGCCTGTATGTTGCTGTAAGTTTTCCTATATGGACTATTTGGATAAGTATATCTTGGATCTTGTGAGTATTTGGCTATGAGAAAATGAATGTGTGAGTAGAATATTTCTTAAACTAAAACCATCTTCACATTCTGTATAATTTCGTGTTGAACTGTGGTGTGTTAGTTGAGCTTTGCACGTTTGAATGCTGTTCACTGCATGCTTAAATGTAAACCAAAAACTAACAATAGCAGCACCTGGAAAGCTTCAGATTTATTTTTCTCTTTGAAAGAAGAAGGGAAAGAATGATATCCATTAGTGAGTTGTTAACCGCTGTTGCAAAGCCTGAAGAGTCTGAGGTTTGTTATGCTGTGTAAAAAGAATACTGTAGCATTTCTATATAGAAACTTCAAGTTTTAGTAGTAACCTTGTTTATTTTTAAAACCATATTGTGTCAAGTCCAAAGGAAATGCTAAAAATAGAATAAACCTACCTATAATTGTCAAAAATTCTGACAATATTAAAAGAGCCAAAATCAGTTAAATGAGAGAAAAGAAGATTTTACTGAAATCTACTTTGTTTCTGTTAAAAGTTACTAGAAATGTATATGTAATGAATGTTTAATGGCACTAGAATTGGACATATTTGTTGCAATATATTTATCTCTGCCATTTGGCAAGATTTTTATTCCTTGAAATTATATTTATCTCATATCTTGGGAAAAGAGAAACAGCAGAGACTACGTATTTAATGGTAGAGACTTTGTCAAGTAAGGATGCAGGTGAGGAATATTTTTTATTACTTTTTTTCTGGTTCCCAATCATCCCACAAGTAAATTCTAACACATAGAATTTATTGATACTCTTGGTCTGGACAAGTGGATTTGTCAGAAACGTAAAGAACTTGTTCTCTTTTAAGCTCCTACATCTACTACATAAATTATGTTGGCCTTTTTTTTTAATGAGTAAGTAGTTTGTCAGTTTACCTCTATGTGGCTGAGTGCTAAGTAGAAAACGAAGTGATTCACCAAGATTTTCATCAATTTTTGTTTGTTTGCTGGCTGCTACTCCTTCATTTACCTTCCTGCTGTCCTGCTTAGTGCTTCATTAATATCCCAGCTGCTCTGCTTCTTCAATCTTTAAGATGTGCAACAGGAAAAAAAAAAAAAGAAAAAGTGAACATGGAGATCAACAGAATGAAATTTCTGGCAATAAACAGGAACAGAAGGTTGTGGAATCCAGAAGCAAAGACCGCATGGAAACAATTAGCAAATCCATAAAACCTGGCTGATCACTTCAGAAATAGTTAGGATGTTCTTACACCCAGGAAAATTCTAGTTTATTTTGGTCACCAAAAAAATAAGGTTTGCCATACTCACCATGCATTTCATCTTACTTCATGAATACTCTGAGAGAATTGGCATTTGTTCAGTGAAATACTACACAAGAAAATTGGACAACAAAATTTCTCTGTAGTTTTGAGTGCTTATGGTGGTTCGTTAGCTAATCAAAATATATCTGAGTAACTCAAGAGTCTATTTTTCTTGATTTGCTTCAGGAACCCTGCTCAAAAATGAAGAAAATCTAAAGCCTTGTACCTGGTCCCACAAAGACTGTGTATTCTAGCTTGTTTGGCAGTTCTGTTACTTGTCTTTCTAATGCAAAAAACATGACAGGCCAGCTGTCTGAAGTCATTTTGAAAGGTAATCAACTAAACAAGCACTCCTGCTGTGAGTCCAGGACATACAGAAGTGATAGTTTTCAAGTAATTTTTTGCACCTGTCTAGCTGTCACTGTGTTGACAGAAGAATGGGAGTAAAGACTGCACCTTTGTATTTCATTTGATCTTCCTTTTGTGTGTGTGTTTTTTTTTTTTTTTTTATTTACACCACATAATGAGTAAAAGCAAACAAAATCTGATAGCAGTTATTTCTTAATGGGTCAGGTGAATATCAATGAACATGATTGTATTAAAAAGTACATCTCTCTGGAAAACATTAGAGTGATTCTTTTCCTTTCCTAACACAGTGTTTACTGGTGTTGTGTATCAAGGATTGTAATGCTTTTCATCTTAAAATATTTTCAAGATTCATTCAACCATTTGGTTAGTATTTGATTTTATAACACTTGATTTCTAACTACAGATCAAAAAGATCATCTTGCAAATAATTTTAAATCAGAGAAGTCTTTAAATTACCTTTAATTTGAAAGCCCTTTGACTAGTTTCCTGTATTTTTTTCCAGAAGCATGCTCTTATTGCCAAAAGAATAAATCTGACTGTTCTGGGCAAAGCTGTAAATGTGTTCCAACCAGAGGCTCTGGGGAGAAGAAAAAAACAAACAAACAAACAATAACAGTTGTAAAGTATATTGATGCATCTGTAAAACTGTACTGACACAGTAGGTAAAACCTTGCTTGTTCTTCTCAATGATTTGGTAAGAGTCATAGTAAAATGGAGAGTTCTCAGGTAGAACAGACTTAAACTGTGTACAGCTTGATATGATAGGTAATAAGTGGTGCGTGTGTGTATGTATATGTACATATATGCACCATCAAGGCATACAGGCTTTCATGTAAATATTTATGTGTACGTGTATTTAGGGAACAGATGATCAGTGTGTGTGCATGTATATACACGTAGATAGGTAATAGATGATCTCTGTGTATGTATGTGTGCATATATATATGTATATACACATATATAAAAGCCTGTATGGTGCACTGAGAAAAAAATTCTATTCCAAAACATGGAATATTAACTGATTAAGTGCGTTTATTACCTTTACAGGAAAAGGAGTTTCACTGCATTTTTCCTGAATATTATTCTCATGTGTTTTGTTTTTTTTGTTTTGTTTTTATCTGACTGAAAACACACGCTTAGCCATTGATCTTTGGTGAGTATATGTTTCCTTACAGTGAGTTTCTCAAAAAATACCCGAAGGAGAAAGTCTTGAACAGTCTGGTCTGAATTCAGTGTTGAGCCTGTTTTGAGCATGAAAATAAATGAAGGATCTCCTGTAGTCTTTCCAGCCTAAACTGTATGATTCTAAAAATAATTTTCAGAAAAGTTTTTATTAAGAGGAAAACAATAATAGTTAGCTAATTTCATTTAAAAGAATTTTTTTTTTTTTTTTTTTTTTTTTTTTTTTTTTTAAGAGCAGGCAAGGAAAACAAACAGGCTTGTCAAATAACTTTCCTTTCTTCCTATTTCTGAGCCTGGACCTACCTATAAGCTTAATACCTTTTGTGCTGCAGCAGATCCATATGTTCTGCTTGTGCATAGTCCATCAGAAAGTCCTGCTTGTATGTTCCTTTCCTGTTCCTCTTGAAAAGATCTTGATCTCTTTACTATGCTGAGGGCTTATTCTATGCTCAGTCTCATTCTCTGCCTCTTTTCATCAAAAACACTGCGTGCCTCATCCTGATATAAAAAGCTGTTATGCTTCATCGTACTCTCTAGAGCAGAAGTAATATACTCCTCCTTCCAGACAGGTCTTTGTGAGCCTGTCAGTGCCGTTTTGAGGGAGCAGAAGCTTCAAGTTGGGAAAGAAAACAAATACTGTCCAGTTTCTATACTTTCTAAAGGTAGATGTCTTAATTAAAGTTTACAGTTTTTCTGAATGTAGGAAGACTTTATTTAGCTTTTGTAGCATCTCTTAAAGTATGCAAAATGCAACTCATTACATATCATAAAAGTAGTAAAAAGTCTTCAAACATTGCATGCAATGTAGAGGAAATTAACTGAAGTACTGCAGTACAGATGTCCTTCTCCAGAGATGACCTGATTTCTAGCAGTATATAACATGTATTAGGCTGTTTCATCCTGTCTCATTTCTATTACACTATATACAGCCAAGATTTATTTTATAACTAGTTTCCAAATATTCTCTGCATCTCAGCTGGTAGACGAACATAGTTTTAGCAGCAAGAGATGAGTAAAGGATGGAAAAGTGTGTGTTTGAGAAAGGTCTGTTCATTTTAATGTGATATTAAAACTGCTTCTGTCTGGAGAAAAGAATCTAGCTAATCCCAGTAGAAAAATAAAATGGAACCCATGCTGAAAAACTAGCCCAGCAGGCATCCAGAGCACTGCAGTAGCTTATGGCTTTCTCCAGATTTATTTATTTGTTTATTTCTCCTCTGCATGCTGCTGAAGTATCTTGATGCATCATCTGTGTGCTGCAGATAGTGACTAGTGTTTTGAATATCTAATTAAGTATGACCTTGTGCATGTAATGATCTGGCGTGGACTTTGACTGTGCATGGTACTGGTGTTCAGAAGAAATTTTTTTCACAGTTGTTTCCTATTAGTGTTTGAAGATCTTTTCAATCCTGTTGAACTAGAGCCAGGGGCAAGGTATTAAAAAAAACAAAAAAGGTGGACAAATAGTTTAAGATTATGAACTTCATTGCGTTGTTTTACTTCTATCTTGCATAGTTTACAGCAGAGAGTATAACTAACCCAGGTACTGGAAGTCTGATTTTACAAATGGTCCTGTTGCCCATTGGGGAAGTGATGGTTCAGTGAAACCTTTGCAGCGTATCATTGCCCAGTTTTCTCTATTCCAGTTTTGAAAAGAGGGAAGGCTAGACATCTGAGACTGGGTCATTACATCCCGTAAGTAAATAGATTTTGTCCTAATTTCTGAAAGGGACTCTGACCATTATGCCATTGTTTATCATTTGTTTGCGCCTTGAGAAAGTTATTGGACTGATTTTTTTTCTTTTTAGGATGTTTTTGTGTTGTAAACAATTTTTAATGCCTTCTTATTAGTAGACTGGAAAGGGCCAGAATAGGTGTATAAATAATAATACAACTTGAAATGGGGCATGAATGTTTTCTGGTAAATCGTTCATGTAAATGCAGGATGATCTCATGTTACATGGTCTGAGGTTTTGTACCTTCTCTTATGCAGTGCTTACCCTTCCTCATCTAGTGCATTTTGATTGTTCCTAACACTAATGAGGGTTTTGGATTAGAGTAATGCTAACAATGAGATCTGTTGAAATCAATACTTATCTAAAAATTGTTCTGTGAGATTCTATGTGAGTCCAAGAAGGAGTGAGAAAGGACTCATGCATATTCATGAAAGTCACTGCATTGTTTTCATACTGAAATGAAATTGCTTTAAGTATTTCGGCTTAAATAATATGGCAGGGATCTATCAGTAACAACGCTATGTCGAGTAAGCATGATGTTAGACAAGACCCACTATATTATGTAAAATGATACACTGTAATAAAACTTGTCAAATTATAATACACTATTTACTTTTTAAAATGTTTTTGGACCAGCTTCCAAGAGGAAAATATGCCTTTGTAGAATCATGGAAATGAGCAGCTGGGGTGAATCTCAGAAGTTCAACTTCCTTCCCTGGACAGGATGAAGTTAATAGAAAGTATAAAAAAAAAAAATAAAGAAGCCGCAGAATTGAACTGTGGAAAAGACTGGAAAACATGCCTGTAGTGGTCATTTATTTCATTGTAATTTATTGTGTGTGGTGTTAATACTGTTTTTACCCCAATGGAGCTTCAGAAAGAAACGCTTGGGATCTCTTATTATGGAAGGCAGACAGAAAAAAGCCTAACATTGCAAACATCTACCAATTTCTTTTTGACAGGGAAGTAAAGTACAATTATTTTTTTAATAGTCTTGGCAGAGGTAGGAGGAATAGAGTTTGTACATAGTCTGTTAAATCCTGTTGACAATACTGGAAGGCTGAGCAGGCCAGATTCTCTCTGTGTAATAACTACTAGCAGAACCAATATTGTGTTTGATGTGGAACAGAGCCATTATCCTTGGGAAATCATATGCATTTGAGTGTGCTGGTAGGGAAGGATGGAGAGAGAAGAGGAAAAGAGTCTAGAAAGAACAGGTTAGATTGTGGAGTTAAAGTTTGAGCTTGTGTAGTTGTGATTTATCATTTTTAGGCTGAGTTGAGTTGATGATATACAGAGTTCACGTTTTCTTTGCTAAAGGAAAACCCAGAATGGGAAATTCATATAGAAATTGAATCAGGAATTCATTTAGTAACTTTCCTTTTCTGATGATGGTTAGAGTCGCATACTGGCAGTCTACCACTTAGACTACCACTCAGCACTGCGTATATTATATACAACCTTTCAGACTGGGAAGTAGAAAATTGAATTAAAAGTTTCAGATCTGAGATTTGTAAACCTTTGTTTCTGGTGTTTCTTGGTGTTGTGGAGGTGAGACTGTTCTCTTGTGATCAAGAAATTAGTATGAGACTATGTATGTAAGTTCTAGTTTCAGAATAATATTGATCTAAATACTGATTTAAATTCATTGGAAAATTTACAAAAATGAAAAATAGTTTGAAGACATAGAGAAATAAAGCTGTTGATAGTATTTGAGACTGTATTCCCACTGTTTAATTCTGTGCTTTCTTCCTGCTTGCCACCAGCCTACCTTCATGCTGCCCTAAGGATTGCAACTGATTTTAATGTTAATGTAAGGATCTTCTGATACTGCTAATGAGATGTTAGAAGTAGTAAGATCATTTTCTAAACTTCTAAATCTTTTTTTTCCTTTTATATTTTGTTGTTGTATTTTCAAAATGAAATATGCCTTACTTTTAAAGACAGTTGTTGCTGGTCACAGACTCTACAGAAAAAGAACAAAGCATACCAAACTCTCAGAGTTGCAAGATTAAAAACTGTGATACACAACTAGGAGCCTGCTTCAAAGAGTTGAAGAGATCTTGGTCCTGGATGGGGGCAGAACATCAGAGGGCTAGCTTGGATGATACCTGGCATTTTGGAATAATAATAATAATAAAAAAAAGGTTAGAGGTGTGGCAAAGCAGTGATATACACAAGGGCTAGCATAGAATTTGGTTTCTGAACAACTTATGTATATATATATCCCAACGAGAGGATTTTGGCTTGGGATAATTGATTCTGCTTCAGGTTAGGGAGGTGACCTAGGTGTTTTCCAGGAGTTACTTCAAGTCTCTATAATCTAATGGAATAGATGAAACTTTAAGATAAATTAAAGAAAAAACAAGAAGTCTGCAAAACAGTAGAAAAACTCATTAGGTTGGTGTTTTGTTTGTTTGTTTTGAATGCCTATTTTCAGCTAGCTTTTTAAATGAAGAAGATGCTTTTCAAGTTTTCACAGTTGGAACAAAATCTATATTAAGGTAAATCTTGAAAATTTGAATGGAAGATTTTCTTAGAAGGGCTTCTTTTTAAAGCAGTGGAAACATACTCTCTTTCTTCATCCATACACATTACTCAACTGAAAACTAGAAAAAATTGTTGAAGTGTGTGCAAATGTATTTTAATCTCTGCATTTAAACTTCATTTTGTTGCTGAAGTCAAGCTAATTGTATTGATTCACTAGAAGGAATTATTTGAATCTCCTTCCCACAAGCTGACCAGCCTTCTTGTGTAACTTTCTTTGAATTTCAGTTTTCTGACTTCATCTACTTAACTCTGTTGGAATTATACCTGATAAATGTTGATATATTTTTTAACGTGCTGTTTGTCTGCATGCGTTTTGCATTTCGTGGGTTGCACTGGTATTTACCATGACTATCCATAAAGGCTATTTCTTTCAGAAAATCTGTTTCCAACTTTTCAGGGGAAGTTCTAACGTGGACGGAACTCTGCCTTGCACCAGCAAGAGATCCAGCTACACTTTACTTTTTATTTAGTCTTTAAAGGATATTTGCCTTTGCTGACCTACAGAATATTTGTTGCTCCCAAGAGATTTCCCTGAACAGCAGTTCAGTGTTGCCAACCTCTCAAGGATTAACACTGTAGTAAATTTATTAGTAGCAGAATTGTCTAGCTGGCAAGATATACACGAAACCTTTCTTCCACTTGCAAAATAGAGAATGCTATGATGTTATTCATATATAATGAGTTTAGAGGAGCAGTTGAGAGAACTGGAGCTATTTAGCCTGGAGAAGAGGATGTGGGGAGATCGCATCACTCTCTACAATTAACCAAAAGGAGGTTGCTTTAAAGATGGATCTCTTTTTTCAGATAATAAGTGATAGGACAGGAGGAAATGTACTCAAGTTGAGGAGGGGGGGAAAGGGAGTGAGTAGATGTGATTTAGATCAGACATTAGGAAAAATTTCTTCACGGAGAGGATGATCAAGTATTGGAATGGGTTTCCAAGGCAAGTTCCCCAACACTGGAAGTATTCAGAAGAGATTTGGATGTGGCACTAAGAAATGTGGTTTATTGATGGCAGATGAGATTGATGGTTGGAATTTGATTATCTTAGAACCATCTAGGTTTGGAAAAGAGTTTCATTGTTCTTTCACTTCTTATATATGAAATTATTGTTGCATCCATTGGCTTCTTTAGGTTCTTCTACTATAGTTGTTGAAATGATTTAACAAAAAGGAAAAAAGAACAGCAACCAACTAAAAACAAACTTAAATGGAGATATAGAGACATTTGGATGCAAATCAAATTTCTGCAGCTGATATTATGGAGTCACAATTCAGCTTTAACTATAGATGCATAAATAAATGAGTATCTGTAATAGTGATGCATATGTAATAACAATGGGGTTGTTCAAAATGAGATTTAATGCAGCTGAGAGATTTAACCTTGCAATGAAGACGGTTTCTAAAAGGTCTAGGGTAATGGTGCTTATAAAAGCTTCTGGACAATAATGGACACAATGGGCAAGAACATAACTAGCTGTAGGA
The DNA here is from genome assembly GCF_951394365.1 of Tetrao urogallus. Taxonomy (NCBI): domain Eukaryota; kingdom Metazoa; phylum Chordata; class Aves; order Galliformes; family Phasianidae; genus Tetrao; species Tetrao urogallus. The sequence continues at coordinate 55,820,921 of NC_136815.1, read as the reverse complement.
AAGTAATGTAATTCCATCTCCTGCCTAGCTGCTGTCCTAGCTGCTGTATTTGCTTAAATGGATAATTTCTGCCAAAGGCTTTAACTGTTGGCAACTGGAATTGAGTAGATTCTGGGGAATCCTATACCGCCTCATAAAAATGAATATTTAAAGCTAATGGCAAGTAGAGGTGCAATGTTTAAAAAAAAAACAAAAACAAAAAAAAAAAACAAACAAACAAACAAAAAACCATATTGTTATAGTAGCCAGCCTGAGGTTAAATTATTATTCGTTAGGTTTAATACTTTTTATTGCTCTCAATCAGTTCTTGAGCAACCATACTATATGAGCCATTAGGAGTCCTTTTAGTTGGCACTAGATTTCATACCATAATATAATTGATAGGTTCCCATGTCAGAAATCACTATGCAGCCAAATAAACAATATGTCCTTCTGCCTGTTCAGGAATACTGTAATGTTCAGAAATATTGATCCCCTGTGTCAGCTAAAGCCATAATGAGGATAGTACCAAAAGAATAAAAAGCTGCTTCAACATCTCATCTATTACCTACAGAATTGTAAAGTTAGTAGTGTTTTGACCTTGTTCAGACATGCTAAAAATTACTGCTGTCAGTTCTGCTTAGTATTTAAAAATGACTGCTCTTCATGGGGGTTGAAGTCTACCAGTGGTTTGATTTTTTTTTTTTTTTTTTTTTTTTTTTTTTTCTCTTCTAATTTAAATTGAAATATTCAGAATCACAGGATTGTTGGAGTTAGAAGGGACTCCTAGAGCACATAGAGTCCAATCCATCTGCTAAAGCAGGTTTGTACAGTAGGTCACACTGGTAGGTGTCCAGATGGATCTTGAACACAACCAAGAAAGAGAGTCTTCACAACCTTTTAGGTAGACTGTTACAGTGCTCTGTCACCATCAATTTGGTTCTTGCTGATGAGCCTTCTCCCTGTTATTGGTGTGGCACAGTTGTGAGAACAGGACAGGATTGCATTCAGTGGGAAGCTGGGATGTGACTACAAGGGAATATTTTGAGCAGAAGTCAGTGCAGCCATGTAGATGTATACTGAACCATGCTGTGCTGCTTGGTAAGCTTGGTAAGACAAGCAGAGTCCTTGGCTTGTTTTGTTTAGCAGTGTGTGTTAGACTATGTGTGTTAAATTTTTCTGTTAGCCTTTAAAAAAAAAAAAAATTTGGAATTAATTTGTAAAGTAAAAATCTTCCTTACAATTCTTTTAATTAAACGTTTAATAAATTGTGTGTAGAAGGATAGCCTAGCACTACTAGGACAATAGTCAGATTTTTAAGAGATTGTTACCTTGAACTATTTTTTTTGCTTTTAAACTTAGCTAAAGTTGAGGCTGATTTTATATATTTATATAAAAAATTATTTGATTTTTTTAAAAGCTCTGATTCCCTGCTGTCATTAATCCTCCTTCCTCTATCCTCACCTATTCCCATCACTACCAGAATCCACCTCCTGCGTCAATATACAGAACTGAGTTCTGATAAGGCTGAAAACAGTGAGATGGACAGCAACAGTCAGAGCTTGCACTCAGATTACAAAGTTGTCTGTGAAGTTTGTTCTTTTTCAAGTTAGTATCTGCACTAAGACACAAGCTGTTACCATTTTTAGCAGAGGCTGACTTCTCCCACAATAAACTGCATCCTTTGATTTGGCCGAGATCATAAACCATCGTTTAAACGAAAGTTCAGAAAACTGCCTCTGAAGTTGCATAGCTATGAGCAGTTTTTCCTAATGATGCCATTAGTTTTCTTAAAGAAAAAGAAAAATGCAGAGTAAAGTTGGCACGTAGCATTACCTTCAAGTTTTGAAATTGCTAATCAGTAGATTTTGAGAATGTACCTCATCACCTCTGTGGTTTGCTTGACTTGTGAGCAGATATTATTCTGTTGCAGATACTGAGCTTCTTATAACAAATGGAACGTGTTAAAATTTTCCTATCTTGTTGACTTCTTATTAGAGGTCTTAATTCTGCATATCTCTTTAGCCCTTTTCTGGCGTGTTTTCACTGGTTTTTTTTTTTTTCAGCTAGATATGTTTGCAGTGAACAGTTACCATTTCTGAATGATAGTATATATTATCCAGAATCTTGTCTCTAGAATACCTAAGAGAATAGTATGAAAATGGCCATTAGTGAAGTGGCCATTAGTGAAGTAAAAATTTTATCTGCACTGTTTCATATGTTTGTAATTGGGCTTGAATTTTAGATTTTTAAAACTCAAAAAAATAAAAACCTCAGCACTGTTCTGTTCTTTAAGGGGATCTCTGCAGAATCCATCTGCATGATGATACACAGTAAAACAGAATTATTGCTTGACTGCAGCAGATTTTTTTTTATCTTTAGTTTGAGAAAAGGTAATTCGTATTTATTTTCTGCAGGTAAAGCTTGGTTTAAGTGTTTTTATAATTAGCTTCCTTTATAAGATTCCTTTGTGTTTTTCTCTATTTTTTTCAGAACACATGTGTCAAGCCGTGTTGTGCAAATTAAGCTTTGGAGTAGCCTGTTGTGTGATTTGCATTTTATTGTAAAAATCTGGATTAAATAACTTAGATCTGTATAGAGAGAAGAGGTGTTGGAGTAGAACAACATCAGTCTTGCAGCCACAGGAATGTAGGCTTTAAACCTGCATACAGATACTATGTGCGTGCTTTGTTTTGCCACTGTCTACCAACAAGGCTTTTTGTTACAATGATTATTGCAATAGTTGATGGAAATCAAGTAGATGGCTCACACAATTTTAGCATGAATTTGCTGTCACTTAAAATGTTACCTAGCCAGTGACATAAAGGGTTTATTTGCTACCTTGGGTTACAATTGATGCGGTGTTCTGGCTAGTTATTTTTCTGAATTTGCATCTCTAAAAGAAACTTGTAGACAATTTTCTAGTAAGCTGAACTCACGTAATAACTTTCCTGTCTTAATATCAGCAATTCTACACTTAATGTATTCCAACATTCCAAAGAAACATGACATAGCAGTAACAAGTGACTGTTCACTGCAGTACTGGCTGAGAAACATGCCTCAGTGTCCCCAAGCCAATTCCATCCCTTGGCTGCTTCTGTGGAAACCACTGAGATTGTAACAGGATGGAACAGAAGTCTGTAACAGGGATTGCAGTAAAAGAAGCTACTCGGAATACCCGAACAGCTGTATTGTCATTTTGAGATAGACAGGCCTCAGATATGTTCTGAAGAGCATCAGGTGTTGTTGTTTTTTTTAATTACTATTATTTAAATACTGGAAGGCGCAATCTTCTGACCGTCCTTCAGGAATGTAGGAAGTGGTACATCAGAACCTGGTTTCATATCTTCCAGCATCAGCTCAAAAAGAGCTGTATATTCATGATGTTGGTAATGCAGGAGTAGAAGTCATTTCATTAGAGCTCAAAGATGTTTTCTGTTAAAATAAGAATATTATTTCAAGAGATGTTGTTAGAAAGGAACTGTGGATCTTTTGCTTTTTTTTTTTTTTTCTCCCTCTTTTCTGAACTTTAATGATGAGAGATATGTTAAGGTCATTTAAAATAAGATAAAGTCAATTTTGATAACTGACTATAATGAGATGATTTTTCTTCCACAGATGCTGCAAGCTGGGTTTTTAATTCCATGACAATTGCAGATTTTTAATGATTTTGAGAATGGAGTTCTAGACTGAGACACTTTTTTACAGGACCTAGACAATTTGAATTTCACAGTTCAAATTAAGAACAGAGATTGGTGTCTTTGAACAGTATTTGGTTCTTTTTTGGTAACAGGGGATGAGCTGATAAGAAGTTCAGAAAACTTCATTTCAAAATGGAAACAAAACAACAGCATTTGTAATGCAGCACGAAATTTCAGAGTCCATTGAACACCTGCTGCAAATCAGGTGCTGGTCCATTTATCTTCATTTCAGGAGTTATGCTGCTGTTTTACTAGGTTATTCTTTACTAAATTATTCTTTCCCTAAGTATAGCAGAAAATTTTCCATATATCGTTAAATGCTTGATCTTCTCTATATCCAAAGAGAATTATCCAACAGTGGTGAATGTCAAAAACTTGGCATTACAAATTAGTTTCTGTTGATAGCATTACAGAGTTGGAATTTCTTAGGATGGAAGGTACTGAGTAGGTGGTGTTTCTTCAACCATGTTCCCAGCAAGGTGATTCTACTTGGTCTTGATTCTGATGATATTCAAATGCCTACCAAATGAAAGCAGAAATGCTGCCTTGCAATATAAGGCATAGGACTGAGCAGGTAGTGTTTCTACTTCCATAAGAAGCATCTATGTTTTTTTGTGTTAATTGTTTTGGAGCTAATTTTTATTGATCCACATACAAAATACAAAAACACTGTGGTTACAACGTAATCAATAGATACTGTCTCCCATCATCCACAAGTCTATTACAAAGACCAGTGTTTCAGCCTATGACAAAAGGCAAATGTGTGTAAAGGAAAGGAAAGCTGTAAGTTTCAAAATCAGTAGGCATATGTCAGTCTTTACATTTGGGCCTTTGACACTGAATGTTGCTAGAGTGAGGATAAATATCCCTACTAAACAGTAGCCTTTCTCGTACTGCAACCTTTACCCAGACATTTTTTCCCATTAATGGGTGAGGTGAAGTGCAGCAGGATCTATGGATCCCACAGAATGTTCTGATCAGCTGTCGAGATAATACACATCACATCAAACACACAAGGTCTGTGAGGGAGAGGATACAATTAAGTGTGGGGCTGGAATATCATATGACTTCCTCCCTACATCCTTGTAAGTTGTCCATGATACTAGGGTACTGGAGTCTGGGAGCTGTGGTGATAAAGAGAAGGAAGCTAGTCAGTGATACCTAAGGGACAACAGGTAAGGATGTGAGTACTTCTGGGAATCTAGGAGACAAAATACAGTTGGGAAGAGAACATACAAAGCATCTTCCCAGCTTTAAAATAAAACTATTTTAAATTTGTGGATGAGAGGAAGAAGGATATGGCTTTACTTGTTAAGAGGATCATGGGCTGGTCTATTTCTTATCAGCAATAGCAGCTTATCTTTTGCATACCAGTGAAAGAGTCTTTCCACAGCAACTGGTTTGTCACTTAGCATTTTCTCTGTGGATTCCTAGGAATTCTTAAAAGTAATACAATATGAAAACTAAACATAAGGGAAAAATATTTTAAAAGGCTTCATGATGTTTTTCTACATGTACTTACAATAGATTGGCACTGCATTAAATCTCATGGTAATGTTCTGGAATTCAGGATATGTGTCAGCACGATTTATTTCTTGTTACTGTGTGTGAACCATATACTTTAGAAATATGTTATTTGGAAGTATGGGGAATTTGAAAGTATAAAAATGTTTTAGTGTTTTTTTTTTGTTTTTTTTTTTTTTTTAAAGAATTGATAGCAACTGAGAGCAACTCCTGAGCATAACATTGCAGCAGGAATGAGAAAGTATTGGCTGCAGTAAACTAATAGCAGGTGAAAAACTCTGCTTATCTGCTTGTCAGTTAAAAGATAGCAACAGTGAAGTTAGAGCAATATTGTTGCTTAACTAAGCTCTTAATATGACCTCTAACTATGCAAATGAGTGTCTGAATGAACAATCAAGTTTAAGAAATAATGCCATTTCCACCTAAGTACTTTTCTGTATGTAGAGAGACAATTCTATAGAAAATGTTGTATATGAATTCATTTAGTCTTTTTGCCAATTGCATACAACTCTATTCCCCTGTTCTAGAACAGGATGATATTTCTCTCCTAAGAAATGCTTTCTTGCTAGTGGTTTTGTACAGGATTATTTCTCTAAGCTTTCTTCTTTTCTATATTTCTTTATATAAATTTACTCTTGTAAGAAAGTAGTATCTAGAACTTTAGAAATAATTTTTCAGATTATTATTGAAAAATAAAGTCCAGAATAAGTAGATATTAATTACATTAGTAAGATTTGTCGCATCGTGCCTATGAAGGGAGGGAGCTGTGACCAGATTTTGCAAATTACCCTGGTTAGGTTAAGGTGAAATGATACTCACATTCAGTACACGAGAGGAAGAAAGATAAAGTTTAATAGGAGATCTCTACAAACAGTCATTGTGGAATCATAGAATTGCATGATTGAAAAAGACCTTTAAGATCGTCAAGCCTAACTGCAACCTATTCTACAGACTCAATCCTATAGGTATTAACCTTCCCACAATCATATCTACCTAAGCTGTGAAGTTTTATTGGAAAATCGAGTAAACCTTTTGTTACTTAAAAGTTTCAAGAGAAAAAAGAAAGAGATCAACAGTTCAGTACCAGGCCTGCTGGTAGGAATGTTCCACGTAACATAGAATGGAGAAAACAAAGAGAAGGCCAGCCTCTCCTAACCCCCGTTTATAGTAACAAAGAAAAGGTAAGGGACAGACCACCCTGGCCCCCATTGATAGTTGTAATTGGCTTCAGCTCTAGGATTGGTTGGGACACAGGACACCAGCCAAATGGAAGGAAGTGACACCAGGCCCCTCCTCTGATTGTCTGTTTTTCATTGTTTTGCTCTCTTCCAGGACTGGCTGAGATATTCTTGAGATTAAGGGAAGGGATGTCCATTTTCTTCCTGTGGTTTAATCGTCTCTTGGGACTTTGTTGTCTGGTGATTAACTGCTGCTTGGGCTTCTCCCTTACAACACTGTGTGTAAGTGTTGACTGCATCTGTACAATTACTCAATCCTTAATCAACAAAAGGCAGATGGCTACAAATGCTATGGTAAGAGCTCTGTTAAAGCTAGCTGTACTGTCACAACATGGAGTGGTAATAATGGCAGACAGGAAAATGGCCAGCCATATTGAGTTCATATCTCCTGTGAAACTAAACACAGAAACACCATATGTTCCAGTGTGTTCCTTTGTCTTTAGAGGAGATTAAGTACCAGGATAATTAATAGGTAAAGTATACAGATTACTAAGATGAAACAAAGTCAATTGCAAGGATTCAAATCTTGATTTTGGCAATGAGAGTGTGTATTTAATTTGATACAAATATTTACATAGATATAATTGAATATATAATGTGTTTATTATATAATTTTTTTTTTTTTTTTTTTCTATTGGAAGTTCATTACTTTCTTGTTTGGGGTAGTTTGAGGGATTATACAGGTAAGTAATACTTACAGGATCACATCCATATCTTAAATCTCTTTTTACAGGTAGGTATAGGAGGTCTGATTGAAAGATGGCCAAACAGATGCACTGTTTGCAGAAGCATTAAGAAAAAAGAATGTTTTGACATGTTTTTGAGAAATTTCTATTGCTCCAATTTGGGAGCTGTGGAAATATGACCACTGTATCACAGAATCTAATGATATATAGCAACAAGAATGAAAAAGCAGGCTCTTTGTCTTTGAAACTGCTCTGTGAAATAGTGTATTATTCCGTTATGTTCCTGGTGATGACAAGTACAGCCTCCGTGTTAGTAAGTCAGACTGATGTTAGAACACTTGTTTACAGCACTGCAGTGTGAAAATACAAGCCCAGTCTATAGCTGAGGATTTGATAATCCTGGTTAACCATGATTTCTTGCAGACTGTATGCTTTTGTCTGTCTTCTGTCCTGACAGAGGGAAGCCAGCGCACCACTATTTCTTGTGGCTACATTCAGTTTGTTGTATTGAAACCTAGCAATGTGTTCTGTACCATTTTCCTTAATATCATGAGATAAACAAATTTGCATCAGGCACTGAAGTGCTGTGCTGGGTTATAGAGCAGAGGATGAAATGTAATATCAGACTGAATTTGGAATTTTTTTTTTTTTAGTTACTTGCTTGTAAACCACAGTGGGCTTTTTCCTGAGAAAAAGGTTAATGAGATGAAGATGACTTACTTGCCTGATTTTGAAGGAGGGAAATTTGTGCTGTGAATCAGAACAAAAATTCATTACCATGTAAAAATGGCTCTCTTACTTCTTCTAAGGCTGACATTACCATATAGAAACATTTGTGCATTTATTAAAGTTTCAAAGTTTTACTGTTTTTTTTTTTTGTTTGTTTGTTTTTTCTTGCCCATGTTATCCCATTAAATTCTGACATGCAGGTGTGATGTGATTTTCATGGAAACATCAGTAATGCTTAATAGGGAAAGAACAATACCACTTTTTATGTGTTGCCTCTAGGTGGTCACAACAAGGGTACATCCAGAGAGTGCCCTTATTGTGCTCCTGCTGTTACTTGTGACAGGTTTATGAATGATTGCCACAGTGTTACTGTGTTGTAGCCCTTCAGCTTCTCAAAGACATTTCCCTACATCTGCTCCACTATTAGGGCTGCGTACCTGTCAGAGAATGATATGGAAAACGTAAGGGGAAGTGACTTAAGAACTACTGAACCAGTCGTGCTGCAGTTCATTTGGATTTGCATGAATGCATATGTACAGTGCCTTCTTTTTTGCTTTGTGTGATACCCTTGACTTGTTCTTCATAAATATTAGACTATTATGGTTGTAGTATCCTCACAATAGTATTATTTTTCTGATGATGTAGATGAATATAGGCATGTGTGAAGCCTGAAGGTGAACAGAGATGAAAATGTCCCACCCGAGTTAACAGTCATTCTAGTATGTAAGCTAAATATGTATATAAGCTCATGTAGTATATAAGCTAAATAACTAATAACTGTCGTATAGTTGTCGTGGTGCTATTATGTACGAGAAAGAATAGGTCAATCTGAAAAATAGGAACACAAGTGGAAAATGTGCAATTGATTCCTTTTCCAACTGCTTCAGCTTTTGTGAAATCCACCATTTTGGACCATAGAATATTCCCAGTTGTAAGGGTGCCACAAAGATAACTGAGTCCAACTCCTGGCTCCACACCAGGAATACCAGCATTTAAACTGTGTCTGAGAGCATTATTCAGTCTCTCTTTCAACTCCAGTGACTTGGGGCCATGACCACTGCCGTAGCTTGTTCCAGGGCCTGACAACACTGATGAAGAATATTTTTCTGACTCCAACCTGACACTGATACAATTCCATGCCCATTCGCTTGGGTTCTGTTGCTGTCACAGAGAGCAGAACTCAGCACTGCCCCTCTGCTCCTCTCGAGAGGAACTGCAGCTCCTCTGCTCTGGGATGAACCAACCAAGGGACATCAGCTGCTCCTCATATGCTTTGCTCTCTGGATGGTGAAATCTCTGAGGCCCTTGTTTGGATGCGTTCTAATAGTTTTATGTCCTTCTTGTGTTGTGGCCCTCGAGCCTGCACACAATGCTCGAAGTGCAGGTGCAGCACTACAGAGCAGAGTAGGACAACTCCTTCCCTTGCCTGGGTAGTACTGCTGGGCCAGATTCACCCCGAGGTACACTTGGACTTTTGGCTGCCAGGGCGCACTATGGACTCATATTAAGCTTTCTGTCAACAAGAAGCCCCGGACTCCTTCGGTGGGGCTGCTTTCCAGCTTCTCATCCCCCCAAGATATTCAGGGTTGCCCTGTTGCAGATGCGGAATCTGACTGTTATTCTTGCTATATTTCATGTGTTTGGTGATTGTCTAGTCCTCCAATTTATCGAAATCTCTCTGCAAGAACCTTTCTACCCTTAAGGGAGTCAGCAGCTCCTTCCAGTTTAGTGCTGTCTGCTGAGTAACAGTATATCTTAAAGTACTGCAATCCAAATCTTTGGCTAAACCACTTGACAACTCTCCCTAAAACTGAGCCCTACAGAATTCTCATAGAGATCTATATTGCAGCCTCTTGCACAACATTTACAAAGCCCTTCAGCACTTGTCCTGCTTCTGAGTTGTGTACCAAGTACGAATTGTTTACTGTGCCGCAGGTTTTATGTTATTTTATAGTAGTGCTGTTTAGCAGAGAGTTGTCACTGAGATGGCCCAAAGGTATCAGCTGGCAGCCTTCAGCGTACTTCTCAGGAGTCTATATTTGCTGTCAAACTTGACAACTCAAATAGGTCACCCTGATCAGCACTTGTTCTTAGCTCTTTGGTTGAGATGAATATTTGCACACAGAAGGTGCTTTTTATAATGTTTAGGGCTAAAGCATGCTATTGTCCCTGCTTGATCACCCCTTCCCTGTACTTTTTTTGATGAGAGCCTGTATTCCTGCTTTCTGAAGAGAGTTTCTGGACCTCTGACAAAGATCAGTAGATTCTGATTAAATGGAACAAAATGCCTAGAAGTGAGTATGGACCCAGCTTGGACTTGATGTATACGTCTGAAAGTATGCGGGATTAGGCTCTTCTTCAGGATGCAGGGAGGTATATAGGTTGGAAGAAATAGGTTGTTAAATGGGGCTTACCTGCCCCCGCACCAGGTTGCCTTTGTCTGAACTGAAATATTTAGGCTACAAAATAAGACTGCCTCAGTTCTTCTTCCAGTGTCACTGTTAGAATAAGGAGAGAGATGTGACAGCTATCTTGGGGGAAGCTACATGAAACAAAGAAACAATGAAAAAAGCCCAAAAGAAACAGTGGTGGCTTTGCTTTCCTGATAATTATTTTGGGGACTTGAGCTCATCACCTCTGTGGATGAAGCTGTCTTTGGTGGTGATATCAGACAGATGTATGGATACGCTGTCTTGATTGAATGTCTGTACATTTGCTTTGGTTGTTTCCAAGCCTGCTGAACTTGACTGACTTCCAGCAATATTTGTCCAGTATCAAGTTTAGCTAGAGGGACAAGTACGTCACTTATTGGTGGAGTGACAGCTGTTCAGATGCAGTGTGACAGTTGTTGCTGTCTTTGGATGGGAGGCATATATAGCAAATTTTTCTACTGCTGATGCTGGTCAATCTCTTACAACATCGTGCATAAATTGGAAGGAAATACTTCTGTGTGAAAATCAGAAATGGATTGGTGTAGGAACAGGCTCCATTGGTCTTTTGCAAAATTGTTTTTTTTTTTTTTTTTTTTTTTTTGAGTGGTGGCTGAGTGTTTTGCAGGAATTCTCTGCAGGACCTGTCAAGGACACTTTAGACTCTAAAAACCAGATAGTGGATGGGCAACTGGTTGGATAGACTTAGCTTGAGAGAAACTGGTGGGAATGCTCCAACGTGGATGAATCCATACAACTTGGAAAACTGATTCAGAACTGCCACTTACTTCCAGAACCAAAGTTTCATAGGAATTTGTTTGCTGTGGATAGTATACATACTTACATATTTGTGTTATCCTTTTTCTTTTGGTTCTCTGAATATGATCGCTTTCTCTGTGCATTGAAGCTGTTTAGAAACATTCCGTCAAATCTTCTTTAGTGTGAGAATGAAAAACTGAACTATTTAACGTGAATCCTTGATTGTAACTGCCATTTTTTCCCTTTTAGTGTTTCATTTTGTCTATTATTGTAGCCTTGTAAAGTTCTTCCTTGCCCAAATTAAGGTATATGCAACATTAAATTGAAACAAAGCTAAATCAATTTCTTTGGTTGTTTGAGACTGTACAGTGGTTCCCTTCACCCTGGTGTTAGTCTCTAACTTGGCTCAAAAAAAAAAAAACAAAAACAAACAAACAAACAAAAAACCCGGACCATTTGAAAAGTGGGAAGAATATGTCTTTGTCAGGCTCCACCCAGAGTACTGCATTGCATCTAGGCCTCTGTTCCAAAGCACAAGAAAGATGTAGAGCTCTTGGAGTGGTTCCAGAGGAGGACCACTAGGATGAGTGTACCTGTTCTATGAAGACAGGCTGAGGGGGCTGGGCTGCTTCAGCTGAGAAGAGAAGGCTCTTGGTGGCCTTCCAGTACTTTAAATGAGCTTTTAAAAATGGCTGCTTATGTAGTCCAATAGTAATGGGAAAAGGGAGGATGGCGTTAAACTAAAAGAGGGGAGATTAAGTGTTAGGAGGAAATTTTTTACTTGGAAAAATGTGGGGTGCTGGCGTAGGCTGCCCAGAGAAGCTGTGAGTGCCCCATCCCTGAAGGTGCTTAAGGCCAGGTTGAATGGGACCCTGGGCAGCCTGAGCTGGTGGGGGGCAGCCCTGCCCACAGCAGAGGGGTTGGAAGTATGTGCTCTTCAAGGTCCCTTCCAATGTAATCCAGTCTATGATTTATGGAGAATATATGCTCACAAGGGCATACCTTGTGAAAGAAGAATGAATGGGAACAGTGAATGTAAGTCTTGGTTTTTCTCAGACTGCAACATTTGCTCACCTAGCTGATGGGACCCCACTTGGTTAGGGGTCACCATGGAAAGGGCACAGTTTACTGATGGTAATGGCCATGCATGGTTTGGCAGCTGTGATTGTGGACTCAGTAACTATAGCTAATAATTATGTGCACAGCTTGCACAGGAGAACAGAAGTAATTCCATGTTTATGTAACAAAGGAGGGAAGCAGTCATTGTTTAAAAAGAAATAAATAGAGCTGTATGAATTTGATAATAAATTGATATTTGAGAGCTATAATAGCATGCTTCTGTAGAAAAACAGCTTGATCAAAGAGGTAAGCAAAGATATATCAGAATAATTCAGGTAACTCACTACCATACAATCTTAATACAGGAGGAGAAAACAAGCTCTCATCCGGAAACATTACATGAGGGATTTTTGAACAAGATTATAATATGGATGTGAAAAATAGGAAATGAGATGTCCAGTAGCAGGAGGCAGATGTACAAAAATGCTTTGACGGAATACAGGCTCAGCTGGCTGATCATTTATAAGGAAAAGTTGGAGATGGGTAATGCATCACCTCCCAAGTGTTATGTGACAGATGTGTTTTCTGACTAGGCAGTTACCTGGTAACCTTAGCTTGAAATGGCTGAGCCCAAAGTCGTGATATCTTTCTTATGTAGCCTTATAGAAGCATAAATTCAGAATTATGGCACTTATTCTGATTCTTGTCTGTAATTAACTTTCCTAATTGAATTTTTACTAACCTTGGAAGCACAAAAAGTAAGGATTCTGAATAATTGCTTCAGGTTTACGAAATGACCTTGGATTTATATCCTAGTTCCTAGGCATAGTTAGAAGTGACTCAAACTCTATTTCATTCCTGAACTTCAGCAGAAACAAGAAACTAGGCTTCAAGCCATCTGTCTGATCTAATGAAACCTTACTGGATATAACTCAATACAGTGTGCAGAAGTGTGACTGAACTCAGAATTGCATCATCTCTTCTTTTATCTTAATGAACTATGTGAGTAACATTCTTAGGATTCGTCATCATGTAAACTTTCAAATAATGAGAACTAGCATCAGCATGAAGGATGCATATATAGATAGTGTCACTGGAAGTCATTTATATTAAGCTGCTGTAAATCCACACAGTTTGAATACGCATCAGAAGTTGTGAATACCATTTTTGGACTTCCAGTATTCTGAAAATCATACATCTGAAGTCTGTAAATTTTTATTTCTCTATTTTTTTTGAATTCCATTTTAATTTCAGCATATCACTTCTACTTAAAATGTGGAATTTATAATTAAGAAATGGTGGAATGCACTTTTGCCAATTAACTTTGACCCTGCTGTGGCTGAAAGTCACATAACATATACACTGCATAACCAAATCATAGATAAAGGCAAAAACACAATATGTTTAATACTTCAGGACAGAATATTTTGATTGTTAGCTTCTCGGGAGATTGGTTAATTGCTTGTTTATCTTCTGTGTAATCTGTTATCAAATAAGCTTTTAAAAATGTAACTGTGGAATGGAACCAATCTGAATCTGATTCATTTTGACAGCATAAAGCCTTTCTCAGCTATGCATTAACGCCTAGCCTGGTTTGCTGTGCTTTAATAGAACTGTGTAGGATGTCTTGGATCAAATCCAAATGGGAACAAATTTTACCAAGAGTTGTTGAGTCCTTCCTTTCTGGAGTTTTCTAACAGCTTACAATGGGAAAAATGCTGGAAAACTGGAGGTTGGATATAGTTTTATCCATACTGACTAATTAGCAGAACTATGAAAATTATCCTGTGTGAATATAATGATACTAAAAGGAGCTTTGAGGATCTGCTAGGAGAGCAAGTTTTCTAAGTCAAATAAGGAATAAATCTTACTCTAGCCAAGTTATGATTCCTGAACAAAGGAGTTCAAATGGTGTTGGTAAGACTGTGGCTTACCAACAGAATCGGCCTTAAAAGCTCCTCTGATGACATCAGAAAACCCATGGTCATGTGATGCAAAGTGCTGAAAAACTGATGAGCTTACTGTGCTGATTCATGTATGTACAAAACATATAAGCTAACTAAATACTGAAGGCTCTAGAATGGATTTGCTGTTCTGTCCTCATGTCTGTTTTTTTTTCCTGCAGATGACAAAAGAAAGCATGAAACTTCAGTGAAATATAACATGGGACATAGATGCAGTACCAGCAAGATAATTTTATACTTTTTCCAAACTTAGATATATATGATTGGCACACTTGGTCTTGCAACAAAGATGTTTGGTGCCATGGATGATGCAGCTGTCATCTCTGTTGCCATACCTGATTTGTGCCAAGAAGGGCTAGCAATTTAAAATAGGATTTCAGCTCTGATGCATCTTCTTGCTCAGGAAGACACAGTATTCTAGGATGTAACTTCAAATTTTTGCTGTTGGGCAAAAAATGGTTCTATGAGTGGGATTTGCACAACAGAATGCTTAAGGCAGCCTCAGAGAAATGGAAGCGGGGAGCTTGGATCATCCTCAGTTACTTTGAGTGGAGATGAGGAACTAGAAGAACTCCCACAGTGTAGCAAACTCAATATGGGGTTTCAGTGTTGCATTCCCTCCATTTGTTTTTGTTGCTCTTCTAACATAATACTGACTTCACTGAAAAAGTGCAGGAATAAAATAAAGTTAGAGATATTCTTGTAGCACTTATTTACTTAATTGATAGGGCACATGGGATGTAGGAAATGTTTACTTGATTTCCAGCAGGCTGGCTATTTAAAAGGCTGATGGTAATAGATGCAGATTAAGTGGCGACTTTATGAACTCTATGGTGCCCTTGGTGTGATGATAGTTTGGTAGCAGTGCTGTAGATTTCTAAATAGCATTTCAGACAGATCCAACTGGAACATGGGGACTGAGATAGTCCAGGTTGACTTGTATCCATACTGGTTTATTAGAATTTTTTGCAAATTTTATAGCCCTTGTGGGACTGTGCTGCTTTGAGCCAGTGTTGTGAATCTGGAATATACCAACATGTGCAGCATTGTTCTGGGTTTCTGTGTGTTCTGTTTATGGCTTAAATGTGATCACAGACACTCTTGGTATTAACTTGCTCAGAATTAAGCAAAATTTTGTTGATTGTTCACCTTGATATATGCATATACTCCTACATATTAGCACTAGTAACTTTTAAAAGCCATTTCCTTCAAATTACTTTCTTGCCGGTTTTATACCGAAGTTCTTGCTTTCTTAGCTATTGTGTAATTTCAATGTGCAAACTGAGTTTATTATGTACTAGGTCATAGCTTGCCTGCTGCACAATGGCTTCCAACTCTTCTTGTTGCCCACATTGTGTGTGTTGGTGCAGATGCACTTCAGCTGAGCCCCTCTCCTCACCCCTAGTCCCATCATTGCTCCCCCAGGATCATCCCTAGTGGGCCTGGTTTTGTTCCGTTCCCCCTTCATATCTAGTTTAAAGCCCTCTCTACAAGTCCTGTCAGCTCCTGGGCAAGGATCCATTTAGACAGGTGATACCCATCAGCAGATCTCAAGCCAGGTACCAAGTTTAATGGCTTCAAGCTGCACCAGGGAAGATTCAGGTTGGATATCAGGAAATAATATTTCTCTGAAAGAGCCGTCAGACACTGGAATGGACTGACTATGGAGGTGGTGGAGTCACCAACCCTGGCGGTGTTCAAGGAACGTTTGGATGTTGTGTTGAGGAACATAGGTTAGTGAGAACTATTGGTGATTTGTGGATGGTTGGACTGGATGATCTTGTAGATCTTTTCCAACCTTGGTGATTGTGATTCTGTGATACACAGTTCTAGGAAGTAAAAGATGCCCTATGATGGCACAAACCCCTCAAACTCAGTAGAGTATAGGAACACAGTATCTGATTTTTCAGTATGTTGTTCAAAGGCTTGCATTATAGTTAGAATTGATTGCATTAAAATATTCTTGCTGAAGCACACAGAATAATCACTCATCAGACTGTAAATTCAGGTGATGTGAGTGGGCATTTCAGTTACATGACTTCACCGTTCCTTAAATTTATTACTAGATTACTAGATATTTTGTATCCTTAGTTTTGTTATACTACTCATGATTTCTGTGCTTCTATTTTCACTTCTAGAGTAGAGGCTGCTATGTAATCACAGGCATGTGTTCCTTTTAACATGGTCTCAATCATTCCAAACTCCAAAAGCTCAATAATTTGTGCAATTTGTTTGCCTCTTTTGTAGCTGATGGCTAGATAAGAGTGCTTTTTCTAGCTAGAACTAGCATAATTCCTAAAACCCAGGTAATTATAGTGGTACTTTTAAAGCACAATGACTTAAAAGTATATTCCATCTTTTCATCAAAGTATACAATTTTCTACATTTTTCTATAGTAGTTTTTTGTCTGTAATCACTTTAAAAGCTGCATGTCAGGGAGACAAAGTGTTTTTTTTTTTTTTTTTTTTTTTTTTTTTTTTAAGAGAACTTTATGTGTTATAGACAGAAAACCCAAAAGCATACAAAAAGCAAGCAAAATAGATTCCTTGTAATTTCTCTGAATGTATACTGTTTCATAAAGTGGTGAAGTTTTCAGGCAAGGGAAAAGAGAAAACAATAATAGTCTTAAACCACAAGAAATTTTAAATCCATCCCAGTGAGGTAGGAACCTCTGCAGTTGATGTAAGTTTGTGAATTTTCTAGAGTGCAGCTAAGTGTAAGGCATGAAACTATTTGTGTTTAGCCTCTCAATTTTATTTTTGCTGGGGCTTGGCTGCTGTACTTGATCACCTTTTTCTCCCTGAGTTCTACCTTCTCTTGTTGGCAGAGCAAAGTAGATACTGCTGCTGTTATCCTCTTGATCCTAGAAATATTGGTTCTGGGGCTCTGTATTGAATTTCTGCTCTGCTTTCTGCTTTCCTTTGTTTTCTGTAAAGACAGTAAGTGTGAAGACATCTGCAAATGAGTATAACCAGATTACCTTTCAAAATGATAGTCATTTCTTCCAGCTTGACACCATGGCATATTCCTCTCCATTTGAATCTATTTGCACCAAGTGAATATTCAAATTCAAAGTGGGATAAGGAAGGAAATATGAAATTACTAGACAGTGTGTTCTTCAGCTGAAGTTCAACCCAATCTCTTTACAGTGACTTATGTGACCTACCTAGTTGCCTCAGTCTGTGTGTTTCTGTCTTTGTGAGCACAGTCACTACAGAGTGAACAGTGGTCTGTTAATTGTGAGAGGTGAATATGTAAAAAACAAGGCTGTGATACGCTGGTACAGCTATGCAGGACAAATCTTAAGCTATTGCATACTATTTATTGCTCTATTAAGATAGTGGCTTGGAATCTGAGTTGGCTATTCCTAGAAAGCATGCAAGTGTTACAAATGTCTTGTGGAGTTGTCATTGTACAGTTTAAAACTGCAAATTTTTCTCTGTAGTAAAATTATTAAAGTAATCTTCCTCTCATTAGCCTGAATCTATCACATGTAGTCATGGCGAAAAAGTGTTATGTCAATTTGTTTGTCGATATTTCAAAAGTATCTATTCATCTGAAGATACAATGGTTATCAAGCTAGTTGCCTGTTATCTATGAAATTATGTATTATTTGGTGCTTTTCATAATTAGACAAGATAACATTTCCTCAGGAAATTTCATTATTTCTTTCTTGTTTCCTTATTGCATTTCCATGTGTTCTGTTCTAAACTGTAGTATCAAATTACTTTTTTTTTTTTTTGTATTTTGTTTCAACTTCAGGCACAGTGCATTTCTTCAGTGTCCAGAATTTCATAAAAAGGCCTTTCTAGTAAATATTAATCTTTACTGAACAGGATTCGTTGGCTTGTTATGTTCCTTGCTTAATAATTTCCATATAGGTGTTGTTTTCTTTTTTTTTCACAAGAAGAATAAGGCTAATAGTATAACAAACAAATTCTGTATAATGGTTAAATGCTTGCTTTTTTTCTACTACAAGCATTTTACTTCTGATGTCAAAGTCTAGTTTTGTATCTGTTGTTTTGTTAAGCCTCTTGTATAACAGAATTTTTGAGCACTTTCGTTGTTGTATGAATTTTCTTGGAGTGGAGGTGATTTTCTTTGCAAGTCTAAATTGTTCCAGCACTTCCTGGTTAACTGAATTTTCCCTTTTATTAGTGTAATGAGATGTGGAACAAAATTGCTGCTCTAAGTAAGAGGCAGAGGCATGAGGCTAGTGGATATCAGAACAGTTGATTGAAGTGGATTCACTGGGTCCTCCTATATATTTCTTTACCAAAAAAAAAAAGTGACTATGAAGAGCTACCTAAAGAAATCTGTGGCTCGACTTTTTGTAGTGCAGTTGGGAATGAATGACACTTGTCCTGAAATCTTGTATCTTCAAAGGAAATATTCATATGGCAATTAGAGTCACATAATGTCTGAGGATTAAATATGAGGACACAACTTTTGTTTTTTTACTCAAAGCAGGGTTATCAGTTTTACAAAGTTGTGTTCCCCTTTGCATAGTTGCTAAACATTCTCACTAAAAATATCAAAGCATTGGAACACATCTTTAACTTCATGCATGTTCTTGATTTCATTAGGATAAAATAGCCAGCTCAAGAAACTGAAGCTATAAACATGCTTGAGGGCTTTTCTGGATCAAGATTCCTATGCGAAGTCTTGTTAAATGCTGGCTTTGTACAGAAAAATATTAAACTCACTTTAAGATTCATATTGAAAGCACTGTAAAGTCAATTCATATGCTAAAGAGCCTAGAAGATGAGGGAACAGATGTGTGTGGTGCCCTGAAAAGCTGAGGGAAAAGAAATAAGAAAAGTTAATTGTGTAGAACTGATACTGATAATTTAAATGCAGTTACAGAGAGTTGAATTGTTTCAATAACACTAGGTCCCGGATGCAACCTGGGTGTACTCTATTCCCTGCTTCTGTGCACTTCCTACCCACTTCTGTAACAACTGCAGCTGTGTTAGCATGGCCAACAGCTTGAACCTGTTGCCCTGAGGAGGACACTACAGAGGTAAACTACAAAACATGTATGTGGGGATCCTAGTATGTCAAAATAGGCAATGTTCTGTGGAAATGAAGCCTGAAATGTCATTTGCCAAGCTTGGGGACAGTTTATGCTGAGAAACTTTCTGAAGTTGTCAATGTCGTTTTTGAAGATGGGCAGAGACATTGCTTCTCCATTTAAAATAGGAGCAAACATAACATCATTTACCTATTTCTCAAGTACCTCAGAATTAGAGCTGTGAGTTATCTGGAGTTTTAAACTGGGTGTTAGCATGTGCTTTCCTGCCCCAGGTTTTCTTAGTGTTCAGATTTCCCCTCAAAAAACCATCAGAGCTGAATTGCTCCTTGGGGAAAGAAGCTCAAGTGCATAAATGGACTTATGCAAATAGTATTTTTCAGAAGAACCAAATGTGTTTGACACCATTTAATAGGAGATCAGCATTACTTGACTGAATGAAGTGTTTAAAAAAAAAAAGCAGGTAGGGGGTGTGAGAAAAATTTGAAACCCTAAACATCTCAGTTATGATCATTTTCAGCAATTTTTTTTGGTGCAAGGCCTTTTCCCTTTCCAACTTCATTATTTATGTTAAGGAAAATGTTGCAGTTACAATTTCTGTAGTTATACAATGCAGGAGTCATTTCTGCTTGAGACAAAGTGGATGCATTCTGAGACATTTCTGTGTCTAATTTCTAAAATGCAATAAGAACAAAGACAAAGCTGCTCTGTTTCAGAGATTTGCTTTCTTTGTGAAAAAGAAAAAATTCAAACAGGTTTTTAGGCATCAGAGCATTACTGTATTTAAATATAAATAAATTATGTAAAGCCATTTAAAAAGCTGGCAACAAATGTGCTGAATCATTTGGTGTGTGCACATTTTTCTGCAGACTCTTAGCAGTATGGGAACTGTTTGTATACAATCATTTACTCTGTTGTCTTTATGACCAGGGTATATCAAACTGCGTGACATCTGCTAAAAGACTGCAGTTTAATTTTCACACAAATACCTTTTCTTTTCTTTTGAAAATGAAAAGCCCTGCTTTACCACTGTATTGTAAACAGTGGTAAAACTCAAAAGCAGTGAAAAAATGTAGTCATGTGACCAATGATATTTCAGTTTATAATTAATATCTCTGTTAATTTTCTGTTCTGTTTTACTTAATACATCTCCAGACAAATTACAGGATTATAATGATGCAATTATACTTTTTTTTTTTTTTCTTTTTGCACTATGTGATTTGCTGATCAGTGCAAGAGGATAGAAGAATTAAAAACAATGTAGTACCTCATCTAAAACACACAGCTTGGGCATCATTTTAGAGATGGTCTGGCACAATGAACCTGTATCAAATTAACCTTCTAGAATACTTGATAGAAGGCTAACTTCTAAGGTTTTAATCTAATTGAGGTACAAATTCCTCTGAGAGGAAGGTGAATGGAGCACTGAGTTGGGAAGGTTTTTTTGTATCTTTATTCCCCCCCCCTCCCCCTTTTTTTTCTTTTTCTTTTTTTTCTTTCTATCTTTTCTCCACTGCCTTTCCTACAGTCAAGGCTTAGCCATTTCCAACTGTTCTTTTCTTTTGTGAAGCTGTCCATGGAGTCAAAATTCTTCTTTCCTCTCATTTGTTTCTGGGACAGAGGAAAGAGTTTATTTGTCCTGTTGGAAGTGACAAGGGTAGCTCCTGTTTATTTGCAAAGTTTTCCGGCTAATTGTAGTGTTACTAAGTAGTCAAGAACACATGCCACATGCTTAAACTCTCTACTGTGGACCTGAAACACAGTAGCACACACAGCCCATGAAAATTTAGTTTTCTTGTCTCTTTAGTAATGATCGTTTAGATGGTTTTCATCATACTGGTAAGGTTTTTGTACTTAAAAGAATATGCAAAGCAGCTCCATGTTATGACATATTGCTTAATTTTTTTAAGGGTAATTTACTTTTCAGAAATACTGAAGCTGTTTTCCTGATAATATGGCAGAAAATGATGATTTTTGGAAATATATTTTTTAACCCTGTAGAAAAGTAATGAACATTGTAACTATTCAATCAACACTCAAAAGCGTATTCTCAGCAAACTCAACCAGCCACTGAATTAAATATTTGCTGTTCTTGGAATTTCAGTATTTTTTTAATTATTAAAAAAAAAAAAAAAAAAAAAAAAAAAAAAAAAGTGGTTCTGAACAATTTAGCACCTGAGTAAAGCCTTGTGCACAGAAAAAATTACCAAAACAGATCTATGGACTGTTGTGCTTGACCCTCAAAAGCTGAATGCCATCCAAAAACAAGAATAGGACCTGAAGTTCATGATTCTACTGAACACTGAGCAATGTGACACTGTATAATTCTTTACCTACTGTCTTTTATGTGTCCCATGGATCGTATCTTTTAGAATTTAACCAACCATGGCATGCTAGTGTTCTTCTTACTCATTGCAACCAATCTGCTTTTCTCTAAGATGGCTTCACTGTAACTTGAGTGAAAATATATATATATATATATATATATACATATATACATATATATATATATATGTATAACATTCAACTCATTTTCAATTTTGGACTTTGCTGCTTGTGTTTCTTAAAGATCTCATGTGCTCAAAAACTTGTCTGTCCCTTCTAGCTGTGCTACCTATCTTAAAAAGTAAAATAAAAACAAAGCCACATATGATATTGCTTCTACCAGCCTTGCAGAAAAAATAAATTCTTGTATGTCTTTTCACTTTGTGTAGAGGAAGCTGGTATGTTTTGACATTGGATCACATACTGAATTGTATATTATATTTAGAAACTCAGCTTCAGTCCTCCTTGTTGTCAGTTCTGCATATCCTTAAGAAAAAAAAAAATACAGTATTTAATAGTCAGGATCAAATTACGTAGAAATGTTATTAATGTTGTCAGACATACCAGATTTCAACAGATCTTTGTTCTGGGGGATATTTTAAGTAGAAGATACTACAAATAGACTTTGGAGTTTGAGTGCTGGATTACTTTCTCAAAGGTAGTAGTAGAAATCTTTCAAAATCTACTACTTAGTAGGTATGAAGGCAATTGAAAGCTTGATTACAAAATGAACTTACAAAAAACTTTCATGATGCTGAATTTCTGAACATCATTTTAGAAATATTCTGGTGACATATGTGCTAAGCTAATAGATCTAAAACATATATAAAACCTGTAGTTTTCACTGTGAAGTTGCTTGAAACAGCTGATGATAACAAGTGATGGCACCTAGCACACAGGAGAGAATGCAGTTACAATGAGAGCAGCAGATGTTGAATTTGCAATACTGCATGGAGGAAAAGTGTTCCTTTGGAGAATATCTCACAAAAGAAAATGGCTTAAATGATGGTAATAAACAAGAGACAAATGGGGTAAATATTGTTCCCTGAAAGTGCTGCTTTGCAATCAAGAGCTTTTGTTGCTGACCTTGTGTTTGGTTGTAAACTGTTCTCATGGGTCATCTTAAGTTTTGCTTGGAGGTGAATTGTTGTGAGCAGAAGAAATACATGGAGTATAAATAGTTCTATGACATAAAAGGGGAAAAAAAGCACATTGAAAACACTTCAGATCTACAGCAGTCAAATAACTATTTTTTTTCACTATTAATGTAACAGTAGGAGGCAGCAGATGTAGTTGCTTTAAACCAGCTTTGAATCCCTCAAGGAAGGTAGTGGTCACAACCCTGCAACAAAGAAGGAATAACTTACTCCCTTCTGAGGATCAGACCTCGCTAAACACTCTAAAGAAGGTAATTTCCAGGAAGAGATGCTTCCCTTCCAGCTGCCAGCACTTAAGTGTGGTTTGAGAGGGGTGGACCTTTCTGGTCCACAAGTGAGTTGCTTCCACCAGTGTTCCTAAGGCTGCCTAAGCTCCTTCACCAAGTACTCAGTCACTTATTTGGGCCATGACCTAACAGTTCCCATACAGGTGGGTATAGGAAAAAGTTCTAAGAGAGCTGACTATTTACCATTGAGACTTGCTATGTAGTTCATAGAAGCATTAATTCTTTCAAGCTACTTTGGACCCCAAGTTTTTGAGAGTCTGTCTTTGGATATCCAAATGCTGAGTATGGGATCTGTAGCGCAGGTGCTTGGAGAACTCCTATCCTGAAAAAAATCTGATCATTCCTGAATGAATTGAAAATACAAAACCAAAGGACGTCTGGTCAAGAGAAAAAGTTGGTAACAGCATTAGTGGACAAATATGTGACTCTCTGGGTGGGGAGAGGAACGTATTTAATAAAGAAGTCAAACAACTTCGATCTGGGTGTCCATTACAGACTCAGTTGGCATTACTTTCTGAAAGGTAACCCTATTAGCTCTTCCTGCAAACTGACTGGAACATACTAAGTCTTTTCTAAGTTAAACATCCATTGGAGAACAAAAGGAATCAGGTAGATAAAATCAAAATTTGCCTAACTGACCTATGACTTCACTTGATACATTCTACCTATGTGCTGGTAAAAACATCTATGTAATGTTTGCTCAAAAAATGACAGATAACTATTACTAGAGCCTTAAGCAGAAGAATTATAATAATAATCTCTTATATTGGAAATTTATGAATGCTGTTTTGACTTGAGAGTGTTGAGTGATTCAAGCCATTAAAATGCAGCCTAGTCAGCAGCCTTGAATCTTTCTCATAAAAAAACTGAATTGAATGACAAAAATGGCTTCAAAAGAAAAAAACAAACTCTTTTCATTTTAAAGTTCTAGACACATTTACTAATTAGCATAGGAAAAATTGTTGTTTAGATGTTTGATTCAAATAAAAGAATATGGAGGAGATCTTAGAAGGGATAGGGCTTTTCTTAAATATCCAGTTCAGTGGTGTGTTTACTCAGTGGGCTTTGTAATGATCAAAGATGAATTTTTCATGACTGTCATCTCACAATGACATAATCACTAACATGAAGATTTTCTATATTACTGTCTGAGAAATCTGTCTAACAAACCTGAATCTATGAAATGGCTCAGCAAGAAAGTATTTAACTTCTTAATGCAGGTTAACATGCAGAGAGACTGAAGCATAGGTAGTTTGGCTGGAACAAGATTAACAGTCTGTGGGTTACACAGAATGAGAACTTTCAGATTTCTGAGTGCATTGCTTAAAATCATGGGATGAATAAGAATGTATGTGTTTGATAGGTGGTTTTATTTTTTTTTTTATTACTGCATTTATTTACTGAAAAGGGCAGTTTTTTAAGCAGAACTATGAATCCCAGCTTGAAATACAGAATTAATATTTTCAACAACTGATCTTTCTTTTTAAAATTAAAAAAAGCTCTGTTCTGTAAAAACCTTTGTATTAATAAGTGTGGATCATTAAAACATCACTGTACATTAAAAACATTGGTCGAGCATTCATTTTGCAGATCACATTCTCACTTCAGTTCCCATGGTTACCATGAGGGACTTTCTTTTGCAGCATTGAGCAGAGTGAGATGAACCTCTAGAACAGGCAAAAGGGAATCATGGAGTCTGAAAGAGGCAGGCAGTAACAAGCACAATTGCTCTTACGTTAGTAAACCTGGACGTCTTCCAGTAGTACTGTCTCTTAATGATAGCAAACCAATTAATATGCTGTGTGATAATTATAAAGATTAAGATTTCTCTTGGGAAGAGAAAAGTTGACTTAAGAACTGTTGGAAACACCTTGGCGTTTACTATGATTCAGGAGACAAGGATAGTTTTT